>NW_015548126.1:2840737-2877730 GCF_001515605.1 Sinocyclocheilus anshuiensis | reverse complement strand
CGGCAGAACAACAACAATGTGCTACATGTTTCTTTTCCCCTCATTTTTTCCAATTGACGGAAATCCATCGTAGCGACGGAAAGTTTAAAACTTTGATCCCTGAGTAGTATTTACATCATACTGCACAACAGTAATATATTTCTGATAATTTCATTAAGCTAACCCGAATTTATATTTTGACGGGTTGCCATGAGGAACTTGTTTCTGTAGGTCTATGTAAATGATATGAAGATAGTTTTACTCCAATGAAACTGTCAAATGCTCATGAAGTGACTCTTAGAGGGAGTCAGGGCAGTTCTGGAGATGTTGTTCATGTATTTATGTTCTCATGTAGTGATAAGACAAGCTGAAATCACCGCGAGCGTCGCACACTTTGTATGTGTAGGAAACAACACCGCGCGTCTGCGCCATTTACATACACAGACACGCAGAACATGCTGGATCCATAATTAAATAGTATTTTTGCGGCTTAATATTTACAGATCCGTGATTCCGTCCGCGTTTTCCGCATCGCGAAAATCATAGATAATATTGAGGTGTTTTGCAACTTCAGTGCAACGTTAGTGGATTGTGATTTATTGCAGCTTAAGCAACGTCTGCTGCTGCCTTACATTTGAGAGACTGGTGATGGTGATCACTGAAGCAGCTCCAGTTAGCAAGCGCTTTTGGAGTGAGAGTGAATTCCGCATTGATTGGTCGGACTCATGACTCCCAACAAATCAGATGAGCGGTGGGCGGAGACTGCTTTAGGCCACAGAGCGGTGAGTTCAGACAGGCTGCATCAGAGCCAAATAGCGCGTTTCAAAATTAAGTTATTTTATCGGCGAATCGGTTTTAAAAATGACCGATAATCATAAAAATGCTTAATATCGGCGCCGATAATCGGTCGACCCCTACTTTCTGTGCAAAGCCAACTTATGACCATGCTAATTATGATCAACAGCTCATCTCTATTCTTTGCTCTTATCAACCATATAATGCGTTATGGACGCTTCATATTAAATCTTAAGTATACGCATGTTTACCACGTTGCTGATGACTGATAGCCTACTGTGTAGGTCTATACTGCTGTGATCTGTTTCAGGCTTTCTGTATAATAGCATTATAGAAATTAATTCATTCTAACATTTTAGAAATTGCATTCTCAACGAGAACATTGCAAAGATTTAGCCTAAGATTACATTTGCTGTGCGGGTCAGAAATGCACAGACGGACTGAAGGACAAGTCGCCAAAACTATTTTAAATGTCATTCATTGTCAATATTATCTTGTTTAAACATTTTATGTGTTTCAAAGAACTCTTGTCGCTATCTGCGATGCATGCATGCAGAGTGCAAGATTTGCGCATGCTTTGGGGTTATCATTTATTTTATTTTTTTTTGTCTCATTTTTTTTTTCATATCATTGTATAGTAAAATAATTCACTTTGTTATGCAGATGCAAAACGTGAATCTGCAGTCTTCGCAGTCTATTTTATAAATATTTGTATTTAGAATATTTTACTTAACCTGTTTTGTAACTTTACAAAAGTTATTTAATGCATAAGCAAGCCATTTAAAACCATTTTGTTCAGCGGCATCCGTTTAATCTTGATCAACAACTATGATCAACGAATTGGAGCGCCGATGATAATCCTGATATCCTGATAATGAAACAACTTAAAATCAATTCAAAACTGATTTTATTTATGTAAATTCATAATAACAACAAAATGTTGTGCTTTTGTAAAATAACGAAAACAAACAGGATGCGCTTTCTGCCGTCTCTGTCTCTGTGTGAACTGAATCGCATCTCCAAAAAGAACCAAAACTCGGCATGTGTGTCTCGCATAGAGAAATATATCTATACAAAGGTTGAAATGTCTACTTTTAAACGAACCAATTAAAAACAAAATTAAATACTCCCTGATTATGTATGAAGGTTGCATTTCTCTCTAAAGGCGCGTCCAGGCTACTGTGGAGATGAGAGTCAGCACTGTGCATTTCATCTTGCAGCGACAAGAAAACATTAGTTTATTAATAAATAATTAAAATGTCTCCTTTTTCTATACATTAATAATCATTAGGATACTTTTGCCTGTGCTTTATGGCAAACTTTATACGTGTGCTTGAGCGCGGAATATATTGAAGCTCATTATGGATTAGTAGGCCTATTGATTTAATATAAATGCGCTATTAGTTGAATAGCCTAATGGCTTAAACGAACGACTAGTTAACTAGAAAAATCTTTAGTCGGGGGCAGCCCTATTAAATACCCACTAGACGTCTCTATTAAAGTTTTTAAAGCATTTTTATAGGCGTTTTCATAGTCAGATAAATTCCACTTTAAGAATGGTCACGTCTGTAATGGAGAGATGTCACATCTGTAACATTGATTTTTCCTGTGAAAAACAAAAACGAAAATTTAAACAAAATGTATATTTTATGCTTTGTAAATAGCCAACCCTTCTCCGTTCGGCAGATATTGTTGCTTCTGGTTTGTGCATTGTAAATCGTGGAAAGTCTACAAAATATGTTGTCTCCCAGAAACTCGTGTCTTTTTTTGTCACGTCCGTAACGCATGTGTTTTTCTTTCATTTAAAATATAAAACAGGTTTATAGACTGATACTTTTCTGATGTCTGGACTCTATTTTAAGGGGTTTAGAAAAATATAAAGAGATGGTTCAATATATTGGTAATTAATATAATTTATGAGAATTTATATTTCAGGTTTTGACTGCAAATGTCACGTCCGTAACGGTGGAATTGCCCAGAAGGGGCACAGTGTCATTTACACAAATGCTAAACACCATCATGGTAACACGCATGAAACTGAAATAATGCAATAAACATTAATTTAACAACATTAGATGTAACACATACAACCCTATTCTAAAGTGATAAGAAAAAACTAAGAAGAAACAGTTATTTCAATGAAAAAATATCAAATGTGAAATGTAATGCAGGGAATTCTGGGAATGTTAATTTATGGTTATTCACTGTAAATTATATGTTCTTTTTCACTTCCAAAAACTGTAGACTAAACTATCGTAAAATTACATGGTAATGTCCAATACAGTTTTTCACCATATATAGTAGGGGAACTTACCGTTAACCATTAGGTTTTTACTGTAGTATTTTTACAGTCTTTTACCATTAAAATCACAGTCATTTTTTACAGTACGTATCAACCTCAATTTTATTTTTTAATAATTATCCTCAAAATCTCAACGAATGCAGCAAGTAATTTGGTTATTGTTTGCTTTATATGATGAATACTGAGCATTTAGGCATCCTGCTGATTTGACGTACTACTTTTTAAATACTGTGTAGCAGGGAAGTATCCGTATTTGTTCCCAGGAACTGTGCATCCATTCGTCCTAACAAACTTTGAAAACCCTTTGATTACCCAAGTAAAACTTTCATCCAAAGTTTCTAATTTCCCTCATTTTTCTTTGTTGTTCTGCTTTATCTGAAAGAGCATCTGTTCTTTGCATTTGTCTGGGAGACATCTGAAAAAATCGTGCGCAGATGTCAGTTCAGGCAAATGATTTTCTTACAGTATTTTATCAAGAATATAGCCAGCGGTTGTCAAAAGCAAGGAGGGCGCTATATAGTGATGCAGTCTCGGCGGCCACGTGTAAGTAGTGCTCAGAGAGCTGGTAAATGGCCGTTGTGTGTGTCTATCTCGCCCTAACATCCTCAGGGGACCGGCATGAAAAGATTGAAAGTTTGCGACAGATGTCAGAGAACGAGGAGTGAACTTGGATGCATTCCTGAAGGAAGCCAAATGTTGCATATTTAATCCACCCTGACAGACTCTTTGAATCCATGTGAGAATGTAGCGCCTGTCTTGCTACTGAAGGAAGCGATTTTTCTTTGTTGAAACCTATTTTCTCACTCTACAGTTTCTCTTATTTATGTGGAATTATTTATTTAGAACTCAAGATGGATCTATGCTTAATGGTTCTTTTTCTCTTTAAGATGTGTTGGCTGAATGAAACGGAATGCTGGTGAATGCGCTCAGCTTTTTATATAAAACATATTTCTTGCGTTTTACAATCGTTTTAATGGCACGCTCGGGGAGATGTAGTATTATGAGTCTCCCGTATTGCTTTACTTTCGCGATCCTGTCGGAACACTAATACAGAATATTAGATTTGAGGTGAAATTGTGAGCTCTTGACGCTGTGAGAGCAGAGCACATTAGAGAAGCTATCCTGATGATAGTCAGTAGCGGTGTGCATTCGTCAGCTGTAAACAACCCGCTGCTTGGGTAGAACTGTTGGGGGAATTATCTGACAGCAACAGCAGACCTATATATCGTCTCTGGCCTCGACTCATCCTGCCCACTGATATGCTGAAAATGCCATGGCCCTTTATGATTCAGCCACAGTGGAAAAAGAGCAGCAATGATGTTCAGGGCAGAGCAAATCCATCCAACCATGGGTTATTTATTATTAATGGCTGTAAAAGCGATTAATCACATCCAAAATAAAAGTTTGTTATTTTGGATGCGATTAATCGTTTGACAGCACTAATTTTAATATATTTAAAAATGTAATTTATTATTGTGATGGTAAAGCTGAATTTTCAGCAGTCATTTCTCTGGTCTTCAGTGTCATGATCCTTCAGATATCATTCTAATATATTGATTTGGTGCTCAAGAAACATGCATTATTATTATTTTTAATAAACGTGTTAATGTTTATGTAAGTTTTTGTGGATACCATTTTCAATTTTTTCAAAATAACTTAATAGTTTTAAAAATACTTACTTTTGATCAATTTAATGTAGCCTTGATGAATAAAATGATTAATTTCTTTTAAAAAAGTACTATCCCCAGACATTTGAATGGTATATGACAACAAATGAAAATAATTATTGCAATTTAAACATGCATAAAATTGCTAATATTATAATAGACAAGATACATATACACTATACAAAAAATGGATACTGTATTGCATGTAAAAAAATAAATATTTTGTTACAAATTTAACCTAAAGTGCTGCACAGTGACTTTAATAGATATTTTTAAGCTCTGTTCATTCACATTTAGCATCCAAACAAACTGATTAACTAAATTAATTTGGCCTTTTCAATGGCCCGTGAAAAGGAGAAAAGTTTAGGTGAGCATATTGGATTATTCCCTGAACTCGCTTGGCAGTAAAGCTGTGTGTGCAAACAGTGTGACATTAAATATAAAATAAAAAGACAAATACGCACCTATACAATGTTATTAATATCATTTGTTCAGCAACATTATTTTCATGCCCACATGACTAATTAGATCCTCAGAGCCACTCGTGCTCTTTGAGTCTAATGAGCTCACATAATCATGTTACATTTACACATGACCTTTTGATTCCCCTCGTTTGTGATATTGCTCAATGTTTCCTCATCTTGAAGTTCACTTGGAATTTTAATGCTGCCAAATCTAGATTTCTTTACACTTTTCTCTATGGCTATGTTTACCAGTCATCTTCTTTTAACAAGTGTTAGATATTAGTTGTCATCGCTGTCCACATTAATGAATTTAAAAATGTTTTCGCTTAAACAGCCAGCAGACATTTTCAGCACGGAGCCATTTGTTTATGCATATTTAATGTATTCAGCATAACACCAGGCCAATACTTTTGGATTTTGTTACCATTTGTATGTTTATATGAAAAACATAATGCTGAAATTTTTCTGCAGGCTTCTCAAAGAGTTTTTTTTTTTTTTCGATTAATCACATCCAAAATAAAAGTTTGTGTTTACATAATATATATGTGTGTACTGTGTTGATATGTATATATAAATATCCACAAATACATGTATATTTAGAAATATATATGTAATAGGTATTTATATTTACATATGTGTTAATATGAAATAAATATGAAACCCTTTAAAGGTTTGGGGTTGGTTAATATTTTGAAAAGTCTTTTATGCTCACCAGACTGCATTCATTTAATCAAAAATACAGTAAGAACTTTGAAATTGTTAAATACTGTTTCAATTTAAAATAACTGTATTCTATTTTAATTAGTGCTGTCAAACGATTAATCGCGATTAATCGCATCTCTATGGCTATGTTTACCAGTCATCTTCTTTTAACAAGTGTTAGATATTAGTTGTCATCGCTGTCCACATTAATGAATTTAAAAATGTTTTCGCTTAAACAGCCAGCAGACATTTTCAGCACGGAGCCATTTGTTTATGCATATTTAATGTATTCAGCATAACACCAGGCCAATACTTTTGGATTCATTTGTCATTTGTATGTTTATATGAAAAACATAATGCTGAAATTTTTCTGCAGGCTTCTAAAAGAGTTTTTTTTTTTTTTTTTAAGTTTTATCTACAAAGAACTGGACTCTTTGGTCTCTGGACTCTGGATAATTTAGTTGCAAGCATAGAGGGCCAGGGGTAAAGAAGCAATATAAAATTCAAACTAACTATTGGCTCAGAGGTGCAAACCTCAGCCTCATTAAAGAGTTATATAAAAGAAGACTTCACAGGTTGTGAATGGACTTGTGAAGTAGCGAGAAGCAAATGCCTTTTAACCTTCATACGAGTTAATCTGGATTTTTAATGCACACCTTCACGGCTCTGCTCTTATAATGTCACCCGAGCAGCGGATAAGTAAAAGGAGCAATTACGAACTGATCCAAGGACAGCCTAATGGCTGTCGTATTCTCAGAAACCGAAGCTCACTCCCAATGATTTCACTGTCACCAAAAGTCATCTCTGCAACTGCCGTTTTGACGCTCGATATCGATTTCTAGGCTCCTCGCAAAACGACTCTCTTCTCAGGATCAATGGAAATGCAATTTGAGAGAAGCTTCTCCTGCTGTAATGAAAAACTTTGCAAAATACATGTGTTGCAGACAGAAGTCCCTAACGGCTGGTACAGATTAAAGGAGAAGAGATTCTCCTTTAATCAGCTGGCTTTTAACTCCCTCTTCTTAAAGAAGCACGTAACATTTACATTAGAAAACCATGGGCTTTTAGACTCACAGTTCTGTCAGCATGTTAATGGAGCCCTCATTGTTGAGATCTGATGTTTCCTGTTTGATTTCTTCTCCAGTGCCCCTCATCACTGCAAAGGGAAATGATGTGGAGAGTCCAACAAAGGTAAGGGCTGACGCATGTTTACTGTTGTGTATCAGAGTATGACTGCACATTGATTTTAAATTGTAGATCTGTAATATCCCGTCCTTTTTTTTTTTTTTTGGTATGCTTGCCTCATGACCGACCCATCACCTCTTGTACAAGTTTTGTTTATCCAGCGCTATGAATGCAAGCTTACCATTACACCCCTAATATATGTAATATACACTTGCCTGGAGGAAAAAAGTTGCTATTTGGATTTAAATAAGCAAATACTGAAGGATGAAATTCTAGGATTGTATCGTTATTGCAGTGATTAATTAATATGTTTCTGGCATGTTGTTTGTTTTGCAACAGTTGTGTAACCCTAACTGTTGCAGTGTCTAGCTTTTCATTCAAACAACCATGTTGGAAGACGCACCCATATACATATTGCATGATGAAAATGTCAAGATTCATTGGACTCATGCTACTGTTGCTCTATGCTCTACTGAAACAGCCTGAAGCAAATTATAAAACCATCTAAAAAGCAGTAGTTATGCATTGCTCAAATCATCTATATGCATTGTAATGTCCAGTTTCTGGAGTTGAACAGGTTGTAAAAATTTCACAAGGCAAAAATTTAATTGATCAGTTATCTCCCACAACATAGCCTACTGTTTATTAGCGGTTATCATTAGTTGCCAAGAAGTGCATTCCTGAGTTAATTTAATCTCTGCATTTTAATCAGTACTTGTTGCTTATTTGGTAACACATCTATCTTCAAATTGAGAGGCTGTGTGCTTGTGTCATTGTCTTGCAATAAGCATTGCATTGAGTGTGTATAACTATAAGAGACTTTGACAGGGGCCTTCACAGCTGAAATGCTGACGCATTCATGGTCGATTGAATGTAAATAAAGGATAACCATTCCTATACTTTGTATCAGTACCATTTTAATGAACAGTTCCCACTAGGTCCTTTCAGACAGATGGAGAGTAGAAGAAATAATACATGAAATAGTTGAGAAGCTTCTCTTGATTTGCACAGCAGTGGGATGACAGGATGGACAATTGTTCAGGCCCTCCTACTGTTAAATCAATGCTCTTCAAAGACAGCACATCCTCGAGCTCATGAGGTGAAAGGATTGACTGGTTGCAATCAAGGATCCAAATGAATGGTGCTGCTGCTGTCATTGAAGTTTCTCTTTTTCTGCCTTTTCAGTGTGTGTTTGATTAGGGCTGTCAGTCGATTTGAACATAAATTACATGATGCTGAAATTCATTAATTAAATCACAATTAAATGCATAAATCAATATATGCTAAGAAATAATTCAGTGACATAGAAAGGATTAGAGAGAGATTTAAAAAAAAAAAAAAAGGGAGGTCAGGGGTTGTGATTTATTTTCGTTGAAAATAAGAATCATGAAGGTTAGTTGAGCATTCGTTCTGTAGCATCTTGGAAAATACGTTGAATTTTTATGACTGTGTGTGAAGTTTCAAGCTGTTCATCTTTGTCGATTCTGTTTTATTCCATTGCAGACTTTCCGCCTGTTTCTGAACGCAAGAGTATGTTTTGTGTGTAACTGGCTCGGTCATCTCATTCTGTGCTGCCTGTTCTCATTCAGGAGATATGATTATATAGATTAGTTCATTTTAACACTTTTAAAATATAAATAAATGTATTAGTTATGCTAGATTAACGTTAAAGGGATAGTTCACCCAAAAATGAAAATTCTGTCATTAATTGCTCACCCTCATGTCATTCCAAACCCGTAAGACCTTCGTTCATCTTCAGAGCACAAATTAACATATTTTTAGATGAAATCCGAGTACTCAAGATGGCGGCGCGTTCACACGCTGCGGCTTCTCTCCAATTTCAATTCTCTGTGTGTATGTGCTATACATGTGGAAGAATTGACAATAAAGCAGACTTGACTTGACTTGAGAGCTTTCTGACCGTGTATAGACAGCGACACAACTACCACTTTCAAGGCCCAGAAAGATAGTAAGGACATCGTTAAAATAGTCCATGTGACATCAGTGGTTCAACTGCAATTTTATGAAGCTACAAAAATACTTTTTGTGCGCAAAGAAGACAAAAACAATGACTTTATTCAACGATTTCTTCTCTTCCATGTCAGTCTTCGGCACGCGTTCACGTGAGGACTACAACGAATGCTTGTGGTGCTACTGACGCAGGAGCTGGCGTTCTGATGTAGAAAGTCCATCTCACTTAGTTTATCATCTGTATGTTCTGGTTTGAATAAGTAAGGCCGGGCAAAAATATTGCAAGTCATCCTCTCTGTCGAAATATTCAGACATGTTTACAAAGATTGTTTTATGCACGGCAGAAATTGACACGAAAGAGAAGAAATTGTTGAGTAAAGTTATTTTTGTTTCTTTGCACACAAAAAGTATTTTCATAGCTTTATAACATTACTGTTGAAACACTGATGTCACGTGGACTATTTTACCAATGTCTTTACTACCTTTCTGGACCTTGAACGTGGTAGTTGCATTGCTGTCAGAAAGCTCTTGGATTTCTAAGAAAAATACAATTTGAACATTTATACAAATAAAAAAATATTTAGTTGTGTTAAATGGACAATCTTAGTATTTTTGTGTTATTGATTCCATTTTTAGGTATGTTTGTTTCATTTTACCAAATCAAATAACAATTAAGACAATAATTAATTAATTTATATATTATTATAATAATGAATACAATATATTCATACATATTTATTTAATTTTGTTACTTTTATTAACTACTGTTAAACAAATGTGACACCATTAGCACCACATAGTCATAGTTTCAACATAGCAACATTCAGTAGAATGTTTTGAACAAAAAGTTGTATCTCATTTGTTGGAGTTCCTGCTTTAGCTAATGACTTTCCCTGATGGATGGATGAATGAATGATTGATATGATTGCATTATAGCAGTCAGGTTTGGCATGTCATCTCAATGACACTGTTGCAAATTGAATGTGTTAGAAAATAAGTCAGGCTAAAAGTGAAATTGCTGTCTTATACAGTTTATTGCGACTTTCTTTCTCGCGTTAGGAGTCACCAATGTGTTAAGAAGATGCATTTTTTAAATATAAAGGCATCCTAGTGTTGGGTTGCAGGAAAAGTGCTTTTTTACTTTATGAAAGTTATTCTTTTTGAAGTTTTCTTCATAATACCTATGCAGTTCACGTGACACTATGTCTGTACAGGACAGTGGTTGCATGCAAATAATGTTGTTGTGTCGTACACTTGTCCTTGCTCTTGGATACAGGTCAGGGATTACAATTTGACTTGAAATATGGAGAAAAACCTGCAAGTCATGTGATTTACAGCACAACAAACAGCTCATAAAAGATATACCAAGGTGCAGTTTTCATCTTCAACTTTTCATTCTTGCATGACCTTTGATGTCAACTTTTTTCTCAATAACCAGCCGCATTGGTCATGCAGCTCGAGAAACGGCGCTGGACTCGGAATCTCAATGACTCAGGGAACAGAGGGCAAATGAGACTCGACAGGTCACTGGTGTGTGCTGGAATACTCTCCCATATATCACGAGAACCGAGAGAGCGAACCAACCTTGGCCTGCGTATGAAAAAAAATGAAAGGTGGGTCCAATCAAGGATGTTTCAGAAGATTCCCTTGATTGAATTGCTCTTGGAAGACGAGCACACATATTAAACCCAACTCCAATTAAGCTTGGCCCTGTAATTTCAAGCAGCCTTGCCCATGTGAAACGACTGGTGATTCATTTTTACCTCTTCAAACAGGTTCAGTCCTGTCAGTGCTGGTTTAGCTGAAGGATATCGAGAGCCAGCTGGCAAATGTCACTCAAGCTACTTGCTGCTGCTTGCAATCTTGGCATGCTTGCACTGGCAGTTCTGGGCTTCGCCATCTGTGCTGAACTGTCCTTTCTGATGATCTCTCCGAATCCCGCAGAAGAGCATTTTTGACATACTTGGAAGCAATGGGAATGGTGAAGGAACGGCGCTTTTCTGGGCTTGCATGGTTCCTTTCCTACAGAAAGATGAGAAACGGCCATCATAAGGAATTATCTTGAGACCCGTTGCTCAGATCAGGCATCAATGGAGAGAAACTGTTTTTTCCAGTGAGCTTTGTGACAACAATTGCTTAAACTATAGGGTGTGGATGGGACAGGATGGGAAGTTAATTCTGACTCTGCCATTGAAAAGTAATTGGTTCATTGAATGCTGTATCAGCAGCAAAACAGGCTCCCGGCAGCCCTGAGATGCCACAATCTGTTGAATTTATGATTTTCTTGTATGACCTTGTAAAGCAAGGAAACACATTTTATGAGTCCCACATGTGTCTTGTGTTTTTTATTTGATATTCTTCGCACTGCCCACATGCAGCCATTCTCTTCTGGGTGCATTGCTTTTGTCTCTGATGTCCCCAGTGTACCACATGTTGGTGGGTAGAGTTTGTCTTTCATTCCTTCTCGGTTTTGTCTTGGACTATCATTTTGTTTGTGTTTGCAGGAAAAATAAACCCTTCCTCAGGTCTCTAAAGTTAAATAATGTTTTGTTGTTTTTCTTCTTTGTAATGTTTTTTTTTTATTAATTTATTCTTAAAATGAATTGAATTTCTAGTTTTTATAATTGCTTATTTAGTATTTTTATTTTTTTACTTTTAGAAGAGTGTTTGACATAGATTCAACTTGTCAGCTCATTAGTAGAGACTTTCAGACCTGAAGTACTTGTGACAAAATACGATGTGTCAGATCTACGTCACGTTCAGTAGCTCTTAAAGAAATGGCAGTCAAATAACCTAATAACCCAGCTGCTGTGATGTCTGGTAATCAAAGAACAAAAGAAAAGTGAAAATCAAGAACTTTTATAGTTTTAAGGATTCATCTATATTTAATTTAAAATTTTGTTTTTGATAATTGTATTGAATTTATGTATATTTAAGTAATCTAATAAATGTTAAAATTGATAGCTCTCAATTATGCTGTAATGTTGAATGGCTAGTCAATGGGTAAATATTAGGGGGAAAACAATTACCTAGAGACATCAGATTCAGTAGTATTGGTATCGGTAATGGCCTTCAGTCATAAAAAAATGGCATTAAACAAATATAAAAAAATACTGTCTTTATATGAGGGGCCGTACAAGCCATAATTCATTCTGGCACTCTCACACACTTACATTCTCCTTTCACATACATATATTTTTGCTTTCACACACTTACATTCTTCTTTCACATACATATATTTTTGCTTTCACACACTTACATTCTTCTTTCACATACATATATTTTTGCTTTCACACACTTACATTCTTCTTTCACATACATATATTTTTGCTTTCACACACTTACATTCTTCTTTCACATACATATATTTTTGCTTTCACACACTTACATTCTTCTTTCACATACATATATTTTTGCTTTCACACACTTACATTCTCCATTCGCATGCATACATTTCTACTCTCACACACATACATTCTCCTTACACATACACATATATATATATATATAGAATGTATGTATGTCTGAAGAAAATATGTGTATGTTAGAGAAGAATGTATGTATGTGTGAGAGTATAGTGGAAACGGAAGGCAGGTCAGGCGCGATCAGGGTCATTGGGACAGGTCCTGATCAGCATGGCTGAGGTAGATGAGGCGGCCGCAGAAGTATTTCAGCAAGTCATGAGGGTTTAAAAAAAAAATATATATATATATTATCATCGTGAAAAGGTTACATGGTCTCGTCCCTTGAGGGAGTTGTGATTGAGGACGCGGCTCTGCCTCAGTCGTGTTGCCAGATACACGTATTATAAGCTTCTATGGATTTTTTTTTTCTCTGTTCATTGTAAAGCGATCGAGTCCCTTCAGAAAATTTGAAATAAACCGCTCGATTCATTTGGATTAGTGTTATGATCTCTTTATGAACTTCTTGAAGTATCAAAGTGGTAGTTGTGTAGGTTGTTGATGGAAGGACATTGTCTTCATTTGTGTTTTGAAAATTAATGCAAGTCTTGCAGGTTTGGAATGACAGAGAGTGAGAAATAATGACAATTTTTCATTTTTGGGTCAACTAACCATTTATCTTTTTGCAGTTTGATATCTTAAATTAATAATTAGTAAATTCCAGGTGTGAACATAAGCAGATATTGTGTGGCTGCCCAGTTAAACTTTAATTTTTCATATTCATTTGTGTGTTTTAAATTTGTACTGCACATAGAATAACATATAAATGACACAGACTCACAATTCTGGCGTCATCTTCAGCATTCTGCTCTTTTCTTGAAGGGCTTCCATCACTCACACTCAGTGTCATCAGACTCCCAGTTTGCAATCTTATGAGAGGAGCTTCCTTCACTTGACACTGCAGAAGTCTGGGCCAATTCTATTGAAAAAGGATAAAAAACAAAAACACTTATTTCAGTAATTTAAATTTACATTAGGACTGTAAATATGGTAAAATAATTGTGATTACCCCTAATTTTGAGTATGCTGAGAACGGTCTATAATACGGGTGTCAAATCGTAAACTTATTTTATTTTTTTTACATACTTCATTCTAGGGTCAATGAAATGAAACTGTGCAATATTCACATGGAGGCCTGAAACAATTTAAGTATTTATTTAATCTGATTATTAAATACATTTGTATAATTTTAATTAGTAACATGAGTAATAAGGCATCTTAAAATGAACAGTGTACCACATTAGAATAAGTTAACGTGTTAAGAATTTATCTTACTATTAATTTATTATTTATAATGTGAAAAGAAAATACAGATAGATTCAGACATATTTCTCCATTAAAACATTGTATATCTATAAATATTTAGGACATTATTTAACCCAAAATAGCATGCCATATGAATTGATAAAGACTGGTTTCAAGCTAAAGTACCTGCATGCTCTGCCAGTGGGCACTGAAGGAAATTGAAAGACTGACGGATTTACAGTTTAACGTACCTTTAACTCACTTTCACGATGCTTGCATAAACGTAATTGTCATAAGAAAAACTTGATGGTAGCGCGTTTGTGTCTTGACACAGATATCACGACATAACAGACATGATATTCAGCGCTGAGAACAAGCAACATACAGATTACGCAGTTCACACTTAAGCCTATGGCGCAACGTACAGATTACGAAGTTCACACTAAGCCTATGGCGAATGTTAGCTTTTAAACGCGCTCTAATTTCAGAGTTTTGCATTAGATAACGTCAATAAAATGACTGGTAAATGTTCCGCGTTATGCCAGCTTTGTCTGCAGAAAGACTGCTCGTTTGCAGCGGGCGAGACGGACACTTCAACACGGTGTTATGCGTCAGAAAAACTAAATTGATAGCGCCTAACGTTAATGTTTAACAGTCCCACTATTACCGTTTCAAAGCATGGAAACTGCGAAATGCCACACATCTCTGCACCTCACGAACACGAACTTAACACTAAACCTGACAAAAACATGCGCAGTTAGTAATTTCTAAATGTGTTCACCACCAATCATATTTTGAGTAAAATTATCAACGTGTACTTTTATAAAGAGAAAAGCAATCCAACTTACGGTCTCGGTCCATTGAAGAAAAAATGGCGTCGTCGCATTGCGGGGCAGCAGTCATTGAAGGGCGGAGTCCAGACAATTTGGCGGGTTTTTTATTCTGCACTTTTAGTGTAAAAGTGAAATTACACCATATAACAACACTGAGCATGAGTACTGTTTAACACTGTAGATTGTTAATTCAACTCTTTGGGAATTAATAACTTTTAACACTGCAAATATTACACTGCTGATTTTACTGTGTAATAAAGTAATAATTTATTAAATTATCTGATGCACTGAAGACGGACACAAAGAGGAGAGAATAGTCGCGCAAACAGAGAAAATACTGTAACGTTACCAGACAGCATAGGCGCGGGACGTGGGTGTGCTGGGTGCTGGAGCAGCACCCCCTGTTTTTTCTGTGGGAAACTTTAACTGTTTAACTGTTGGGAATAAAAAAAAAAATCGGGAGTGTCTATTTACACTAAGTGCAAATATCCCGCCTTGTTGGCAGAGGCTTACACTAATTCCACCCACCAACGTGTAATTGGGCTAGTCATCATTACAAAAGACGGCTATCAATCGTCAGATTCAGTGGCGCAATTGGTAAAATTTGTGTCATACTCCTTTTGACGCGATCGACCCGGGTCCGAATTTGCCTTTTGGCTAACTTTTTTTTCTCCCTTTTCAAATTTCAAATAACATCAGAAAAGCATTTATTTTTAATAAAAATGAAGGAAATCATCAAAAAGTTGAAAATAAAATATCGGGTAGGGTTAGGGTAGGTGTAGGGAGGGCTTTTGTCCCAATAAGGTGGCATCCATTTAATAATTTGAATTAAAATTAAAATTTACACAAGTTATTATTGCATACTGTTTTATAATGTATTACAATGCTGAGGTGCAGATAATTGCCACTATTTGCAATAAGTAATTAGCAGAATACCCTGCTATATTAACATAGTAGGCTATAGGCTAAATATAATCTATAGCTATTTGCACTTTAGAATAAATGAACACGTGTTAAGAATTTATCTTACTGTTAATTTATTTTTTATAATGTGAAAAGAAAATACAGATAGATTCAGACATATTTCTCCATTAAAACTTAACTTTGTATATCTAGAAATATTTAGGACATTATTTAACCCAAAATAGCATGCCATATGAATTGATAAAGACTGGTTTCAAGCTAAAGTACCTGCATGCTCTGCCAGTGGGCACTGAAGGAAATTGAAAGACTGACGGATTTACAGCTTAACTTCGCTTTAACTCACTTTCACGATGCTTGCATAAACGTAATTGTCATAAGAAAAACTTGTCGACAGATATGACGACATGACAGACATGATATTCAGCGCTGAGAACAAGCAACGTACAGATTACGCAGTTCACACTTAAGCCTATGGCGAATGGAAGTTTTTAAACGCGCTCTAATTTCAGAGTAAGGCATTAGATAACGTCAATCAAATGACTGGTAAATGTTCCGCGTTATGCCAGCTCTGTCTGCAGAAAGATTGCTCGTTTGCAGCGGGCGAGACAGACACTTCAACACGGTGTCATGCGTCACAAAAACGAAATTGTTAGCGCGTAATGTTTAACAGTCCCACTATTACCGTTTCAAAGCATGGAAACAGCGAAATGCCACACTCAATGCTTTCAAAAACAAATCCATTTGATGCATTTGATGAATTCTCTCATTTGAGTAGAAAACCGCCCAAATGTGGCTGCTTCAGACTTCCTCGTAGTAACTGCTTCAGACTTCAGTGCCAGACTCGTAGTAAAACCAGGCCTCGGCGGGAATGGAGGCGAGAGGATCTGTCAGCGAACCAAAATGAAAGAAGCTAAAAGCATATACAACATAAATTGTAAGCACATTCCAAAAAGTTATTTTACACGTAACATTAATCACCTTTTTTCAGGAAATCGAACCGGCATGAGAAACTTTCACTCTTCTAACGTTACACGTTACATCTCTGCACCTCACGAACACGAACTTAACACTAAACCTGACAAAAACATGCGCAATTTCTAAATTCTCTTGTACTTTTATAAAGAGAAACGCAATCCAATTTACCGTCTCTGTCGCTTCGCGAGGCAGCTGTCATTGAAGGGCGGAGTCCAGACAATTCGGCGAGTTTTTTATTCCGCACTTTTAGTGTAAAAGTGAAATTACACCATATAACAACACTGAACACGAGTACTGTTTAACACTGTAGATTGTTAATTCAACTCTTTGGGAATTAATAACTTTTAACACTGCAAATATTACACTGCTGATTTTACTGTGTAATAAAGTAATAATTTATTAAATTATCTGATGCACTGAAGACGGACACAAAGAGGAGAGAATAGTCGCGCAAACAGAGAAAATACTGTAACGTTACCAGACAGCATAGGCGCGGGTACAATGCTGAGGTGCAGATAATTGCCACTATTTGCAATAAGTAATTAGCAGAATACCCTGCTATATTAACATAGTAGGCTATAGGCTAAATATAATCTATAGCTATTTGCACTAAGTGTAAATAGCCTCTATCGCTATTATTGGCCAGTAACAGAGCAAAATAAACATTTAATAAATGTAAAAATAAATAAATAAAAATGAAATAAATTGGCAACGAGTATGGGAATCGGCTCATTTCATAGTAAAAAAAATAAATAAAAAAATCAGCAATTGGAATCGGTCACGAAAAATCCTGATCAGTGCATCCTTAGCTGGAATAGAGTTAGACCTACCTGAAAGACCTGAAAAAGCATGGTTCATTTCAGTTTTATCTTCGAACTATTGTACCTGTTTGTGCAAAAATGGTTATCATTTATTATAATACAATGTTACAGTCAACAATGAAAACAATAAGTCTTATTTATTGCTTTATTGATTGTGGCAAGGCCTGTGAAAATTTTGGCAGGGCAAGTAAAAAATTTTAACCACTGGCCAAACCGGGCCAGTAGAAAATTTCTTTAGCGTTGAGACCTGTCAATACGATCAAAATCAGTATCATAACACTTGTACACAGATCTGTAGAACACGTAGGTTACATAATGATATTTTAAAATTAAAAACTTAAAATATGTACTTGAAAAGAAAACAGGATGACTTTGAATAGCATCATTGTAAAATTGTGAGGAAGAGCTGAGCAAGTCTTGCACATGTATTTCCTGGTCTGAGAGTGACTTCCTGCTTAAACAGGAAGTAATGGATACCAAAAAAAGGTAGAAATGTATGTATGTGAAAGGAGAATGTATGTGTGTGAAAGCAGAAATGTATGTATGTGTAAGGAGAATGTATGTGTGTGTGAGAGAGAGTAGAAATGTATGTATGTGAGAATGGAGATTGTAAGTGTGTGACAGTAGAAATGCATGTGTGTGAGAGTACAAATGCATGTATGTGAAAGGAGAATGTATGTGTGTGAGAGTAGAAATATAGGATAATGTAAGTGTGTGAAAGCAAAAATATATATATATATATATATATATATATATACATATATATATATTAGGGGTGTAATGGTTCACAAAATTCACGGTTCGGTTCAATACAACACAGTGGTGTCACGATTCCGTTCGGTACGGGGGTAATTGGTTACGTCGCAATGTTGGAAATATTTCTGTTTTAAACCATGAAGGCAAGCCAATGGATATCACACACAAGCAACGTGCAAACTTTGCACAAGAGTTATGCTGGTGAACGTCTTAATCTCAGTCATTTCACTATACAGAAAGTGAAAGTAAAAACGGAAGTACGGACTAATGACGGAGATTTCGGCATCTGACGTTGCATATTCTCTCAGAGACGACGGGAGACTAATCTACTTCAACATATGCTGATAACGGTATATAGCTGTTTTAATTTATTCCCTTAATATTACTAATATTACATAGTGAAAAAAAATTTGAAGAAACAAATTTCATATTAAACAGGTTGTTCTTGAAAGTCGGTGCTTGAAATAAAAGCTTTTTATTTCATTGACTTTTATTAATGACTGCAGTGTTAATATTTTAATTGTAGGCCTATAAATCATTGTATAGCTAATAGACCTGTATTAAAATACCTTTTTTTTTTTTTTAATTGAGGAGTAAATATATAGCCTAATCTTTTGTTATCCTTGCAGCACGGCAGTTATTTGGTATTTATTGCGGGGCAAATTAATTGTAATTTTAATTTAATAGGCCTAATAAAAGTAACTTCATAATAGTAATAATAATAAGCCTAATAAAAATAAGAATGTAACAGGCCTATATTAATTGAAAATGCCAAATATCTTAATATTGCCAACAATTTATGTTTTTGACAATATCTCTGGCTATCGTCGATACAAGATCATCGTCTTTCGATGCACCCCAGCAAGGGGAGGTTATCGCAGGGCAGACAGCACGTTGCCGGTTACGTCATTTGGGCTGCCTTGTTGAGCGCAGTGGCACTGAGAACATCATATTTCACACACTTTAAGCTGTTTTATTTTCCAAATGTAATAGGATTAGTCCAACAAATCGAATCGTTCGGTTTGTAATGCGCACTGAACCGAAAGCCTCGTACCGAATGGTTCAATATGAATACGTGTATCGTTACACCCCTAATAGCTTATGTATGTGTGTATATATATGTATGTATGTATGTATGTATGAATGTATGTATATGTGTGTGTGTGTGTGTGTGTGTGTGTGTGTGTGTGTGTATATATATATATATATATATATATTAGTCATAGTATTTATTGGTTTTTCATTGTATTTTGGTTTTCATTTTAAATCTAACTTTATTCATTCATTTTGATGTGCTTTTGTAATTATTGTTGTAGTAGTTGTTGTTGTTGTTATTAATATTTCTGTTTAGATAATCAATTTCTATTTCTGTTATTTACCAAGGAAGGATTTCTTTTTATTTTTTTATATTTTTTTCTAATATTAATATTCTATTTTCCTTCGTCGTAGTCAACAATAACAACACTGGGAAGAAAGAGCACTTTTCAGATAATTTTTAAATAAGGCTAAAGTCTATTCCCAAAATAAAACATTTGAATTTTAATTTTAAAATGATTAATAATAAATTAAATAAATTAATAAACTATTACCAGACAATTTATTTAACAGTGAACATTCCCCATTTAACTAGGTATGTATGTGTATAAAAAGTACAGAGATTGTAAGTGGATGATAGTGGGATTGGGAATGTTACCAATTTCCAGCAAGTAGACTTGGGATAGAATAAATATCTCACAAATACACTCTCTCTGTCATTCTGTGGTTAACTTAAAGCTGCTGTTGTGGGGTTTTAAAGATTAAAGTGGATGAGCAGGTTGTGTAATTTTAATGTGTCAGGTTTTTTTTACTGTAGACAATAGAAGGTCGGGGTTGTGTAATCCACAAAGTAGCATGATATAGCCACCTCCACTCTATTGTATTTTATCTGTTATCTAGACGACAGCTGTTGCACTGGCCCATTTTCTCCTGTTTAGTCCGCTTCAGAAAGTATGTGCAAAGAAGAGGAGGAGAAACCCTTGAGCTTGACTTAAACTACAGAACCTAATTAAGTCAGTGCCTTCTACCCACCCCTGGCACTGAATTAAATCAGTTCTGATGTGGTCCTTTCTGCCCATGCATAAATTTTCCTCACATTGCAATCAGATCAAAAATCTGACAGCACAACTATAGGCCTAGTCTGTGAAGACGTTTTGCCTGGCATCCTGTTATCCACTTTCTTCAAACAGATTTATATCGCTCCCCTGTTGATTATATGATGAAAATAAGTCTGTGAAAGGAAACATGCATATAAGTGAGAAATTTCTGTGTGGATGGGAGCTGTGTGGCACAATGTTAGGTGATCTACATCTATGGCATGGTGGGAGGGAGAAGATGTGCACAGTTTGTTTAGTGGTGACATGCCTCATTTCAAATGAATAGACAGAAAGAGAAAAAATGTTTTAGAACCAAATTTTTTTTTGTGGCAGTTCCCTATAGGGGTTGAATTTGACACGCAACCTCTCATAAAGGCTTTTAACATGCTGACAGTCAATTAACCCTAAAAAGTTACGTGACTAAATTCAGACCCATTAAACCACAGCCTTCAAAGTAGCGCTTTTGTAACAAATTCACCAGCCTCGACAGTGCATTTCAAGACAATTACTGTCGGATTTCAAATTCACCTGGTGTGTGCAGAGTTCTTATTATTAATGTGCATAGTTTTTTTTGTGAGGACTGTGGTAGTTTTGTGCAATTAAAGGTTATGGTTGTTATTTTGCCTACTTATTTGTTTAATATCTGTCAGTTAACCTATTGAAAGTGTGCACTTTGTATCAATTTATCCACAGGAGCACATCTGGTGGTCTCTGGTGGACATAAACCAGCCTAATTATACAGGGCTTTTTTACTGACTTTCAGACATCCCACTAACTAGTCGATTTTGCAAAGATGTAATTTTGAAAGTCCTGTGTGTGGAATTTCTTTTTCCTTCTGGCAAGGACCTACTTACTTAAAGTCAAAGTCTTATTGACATTTAAAGCTAGTTTGTCTGTAATAGATCAGACCTGTGTGAAAGATAAATCATTTAAATAGTGCCTCATTATTCTCTGCAATCAGTTTTAGATACCGAAAAACGGTAAAATGTGTTTAGAATGTGTGATCTGAATTTCTAGCCATTTATGAGTGATAATTAATGATCTGCTCATGATTATTTACTTAAAGGGGTAATGAAATGTGTTTATGCGGTTTAAGGCGACATTCTAATTTATTGAGATGCACTTGTATATCATTGCTCTTTTGTTGATTTTGATTGCTTCCATTGTCCTCATTTGTAAGTCGCTTTGGATAAAAGCGTCTGCTAAATGATTAAATGTAAATGTAGTCTTTGCAACTTTAGGGATCTTATCTATTCACGAACAGCTTGTAACACTCCAAAGAGAAAGGAAAACCTGAAATTGCATCATATGACCCCTTTAACTTGCTAATTCTGTATGGTATAAACTATGAATATTTTTCAAATATTTGATGCCACTAATGTTGCAAGCTTTGGCAAATCCAGTGATTAGCCTATTTCATCCTAAGAAGTGCTTGTTTCAACTGGGTAACTTCAGGCAAACTGATAAAAAATACCTGGAAGTACCATTCAAAAATTTGGGATACAAAAATATTTTTAACCCTAAAAGGGGTGACATATCCTGGGGGATGCATACAAACATTTGAGAGGCTGTGGGGAGAGGCAGTGAAAGTGTCATTTCTTGGTTTCATGTTGAAAGGGTTGTGATGTTTAGATTTGATGACTTTGTTCATACATTGTTTTTGTTTAGCTCACAGGCAGCGTTTAAAAACATCATGTGAAGATACTCACCCTCATATAAAAGTTGATGTATTTCACATATTTCCAATATTTTTAGGGGAGTTACATGTTTAAACAGTTGCTAAGCATTAGCTTATTATGTTTGTGTTTAAATTTTATGAATTTAATTTTTAAATTTTTTCATAATCTGCCTGTAAATGTTTGGATCTCAGGAGATATGTTGCCCTTTTAGGGGTATAAATCAAGATATATTTTTTTATATGGACTCTGTGGTCTACAGATTTTAGACTGTGTTGCCTACTTCAGAAAATAAGTTAAATTCTTAAAACTCTTAAATACTAATCTATTTTCAATCATATAAAAATGTAATCATTTAGTTGGCAATATTGAATATAGTTTTAGGTCAACAATACATGGATTTTTTTCCAGACGTGTATACACACACATACATATGTAGGCCTATATGTACATATGTATATTTATAAAATATGATACTCAACAAAAACACATTATTTATACCCCCAAAGGGGCGATGTATCCTGGGGGATACAAACATTGAAAAATGCGAATTTGTATTGTTTGTGTCCTAATAAGACGGAAAATAGCAATAAATTAATTTTCCAATGTATCTATATGGGCTTGCCCTTTTTAGGGTTAAAAGTGGAATGTTATCAAAAATACATTAGAGCAGTATTGTAAAACATTATTTTTAATGTAATTTTTTTTTCTGTGATGGCAAAGCTGAATTTTCAGCATCATTACTCCAGTCTCCAGTGTCACATGATCCATCAGAAATTATTTCAATATACTGATTTGCTGCTCAAGAATAATTTCTCATTAATGTCAGTGTTGAAAATGGTTGTGCTGCTTAAAACTGGTCAAAACGTCAAAAGAACAACATTTATTTGAAATACAAACCTTTTGAAATATTATAAATGCCTTTACTGTCACTTTTGATCAATTAAATGTTTAATGCATCCTTGCTGAACAAAAATATGTGTATATATATATATATATATATATATATATTAGTATATATTATTGACCCAAACATCAAAATATTAGTGTATACTAGGGCTCCACAATAAATCGCATGCGATATTTTAAAAAATTTGCGCGAATATAAACGTGGTTTTGCGCAACTCGTCAGTGAACAACGGCTCTGTGTAGTTAATGCTGCTCAATGTGAAGGCACGCATGTGATGGAGCTTTACCGCTGATTACAGAAACGGCTTTACTGATAAGATGCGCGTTAAATATCGCATGCGATTTATCGTGCAGCCCTAGTGTATACCAAGAAATTGTGTTAAGTCAGCCAATCTGATAAGATCCAGCTGAAGGAAGTACTGCCTTATATGGACTATCACCAGATCTCACCACTTCTCTTAGCTACACACTTCCATTGTGTATTTGGAGCAAGGACGGTGATGGGAAACCTGGGATGATGATGATACAAGTGGAGGCGGCTGTTTCATCACAGCCAGCCCATCTTTGCTTTTCCTGGTCCTTTGGGGCTTCAGAATCAATGGTTTTCTCCTCTTCAGGTTGCCGTGGATTGAACCCCTAACCGTGCCATGATTCACAACGTCACATTGATGATTCAGCCTCTCCCTCTCACTGTAATGATGTGCCACGCTTTGCCCTGTGTAAAGATATATGACTTGTTTAAACGGTGCTCTCCGAGGGCTCCTTGGAGCTCAGGACTAGAGTAATTGTTAGCAGAGTGGTTGCAATAAATCAAAAGCCATCTCCTTTTTTCCTCGTTATCCTCTAATATACCACAATATGACTAGGGAGAGCATCGACTATTGCTAGAATTTGCTCGCTTCTCTCCTCGTGTCCCTAAGGACGTGAGATTTGAGTTGAGTGGGGAAGTCTCGTTCAAAGTTTGCAACAGGAAGTGTGATCGATTCACTCTTTCCTCCACAGTCGGCTGGCAGCGCTGACAGCTCTGGTGGCACAATGAGCCTCCTAATGCCCAAACTGAGCTGAGAGCTCAAGGTTAGCTCCGGGCACCGAAACCACACAATTCGCAGGAGCTAATGACATGGTGAATCATGATTTATTAGTTCAAACAACCCAGAGGATCCTCTCCACATTTTGTTTTTCTTTTAGAAATTGAATTGAATGGCAAATTTATGCATACAGGGAGACTTATTCTGGCTTCATGTCGGAATGATCGTATTTACGAGATTAGCATAAACGAACAACACCTCAATGTCGTAATTACTATTGGGGAAACTCCAGATATTCTTTGTATATACATACTACATATACATAGGTATATACTTTGTATATATACAGTATATGCAGCACATATCGTTTTTCTTATTTTATGTCAACTTGAATTAATTTTGAAATGCTAAATAATTATTTGTTTTTGTATTCTAGAATATATAATAATTATATTACATATTAGCAATATATAATTTAATATAATATGTATATGTAATAATGTAATAATAGCACAATATAAAAACAGTTCTTTATCATGTATAATTTCAAAAATTTATTATTCAATCAATTTGACATAACAATGGAAAAATTTAATATATTATTTGTTATATGTGAATATTATATGGATACACTACATATATTTTTAATTTTTGTGCAAATATTTGTTTTTATATTCTATAATATATTAAAATAATATAATAAATAAAAATAAACAATATAAAAAACAAATCTTTATCATTTCAAAATGATCTCAAGTTAACACACACACACATACAGACACTGAATAAATTATATAATTAATAGATCTCATTATTACATTTTATGGTAACAATTTAGATTACGGAACACATTCACTATAAACTAAGAGTTTTCTCAACCCTCAAACTCCTAATATGCTGCTTATTAATAGTTAGTAAGGTAGTTGTTAAGTATAGATATGGGGTAGGTTAAGGGATCTAAAATATGGTCATGCGGAATAAGGCATAAATATGTGCTTTATAAGTTCTAATAAACAGCCAATATGATACGCATTCAAGCAACTAGTTAATAATAAGAATAGATCCTTAACATAAAGTTTTCCCCGTTTTAATTTTTCTCATTAATGATAAAGGTGTTTATTTTAGTTTTTGTTTTGAATTCCAGTTTTTCAATTTGTGTCAGACTTTTAGACCCCAATATATATTAGTATTTCATTTTGGTGTTGTCTATAAAGTTATTCAAATGCAAACAAGTAAATGAACTATTAAATTTGCCCCAGAAACCCATTTTTATAACTAAAATCACTTGAATGAACATGACATCTGATCTTGTCAATAAGAACTTCCCAGGAGGACTTGAAGACAACATTACATGTTAAGAATAATCATTGCCTGAATAGGTTGTGACTCATCCATCTCTCTCCCTTAGTGTTTAGGTGGTATTTGTTGACATGCTTTAATAGTGCTGGATTGTCTTGTCAAAACAAATGATGTATTGAGTGCCTCCAGGCTGGACTTTTATTTACTTCCTGGTCCATTTGTAAACACTCCTTCTACACCTCTAATATCATCCCTCTCTCAACTTCTCTCCTCAGATCCTTGATGCTGACCAACCTTCCTCTGAGAGTCAACTCGGTGAGTATCCAAGCAGCTTCTGTTTCCTTTCACATCCTGCAGAAGTCAACAGAGTTTTCAAAAGACACCAAAATCCCACAGAAATAATTCCTGTCAGAGACTTCAAGTCGTATTTTAGTACCATTCCAGTCAGGTAACCCCGTGTTCTTATCATATTTCATTTTATGTCAACTGTAAATATCACTGATGCCTCGTCTAAAGAGAAAATGATAAGGTTTATTTTAGATGGCTTTAGTCGGCGCCGCTCTCCGTGCAGCAGGATTATATTTTAGGGCACGGCTAATTGATTTGGGTCACTGTTTGCAGTGTGCTGTACGTGTGTTTGATATTTTAGTGGAGTGAGGCGAATGAGGGTAATTCGGTATGACGTATTGGAATGAACAGATCGAAGGGGTTTATTATAATACTCATACGTCCAGCTCGCTCGCAATTGCCACGTTAAAACATCCGAACAGAAGGTGCGAAATGATTTAGGTGAAAAAAATGAGCTCTTAATTCTAGTAACCATTACAGCAAAATGGATTCTCGTGTTTTGCTTTTCTTTTGTCTTTAACAGGACTAAGAGCACTCGGCATACTAATTGCTCTAAAGGTGTAAAGGTCAATTATGATTGGTTGTCGCTGCATAACAAAGGAAATCTCGGTGGATGAGGCCAGAGAAGAAAGAGAGGAACGATCAGGATGTGTTGAAAGATGAAAGTAGATCAACAGAAATCAGGCTTTATAAAAAGCAGAATAGAGTTAAAAGTTAAGTCTGTTTGAAATTATCCTTTGTCTGACTCAAAACCAGGCAAGTATGGCAATTAATCAACTTCATGAAGTGGATGTGGAGTCAGTCGAAATGTAATGACTTCCATACATCAAACAGTTGAAGGAAGCCTAAAGTGCAGAGATGGTTATATAATTTCAATGAAGTCTCACTTTCAAAAAGGTACTTCTTATGCTTCAGCCCATAATATGATTAAGAAAACACTCAGAGCTTCTTCTTACACCGAGAGCATGACGCTGATCAATAACCTTCATGGTTTTGAAGTTCTCTTTTTTTGTCTTCTTTGTCTCCCAGAAGTGGTTGGTTGCCTGAAGCGCTTTAGGCGTATATGTCAGAGAGGCATTCGTTTGAGCTTTGTTTTCTCATGTAATGCGCACTGCAAATATAGCGAAACGTCAAGTGCACTAGCATAATCTGTAAATTATTTCTGGATATTGTCTGCATAGTTAAAAATACTGTACTTCAGACCACAGTCGACCTCGCATGGGAATATTGAGAAGTAGCTTGAAATGCATCATTCCTCCCGGAAGAAGCTTATAGGGAATATTAGAGTGTGCTTGATCTCTGATATTTGTTTTTCAGAAGGGTTTGAAGGCCTGCATGAACTCTCTCGCCATCAAAACCCAGCAAAGCAAGCCGATCATGCTTCACACATCCAGTACTCTAGAGCTGTAGTACCCGATGCCTCTTCATCCCTGTGCATAACAGTCACTTAACACAGTTACAGTTGCCATGGTGGATGGAGTGGTTGGGAAATAATGGGTTATTTGAACATTCGGATAGGGATAAAAGCATGCAGTTTTTCTGTTGTTTAGGGGCGCGTCAAACTGTAAAATTAAAAAGTGACGTTCCGAGGTGTCCTTGAGAATGTTTTATGTAACTATCTGATTGAATTTAAACTTGGGTGAAAATACTTTTTTTTTTTTTTTTTTTTTTTTTTTAATGTGCCATTGAAAGTCATCTCGAAACTCATATGGTGCATTAAGTAGATATCAGAATCTTTCAAGAGCCTAAGGGCAAGATAACAGTTCCTCCGAGTTTCATTTTCAAAACGGAGATTTTTCAGAGGGTTTAAAAATAAGGCCTTAATGATGTCGGTTTGACTGAAGTCCCTCTGAGTCTTAAAAAAAGTATATTCTCGAAATGAAAGTGACTTTGTTTTATTAATGACAACCCTATATCTGATAATAATGATAATGCTTTTTAAAGGAATGGTTTACCCAGTCATTAAGTATTTTTGTCATTATTTGCTCACATTGCTTTATCCAAAACCTATATGATGTTATTTCTTCTAAAGAACTTGAAGCAAAATTTTTTTTAGAATGTCCATTCATTTAAAAGACTGCTCAAAAGAAAAAAAGGATAAAAGGCACCAGAATATAGAATGAAATAGTTTCCCCTCCTTTTCTTGCTTAGCCTTTAAATGGGTCATATGATGTTGCTAAAAAGAACATTATTTTGTGTATTTGGTGTAATAAGTGTTCTGGAACAGTGTTGTAAATACAACTTAACCGCTGATTTCTAGTCGTGTCCTCTTTTGGAAGACCAAACAAGGTAGTTTCGCTTTCACAACGAAACACACAGAGGGCTAGAGTGAGCGGCGGCTGGAGGGCTAGAGTGAGCGGAGGCCGGCAGCTAGAGTAAGCGGTGGCGGGCGGGCTTGAGAACGGCGTGGCCAGCGGGCTTGTGGCAACCACATGTGACGACCCCGGGCTGGACTCCTCTTCGTCCACGGTGAAAGCCGATCCGGCGATCCACAGCGTGAAGTTGATGTATTTCCTCAGCGACCAGCACGGATCAGCAGATAGGCAAACAAAAAAGGCCAAACAAAGTAGTTTCGCTTTCACAACGAAATACACAGCGCCTTCACGACATGGCGGCAGCAACAATACTACAGCGAGAATAAAAGTTACGCCTTCTTTCTTTGCGTGAACATTTGGGCGGTGTTATGCAAATCTTCCCACATCGTGACATAGACATATGGGGGCGTGTTAGAACGAGCCGTTTTAGGTAGGTGTGGTTGACTCTTAACTTTTATAAAGAATATCTCTTTGGATTTGAGACTTTAGTCTTTGCAACTTTACAGATCTTCTTTATGCACCAAGAGCTTGTAACACTTCAAAGAGAAAGGAAAAATTGAAATCATATCATATGACCCCTTTAACATTCAAAACCAACACCGCTTCGGCGTTCTAACATCTCCTTGGATCAAAATGGTGCAACAGGGTGAGTAAATGATGACAGAATAGTTTTTTAGAATAATTTGTGAACTATTCCGCTAATAAATTATGGGTTGACAAGCACCAAGTCTAGAATGAAATGAAAATGAAAAGAGATTTTCAAAGGCTTGTTTTACCTAAAAAAGGGAACATTGGCTCTTAGTATCAGCTGCTCATTTTTGTATATTATTTTATCAGATGTCTCTGATTTCTCGCTTCACCATGGTTCTTCTCTGGAACATCTCCTATAGGATGAATTGCCTGAAAATAGCTTATGTAGATACAAGCCAAACCGTAATGCTGAATTACCCCGGCTTTACTTCTGCTTTATCCCGTTTTGATGGCACTTAGGTTTCATAACACAACACCTTAGATGTGCCGTGTTTGTGTTGGCGTTTTTGATTTCTAATGTGATTAAGTCTATAAATTTGATTAAGACCCAAGCCATTGTTCATACTGCAGCGCTGTCAGGTTTATTATTTGGGCATGTGCCAAGTTATTAGGAGTCTTTGCAATTTCTGCCTTGGTCATGACCAATATTATGCTGTCAGAAGCCATGCAGAGCACTTCAAACTCTGTAGTTCAGTTGAATAATGGGTTTGCTAAGATATATGGGGAGATTGGGGTAAGATGTGTCAGTGGATGAGCTATATCACCACTTTAATCTAGCAAAGTGCATCTGTCTGTCCGTCCGTCAGTTAGTCCATATCTTTCTCTATCTGTCTTTCTGTAACACTTTCTCTTACTGTCTTTCTTGAACTGTCTATCTTTTTCTAACTTTCTCTCTTCTAACTAACTTACTCACTAACTGACTGACTAACTAACCTTCTCTTTAACTAACTATCCCTCTCTCTATCACTTTCTGACTAACTCAAATTATCTAAACCTCTCAAATCAACTAGCTCTCAAATTATCACCAACTAACCCTCTTTCACATTATCACTCACTCACTGACTTACTCACTCACTGACTCACTCACTCACTCACTCACTCACTGACTCACTCACTCACTCACGCTCAAATGATCTAACACTCTCTGAAATTATTACTGATTTACTAACTCTCAAATTTTCTCTAACTATATATCTCTCAAATCAACTAACTCTCAGATTTTCACCAACTAACCTTCTTTCAAATTATCACTAACTCACTCACTCTCAAATGATCTAACTCTCTCTCAAATTATTACTAACTTACTAACTCTCAAATTATCTCTAACTCTATATCTCTCAGTTAAATTAACTCTCAAATTATCACCAGCTATAACCCTCTTTCAAATTATCACTAACTCGTTCACTCACTCTCAAATTATTACTCACTCACTCACTCACTCACTCACTCACTCACTCATTCTCAAATAATCCAGCTAACCCTCTCTCAAATTATTACTAACTCACTTTCAAATTATTAATAACATTATTACTAACTAAGCCTCTCTGAAATTATAACTCTCTCAATTGATCTCTCTGTCACTCTCTCTAACCTCTCTCAAATTATCACTAACTCTCTCAATTGATCTCTCTAACTATATATTTCTCTCTCGAATTATCTCTGTCTCACTCTGTAACTGTTGTGTGCCACAGATTTGATCATTCTTGTGACATCATGAGTCAGAAAAAGAAGCTCAGCAAATTCATATCTCTTTTCCTCCTCATCCCACATTTTTTTCCCTTACGTCTCTCTGAACTCAAGTGACCCGCATTCTTTTCTGGAATCTGCTCGGAAAAGCTCACGGTTTTGCCTCTCCTGAACAGCTCTCATCACTGCTCGTCGCCTAGTTATGCGAAAACTCTGATACGTTCTGAGTAATTAAAGCACAACTCTGCCTTTTTAAAAGTGGCGGAGATCATGTTTACTCAATCCACTTCCTTGGAGCGGCGCACAGTTTAAGACCTGATAATGAGGATTTGGAATCTTTTAAAGTGGAGCTGCCTCCAGGCCCTGAATTATTGATGCAAAGTAGGAGGTTTAAAACTGCCTTCAACGCTCATTAGTCTTCGGGTGAGATGCGTACAGGGACGGGGACTGCAGCTTTATAATGAGCACGATTAAACCGGCTCGGTCTCCATTGCCTAAGTTCAGGTGTTGGAGTCCAGGGCGGTTTTGTGATGTCCAACCCTTGCTGAGAATCATAATGGGTGTTATTCTTTTTCTTGTTCCACCAAAAAAGTGTGTCTACCTCTCTCTGCTTGCTTCCCTCCAACACACTTTTTCTGTCTCGTTTCCGAACTAACACGCTTGTTTTCTCTTATTTTAAATGGTTTTGTACGTCACTGACAGCGTTTTTAGTCAAAAATGTGACGTTTTCAAAAGCTTTTCCATTTTTAGTACAATCATTGTGGTGTAAACATAAAAGACTTCTTTCCGAAACATTAAAAAAACAAATCTTACCAACCCCAAAATTTAGGCAGCGATAGTGTATATACAGATGGGGGTCTCTGTTTTTGGGCATCCTGCTACAAATGCTTGACAAATGTCAAGTTATAAACAGTCTGGTAACACTTTAGTTTAGGGACCAATTCTCACTTTAAATAGTTACATATTAGAAAGCAGATTACTAACATATTGGTTGTTTGTTAGTACTTTTTTTAAAGTGCCCCTATTATGCCATTTCCAATATTGCCTTTCATGCAGTGTGTAATGTAGCTATATGGAGTCCAGGCGGTTTTGTGATGTCCAAACCTTGCTGAGAATAATAATGGGTGTTATTCTTTTTCCTGTTCTGCCAAAAAAGTGTGTCTACCGCTCTCTGCTTGCTTCCCTCCAACACACACTTTTTCTGTCTAGTTTTCTAACTAACACACTTGTTTTCTCTTATTTTAAATGGTTTTGTATGTCACTGACCTTTCTATTGGTGAGTTAAAAATATTATATTGACCCAGCTCACAGGTATAAAAAGATTGAGAATTAAGAAATTAGCTGTAGACCAGTATCCTTTCTGAATATATTATAAATACAAATCTTAATATTCTATAAGATTATTAAAATATATTAGGTTAATAGGTTAAATCAACTAGTCAGCCACTACCATTCTGGGGTGCGTTTCCCAAAAGCATTGTTAGCCAACTATGGTCGCAAGTTCCGTCGTTACCAACATAGTTCAACGATTCTGTGTTTCCCAAAACCATAGTTCAAACGAACATTCGCAAACAGCATCGCAAACATATGTGGTTGGAACTACAGCTCTCGACCTGTGGTTAGTAGCATAGTTTCTTGTTAGTAAGACATATGGGCTTAAATAAATTATGCTCTTTTGCACAGTAAGCAAGCTAACATGCAGTACAATCTACAGTATATATTCTATTTTATCTAAATATAAATGCATTTTAATCAATGTATTTTAGCACGTCCTCAATAAGCGCCATTTTTGAAAAGTGTGCATGTGCACAAGTGCCAAAGGGAACCCCGGAGTGTGACGTAAAAGGGAACCCGCGATGAATCAAACATCAAATAAAGCAAAATGACAGGGAACAATAAATAGTAAATTAGGTGCCATGTTCAATACAGCAGCATCTTAGAGATCTCTAATCAGTTAAATAGCAGAAGTTATTACTCCACCACATGCATGCGAGGTCATTAACAATGGTCCTATATTGTTGAACTAATGTGGTTCAAACAACGGAGATGCGACCGTGTTCGGGAAACAGTAGTGACTACTAAGTAGTTTGTTTCCACAACAATGCATCGTACTATGGTGGTTAATCAGCAAGTTACGTCGTTGCACGGGAAATGCACCCCTGGTCAGTAAGACAGTAAATTTCAAATTCTATTCATCAAAGAATTCTGAAAAAAAAATTAAGCAGAGTAATTGTTGTCTGCATTGATAATAATACAAAATTGTACTTGAGCACAAAATCATCATATTAGAATGATTTCTGAAGGATCATGTGACATTGAAGCCTGGAGTAATGACTGCTGAAAATTTTAAAAGAAAATAAATAATTTTTCTTTATTAAAGAAAACAGATATTTTAAATTGTAACAATATTTCACAATATTAATGTTTTGTATTTTAGTGCATCAAATGAATGCAGCCTAAGTGGGTGTTTACACAACACTGTTTTCAACTAAAAACTGGAAAAAAATGTATGTGTTTTGGCCATTTACTTCCACGACAAGGGTGTTTTAGGAGCCTGAAAATGCAAGCTTTTGAAAATGAGTTTTTGAAAAAGATACGTGAATTTGTGATGCATGGGTATTACATATTCAGTCCACAGGAATGCATACATGTGCAGCCACGTAGTGTTTCTTTACAAATGACATCGCCAACTACTGGCCTGGCATGCATACTACAGCGTTTTTAGTCAAAAATGTGATGTTTTCAAAAGCTTTTCCATTTTTAGTATAATCATTGTGGTGTAAACATAAAATACTTTTTTTTTTACTTTTAAAAGACTTCTTTCCAAAACATTAAAAAAACAAATCTTACCAACCCCAAAATTTAGGCAGTGATAGTGTATATACAGATGGGGTTTTTTGGGCATCCTGCTACAAGTGTCAATTTATAAGCAGTCTGGTAACACTTTAGTTTAGGGACCAATTCTCACATTAAATAGTTACATATTAGCATGCAGATTACTAGCATATTGTTGTTTGTTAATACTTTTATCGAGCACATATTCTGCATTAGGGTTGTGACGGTGAGGAAATTTTCCCACCGGTAAATCGATGTGTGATAACACCGGTAATACCAGTATCACCGTTGGGGTGTGTGTGGGGGGGGGGGTTGTTAGTTCATTTGAGGTTCCCTCTTTTCTTCGCTTTCAAATGGCTTGTAAAAGTGACGTGCGCATTTCATTTTTACTTTTAAATTAGTGCCAGTTCGGTGTTGATTCAATTCAAGCAACAACAACGTCAAACTCAGAACTTTTATTAACAAAACTAATAAAAATACACCATATATGCCTAAATAAAATAACAAATTACTTAGGCTACACAAAGGTTAAATAGGTATATAAAACTGAAAATCAGCAAACACTGTGGAACCAAATAAATAAGAAACATAGAACGTTTATTAGCAAAACGAATAAGAAAGCTTGGAGGCACGGCATATACACCGTGATGTGAAATAAAATAAATAAAATACACAAAGTTTAAATAAAGTAATCAGCAAACACTGTGGAACCAAATAAATAAGAAACGAATGTTTAAAAAAACTTCCAGTCAATAGGCTTTTCAAAATCTAAAATATTGCCAAACAGGCGCCTTTGCATTTCCTTTCTAAACAATCTACTGCCATCGTCTTGTCTTTCTCACCTCACTCTTGTCAGTCAGCTCGACTCACTCTCCTCATGTGATAAATAAAATCTGACTCCTGCTCTGTGGTGCACTGTCGTTCACGCACGGCACGCAGCATTGAGCGTTTAGTTTGTTAAAAGTGTCTGTCCTCTAACTGAACTAACCTAAATTATTTTTGTTACTATAAAAAAATCAAAACGACTGGGGTGTGGTGGCGCGGTAGGCAAATGACATAACCGGTGTTGTGGCTTAACACCGGTATAACCGAAAACACCATCTATCACAGCAAGCCTATTCTGCATGACCATATTCTACATTCCTTAATCCCACCCAATACCTAAATTTACCAACTACCTTACTAACGATTAATAAGCAGTAATTAAGACTTTGAGGCAAAAGTCATAGTTAATACTTACTTAATAGTGAGAATTGGACCTTAAAATAAAGTATAATCTCAAGACTCCTGTATTCTGTACATGAGAGCATACTGTATTTTATGTAAATGCGTCCAACGGGCTCAGGTGAACCCAAATTCAGCCTAATTTTACAGTGCTTCCTTAAGACTGATTTGTCAAATAGATGTAGATGCAAATGTAGATGCACATCCCTAATTCATATTTTCCACCGGAAAGCTTTTCATCTTAAACTTAAGATGGGCGAATATTCCGTTTTTGCGTTAATGTCCTCTTGTAGCACCTGAGGGGGCCTTAAATCTGAAAGGCTATTTTTTGCTCCGGCTGATATAGCTGGCCTTTTTTTGGTGTGAATACTCGTGCTTTTCTTAGCTTCCTCTTTTATTCCACCTCTCCCGTCTTATCTCGTTTTTAATATTTTCCTTCCCTATCATCCTTTGATCCCTTTCATTCACTCCCTTTCCCTCTCTCGCTTTCTGTGTCTTTCTTTGAACAACATATTACCCCGGTGAGTCAAAAGGGATTGGGCAGCTTTGCATACAAACTCCAAATCGTTACATCTACAGCAGCACAATGATCTGAGTCACTGGAGCACAGCCAGTTCTACACTGAAACAATCAGCTCTGGGCCAGGATGCACAACGCCACCGCTCATGGAAATGAGCCATCGACAGCCTTTCTTGTCTCCCATCACCCGCCACTGAGCGTGCAAAATCCACTCTTGACATTCTCATTGTTCCTCCGTATACGGCTTAATGGCCCCTCTTGTGTGGCTCTGTCATTTAAAAAGATGATGTCTGCTATTGTTAAAGCAACATTTAAGTCAGGAGTAGGCGAAAAATCGTGCCATTATTCTTCACATTGTTTTTAGCTTTCCATCTGGTAATCATTGTCATGCGTGATCGGCTTGATTGACGGAACAAACTCTCACTTTGTTTTTTTTTTCTTCTGGGCTTTTTGCCCCCGGTTATTCCAATTATCATTGTTGGTAGACTGCTGCTTATTTGTACATTTGACAAGTCTCAGAGGTATAGTTCATCTAAAAATGAACATTTTGTCATTACTCAGCCTCATGTTGTTCCAAATCTGCATAACTTCTTACTTTCTCCTGTGGAGGAAAATAAATTATAAAGACTGGCTGCTGGTTGCTCTTTTACATTTAATTACAAGACAGTTACAGACAAGCTTTAAAGAAATATGCAAATGCACTATAAATATTTCATAAATGTATGTGCTATTCAAAATCTTCTGAAACCATGCTTTAAATTTTAAGTTAATTAAAGTTTGAATTTTACTAATAAAAGTTATAGTTTACTGCCAGTTGAACACGAGACTGAATCAGCTGGAATACAAATCTTTCTGAACGAATCAACTGAATAATTTAAATCTGACTCAAAAGAATGATTTATTCACAAATGAACATGAAGATGTTAAGGTTTTAAATGAATAACATTTAGGTCTTTTGTAACACAAATCTGTTGAATGGCTTCAAACGGTTTTTATACTGTAATGGTGCATTATTTATCCTATTTGAATCATAAAAGCTTCATTACTTGTTCATTGTAAATGCTTGTAAAATAATATTTTCTGCTTTTTTCCACACAAGGGTTTAGAATGGCATAAGGTTGAGTAAATAATAAGAGAATTGTTGAACTATTTCTTTAAGGGCCCTGGATCGGGTTTTCTGCACCTGTTCTGCTGACGTTCAGAGATTTGACAAACCTCCAGCGGGGGCACGAGGTGACTGTCCTTTACGCTTCCCCCAGCCACCTCAGGCAATGCGAACTGTCAGCAGGGGTTTGTGCCAGGTGGATGGAGCGTACACACCACACGAATGGCCACATTTGTTTCTTTGCATTCGATCGGCCATGTGCAGAGGTGCTTTCAATGTCTTTATCGACTGAATCTGTCTCCGTAACCTTCCGACTGATGTGTGAGTCATTGGGTCTGCATGACTCCAATTAATGTCGTAAATGCCTTGTCTCTGGACTTCCTGAGTGAAGTCCAAAAAGGAAGAGAGAAACCTGAAATGGTTGGTTGGTTACACATTGCATTTTGTGCTCCTTATTCACTCTTAAAAATAAAGGTGCTTAAAGGGTTAGTTCACCCAAAAATGAAAATTAGCCCATAAATTACTCACCCTCAAGTCATCCTAGGTGTATATGACTTTCTTCTTTCAGATGAATCCAGTCGGAGGTGAGCTAATCATAGACTGAAGACCCAGGTAAACAATGAATTAATCTTTTCGGTTTCTTATAGCATTATAGTTTTGTATAGTTTGTAGTGTGATCAACGTTTGCATAAGTAGTAGACGTGTTAGGGAAGTAACACGTAACATTTTAATTATATTTTGCTAAAATGAACGAAATGACTCGAAAAAAGATTCGTTCATTTTGCTGAACGAGACTCAAAGGTCCGAGTCGGTAAAGTGATCTGAACTTCCCATCACTAGTAACAATATATTGGATCCGGACTTCGGTCTTAAAGGGGAAGCTGTCCTCTTGACTAAATCACTTTTGTAACTAGAATAAGAAGAAAATAAATAATGATAATGATAATAATTATGCCTATATATATATATGGATATGGATGGATAGATAGATAGATCTTACACAGTGAAGACTAATTAATTTACACAGTGTATTTCTTTTTTATTGTAGTTTTTGTCCTATTGCTTGTAATTAGTTTCTTGTTCTTATTTCATCACTGACTGTTTATTTATCTCCAGTGAGCTTGTTTTTTTTATTGTTATTTTCTTGTATTAGTTTGATATTGACATTGGTGACAAAGATTATGAAAATTCTATAGTATCAAAGATTTTATTATCATAAAAACCTTATTAAAAGAAAAAATAACTATCGTGATATATATATATATATATATATATATATATATATCTTTATCGAGATATAAAATTA
>NW_015548126.1:2835115-2840473 GCF_001515605.1 Sinocyclocheilus anshuiensis | reverse complement strand
CCTCCTGTAGCGAATTGATGCGTTTTTGTAAGAAAAATATCCGTATTCAAAACGTAATAATCACTTTAATTAGGGGTGGGCGATATGACCAAGATCTTGTATCACGATATGAGTAATTTTAAATAACTATCGTGATATATATATATATATATATATATATATATATCGTTATCGTGATATAAAATTACTCATATCGTGATACAAGATCTTGGTCATATCGCCCACCCCTAATTAAAGTGATTATTACGTTTTGAATACGGATATTTTTCTTACAAAAACGCATCAATTCGCTACAGGAGGCCTTTGTTCACACACACCCCCCAACCCCGCACCGGAGGGGTTCTGAAATGGAAAGTTTCTTCAGATGTTAAAGGTTCTTTATGGAACCATTTAGACAAAAAGGTTCTTCTATGGCATCGTGAAGCACCTTTATTTTTAAGAGTGTTGTTGCGCCCTCAAACATCACCTCTAATTACTGTACTTCAGTGCTGATGACCTGCGCTAGACGCTTTGATGCAACTTGTGAGCGCACTAAGCACTGGAAAACTTTTTTTTTTTAGCCTTTTTCACACTTCAGCAACTGCCATATGTTTTCACTGCCCAGTCTTGCAGAATTTTGCTCTTCAATTTGAGACGGTATAAATGCACAATAAAGATTTTTAGCTTTTTTTTAGCTGATCCAAGCACAGTGTGTGGTGAAAGTCTTGATTGCTTTGGGGTTGGTTGTGTGCAGTATTTTTAAATGTCCTCAGCCCCTTCGTCTACAAGTTATTGCTACCAACTGTTCAACGGTCGTGTGAAAAATTAAAGTTTAATTTTATGTAGTTGCATTCTGTGTTTTTCTCTTTAGAGGCAAAATTGGCATGTGGGGTCAATTAAATATTACAGTCTACATTGAGATTTATTCCTCAGTAATCAGTCTGTTTTGTCAATATTCTGTTTTCAGTCTCACATTGTATTCACCTCAGACTTTTGCTACCTGATTCACCAGCCTCTGGAGATAAATGTGCTATTTTCTCTTCAACTTCTTAGTGCTCTCTCTCATTCCCTTTCCCCTTTTCTGTCACCGCTCTTTTCCTCCTTCTATTATCATACATAAGCAAACAAAATCGTCTCTGACTTTGTTCTGGTTTGCTGTAGAACTAATTTGAGTTTCAGTGTTGTGTCGCTGTGGGACAGAATCTGATTGGTTTTGGTTCCCGGGTAGATGCAATGCCATCTGAGGTGGTTCATTTTTAGTGGTTTGCCACGGTGTGAATATAATGACACTAGCATTTATCAGAAGCCTCCTCCTAGTCTTAAAATCTGGGCTTTTTGTTCATTAGCACACTGGGAATAGAAAATCCTGTTGTTTAAAAATAAATTAAAAAAAGATTGCCAGCTGTGGTTGCCAAATCCTTGCTGTAAAAATATAGTGACAGTGTTTCTATCAGTTTTGAGCCTGTTTTTATAAGTTCATAACCATATATTCACAGTATATCAGTAAACTAAATATAAACCTTTCTTGAACTACTCACATCTAGTGTTGTTTTTATTATTATTATTATTATTATTTTCTTTTTAATTTTAATTTTAGTTTTAGTAATTTTATGTGCTTTTGTCATTTTATAACATTTTTTAAGATTTCTATTTAGCTGTAAATTATTTTCATTTTACTTTGTCATGTTAATACTTCCACTTCAACTTAATTTTAGCTAGTTGCCAAGGCAACATTTATAATTTTCATTTGTCAAGTTTAGGATTTTCTTCTAATAATTAAACTTTGTATAAAATTATAATAGAATTTTAATCATTATAATAATGATAATTATAATTAGTTTTTAGAAGCCGGGACATTTAGAACCTTTGATTAGATAAAAATCTGTGTGCAAGATTTTATTCTTATTTTTTTTTGTAAGGTGAATATTTTTAAAGAGATATATTTTTGCTCTAATATATCTGATATATCAGATATATTTAGTTATAGTTCTGGGAATGTCATTTTACTGTAATTTATAACTAATTTATTTAGTACATGTGTTGTCTTATTAGAATATAGTTTTGGACATTTTTTTTTTTTAATGGTGATTTGTGTTTTTCCAAGTTTTTACAGCATTTCATAGTATAATTACATGTATTTTGTTTTGTTAAATATAATTTTCTCTGCATGTGGGGAGGTTAATTATTCCACAGGTTGCCAGTTGTAGCATTTTTACATTATTTCTCTTTTTTAAATTAAATTATGAATATTTTTTTACATTACATCTTATTAGGAACTGGTGTTTGTGTAAATTGAGACCCCTGGAAAGTGAACAATGGCCCCTGGAGAGTGTGATGCAGCAGGCAAGCAGAGGGCACAGCTCTGAAGGTGATACTTTATATGGGGAAAACAATTCAGGTGACTGAAGCTCAATTCTCCAGCGTCTCATTCAATACATCTCCCTTATCCGGAAGATTCAGTCCCTTTATCTTTGGAGTCACCCTTCCCATAGAATACAGATTGAGCAGAGAGAAGGCGAGCGGTGAGAGAGTAAAAGAAAGTCGACAAAGGATCATATGCTTCGAAGCCCTGTAATCAAACGATACCTCACCAAATAAATAATTGAACCAACTGTCAAGTCCCCTACTAGGTTCTCTTCACTCCAGCCACCTCGGTCTCCTCTCCATGTCACAATTTGGTTGGCCTTCACATCCAAAAGTAGGCTTCACAGAGACTTTGAAGAGACATTCTCTGCATTTCCACCATCTGCAGTGAAAAAGCCAAGTGCAATAATGCAATACCTTTTCTAATTGCTTACTTCGCTCCACCGCGCATTGTCCTCATCCACAAATTTGGTACGTGCAAAGGTGATGGTGACCAAGCTTAGAGAGAGCAGGGCCGATGTAAGGTCAAAAAGAAAGACAAAATGTCAAGACTTCTCCTTTTTCTGTCCCTCTGCAGTTCCGCTGTTTAATGATTAATCGAACGCCATTAGTGTGGCGGCCAGACCAGTTAAATTCAGCTTTAATTAGATTCTTTTTTTACACACTGCTCTGTGCTTTCATTTTGACATCACACAGCCATAGAGACACAATGAGAGATGGGCAAGAGCCTTATCATTGATGCTCGCCGGCACTGGATAACCGTTATTACTGTGGCCAGAAGAGGAAGATTGTGAAAATGTTCCTCGGGCTTTTAATACACCTGTGCGATGCCTGTCAGACTTAACACAAACAATAACTCTGTTCCAAAACTTTGTTAGTTGGCTATATTTTTGTCTCCACACACTTTATTTTACCTGTCAGTCTAGTATATTTTTTTTTTTTACAAATATCATGTGCATTGATTGATTTTTGGCGTTCATGTAATGAATGAAACCACATGATCTTTCGTTGTTTTAAGTTGGCTCTCGTACATGGCATTGTAATTATTCACTGAAGAGGGTAATTTTGTGATTGAAATGTTTGCCGTTCAGCAAAGATGTTTTTTTTTTTGTCCTGCATTTGCTTTTTTTCCATCCTATTCACCTATTTGGATTATTGTGGCTTAAACATCTAGACGTTTTTGTGATTTTCACTAACTGATATAAACAATTTTTATGTATTTCAGTAAACTCTGGTGCTTACAGATGCCCTTTTTGTCAAAATAGGTCTGTATTCTAAATGAAGCGTATAATTCATTCCAACAAGATCAGTAAAAAAAAAATGATAGAGAAGTATGAATTATAAATATACATTTGATTAATTCAATACTAAAAGTATCAAGAATAAATTTAGTGGTTATTTTATTTTTTTATTAAAAAATAGTTCAGTCTAATTAAAAATGTACAGCATTACACAGTATTTGCATGACCTTTTTTGTGTATTGGAGAATTATGCTGTTAGCTTAGCAACATGCAAACTATTACCCAAAACAGTTGTAAATTGTGTGAGGTTTTTTCTTATAGTTTTGCATATAGAACATACTGTACCTACGTAGAGTGTTAAATTAGTAATACATTTGTTACTTGTGAGGTTCCATGACTGCATTCCGCCTCAAGGTGTGGTCACATTAGCAACATTTTCATGAAACTTTGCTGGTAAGAGACCTATTTTCTATTTTCGATAGTGTAGTGACGTATGAAGAACCGTTCATGCAGAATTCACTTTCAAACCAAGCAGCTTTCTGTTTATCAGCACATTGAATAAATCGTGACGAACTTCAACCTGTTGCTACTTGCTATATCGAATTCCTGTTGAATTAACTGGATTTTGTGAGTGGAAATTTTCAGAACAATGATTAATTAAATGTACAGTGTATAGACAGCAAGGCAGCTCACTAGGTCATACGCTTTCTCTTAGACATATTACATACACTTTTGCTACTGTATGGATAAACCCAGTGCACTAAAACACATACATACATATGTGTGTGAGTGTGTGTGTGTGTGTGTGTGTGTGTGTATATAAATACATCTCTGTAAAAGATCCCATCACACATCCGTATGCAGCCACATACACATACATAAAAACTTGAAAGCGGACTTAGCACAAAGGCTTTTAAAAGTGGAATTGTGCCACTGAAAACTCAAGGATGCGAACAGAGAGCTTGAGTGAACGGCGTACATTTTCTTTCTAAACGTCTATCCCTGAGGCAGGCAGATCTGTAAGAGATGGACACGATGCGGTTTAGGAGGTAAATCCCCTTCCCATCAGAGCCGGCAGATCAATAGCAGCTTTGAGGTGGAGAAGGACAGAGCGGAGATGGCAGGCAGCAACTCTAATTTAAAGCAGCATGACTCTACATAACAGATCCTGCCTGTGGCCCTTGGCACTCTCGCCCTTTAGCTTTGCATGGACGGAGAGGGTTCAAGCAAAACAACTGAAGCTTTCCATCCATAGAGATGTAGGCTGTATCTCATTATGCTCCCTATGACATGAACTAGTATGAAATGAACGCTTTGGGTACTAGCAAGGACCTTGATGCAGTAAGTATATGAAAATTCATAAATAACAAAATAGTAACAATGTTGATCTAAACATATATTTCTATGGTTTTTATATATGTATTAGTGCTATCAAATTATTTAATTGCAATGAATCGCATCTCAAAAAAGTTAGTGTTTACGTAATATATGCATGTGTATTGTGCATATTTATGTATATACACACAAATACATGTGTATATTTAAGAAATACATCTAATATATATATATACAATTTATTTATTTATATATTTATTTAGATTTATATATATATATATATATAATGAATGATGCATTTATATAGCGCTTTATTGTGTATTGCTGTACACCCAAAGTAATATTTTGCATTATATGTTTTAACACCAATGACTTGTACATTCACTATATGGACAAAAGTATTGTGACGTGACGTGACATTTGGCCAAGTATGGTGACA
>NW_015548126.1:2830775-2834949 GCF_001515605.1 Sinocyclocheilus anshuiensis | reverse complement strand
TTTTTGGCTCAAGGTCTGCATTTAAAGTCACACCAGAGGTGTTCAGCTGGGATTAGGACTTTGCTTTCTGCAGACCACTCAAGTTCGTCCACACTGACTCAATCAATCATTTCTTTTTGAACCTTGCATTATACACAGATACATATGGACAAAAGTATTGGGACACCCCCTTCTTTAGAACAGAAAAAGGCACTTCCAAAACTGTGCAAACAGAGATGAAAAACATAATTTATGTATTTAAAAATTGTATTTCCATCTCTGTTGCAATCCAAACTGTTGCTATAAAATTAGAAGCACACAATTTCCTAGAATATTATTATATGATTAAACATTAAGATTTGTACTCATGGAAATTACTAAAGTAGTCAAACCTGTTCATTAGAAGAGGGTGTCCCAATACTTTTGACTATATAGTATGTATATATGTATATATATATATAACAATTTTTATATTTATCATTTACATTTACATTTATCTCTGAAATGTTCAAAAGACACACAGACATTACACACATTATATTTTGATAAAATAATTTCAATAATGTAAATAAATTATTTGCATTATTAGTTATTATATAAATATGCTATATATTAAAAACATTATATGCTATACATTGAATAAAAAATTAAACAAACAAACACAAAATATGTAATGTTTGTATTAAATTCTAAATTATTCGCATAATTAAAAGATTCTGTCAACACTTTGACGCGACAGCTACACACACATAAATATAATGCATTTTTAATCAAATAAAGTAAATAATATAAATATAGTTTGTATTATTAGTTATTAATATCTAAAATATGCTGTATATAATTTTTTAAATTATCGTTTTTCTGATTTATGGTTTATGGTATCTATGGATTTATGAAATATGTGCTTGTACATTTTTGGCGGACTGATGTCTTTTTGGTGTTATATTAAAACATGCTATACATAAAATAAAAAATTTTAATAAAAACATATAATATTTTTATTAATTTCTAAATTATTATTCACATAATTAAAAGATTCGGTCAGCACTTTGACATGACAGCTATAAACGTGCATATATGTAATGCATATTTTTTGATAAAATAATGTAAATAATATAGTTATATTGTTTGCATTGCTAGTTATTATGATCTAAAATGCTTATTTTATGTATGTATTATGTATGTAATGTTTTTTATTTATTTATATTTTATGGTATATTTTTATTGTAATGTTGTTATGAAATATGTGCTTGTACATTTTTGGGGGCCTGACAACTTTCTGGTGTTATAAATGTATTGAGTAATTCTGACTAAATCCAGTGAAGAGAATATAGCACACAGCCAATGCTTACTAGTTTGTACAATGCATGTTGGGAATTTCTAGAGAGCCAACATTTCAGTACACTGGAATGTTTCTAGGACAATGGGAGAGCCCAAGAAACGGCTGACTCCCTGTGAAGACTGCTCACCACTTAACTAGAGAGCGGACTGAGGCACACAGATTGTTTGCTCACGTCAGCTGTTTTCCATATTCTCACTCTTTCTTAGCCTGTCTCGGAGGAAGATTACGAAGCTGACGCTTTCCTCGTACACCACGTCTTATTTGTGTTGACAAATGAGCCTCATTTCTCAGAGTTGCTTAAAGAAAACTTGATGTCTAATCATAATTTATGATGTGCAATGTTCACTGTACGGCCACATTTCTGTGAAAATGTTTGAAAGGAACCTAATGAAGAGATCCAGAGAGCCACGGCGGGCAGAAAGCTTGAGCTGGAGCTAACAGAAACAGAGCTCATGATGTGACTGCAAGACTTATTAAAAAAAGTGACACTTCTCATTGCTGTATGGGTTTTATTACATGCCAGAGCTTTCCCACTTGGGAGAACGTATGAAAGCTAAGTTAATTCTCTTACCCAGCCTTCAGATTTAGAGTCTGTTTTCAGTGAGTGGGTGTTGTAGTGTAATGAAGTGCAATATGAGTGCATCACCTGCACCAAAAAAGCACCTGCATTTTGCTGGTTGTACTCCTAGTTAAAGTATATGATTGATGATACAACACACACCTGCGTTAAGTATTTTTGATGCCTCCTACAATTATGTGTTTTAATGCTGTAGGGTTTTATGCGATTAATGTGTGTAGATATATCAGATCTCTCATGTGACTTTCTTTTAGAGGAATGTTTTACTCAAAATTTCATAATCTACACACCCTCGTGCAATTTTAAACCTGCATTACTTTGTTGCTTTGTTATAGGAAAAAAATAGTCATGTGTTTCCATACAATGAAAGTGAATGGGGACAGAACTGTCAACCTCCAAAAATAACAAAATAAAATCACCAGAAACATATATTCTAAAACTTGAGTGTATCTGAGCGCAAATGAGATTTAAGAGTTACAGCAGAACATTTTCTGTTAATATAATTTCTGTTAATATAATGAAGCCCAAAAGGTAAGAAAATCATAAAAACAATCAGCAACAAATAACAAATTAAATGGTGACTAAATAATGAATTTTATTAATTATAGGCATTTTTTTTTTTACTAAAATAAATGTGTAAATAAATAAATAAATCTAAATAATTGGCTATAAATGAAACTTTATTTATTTATTTATTTTTGTTTGGTTTGTTGGTTAGGGTTATTTATTTATTTAGCCAGTGATTGATTTGTTTGTTTTATTATTTATTAATTTTTTCTATACCTAGTGATCTATTTTTTTGTTAATTTTTTAAAGCCAGTGATTTATTTATTTATTTAAACAATTTATTTTTATTTATTGTAAGTGTTTGTTTCTTTTTTATTTTAAGCGGTTTTGTTTTTTTAAATATTGTTTTTGTTTATACATTCTGTGCTCAAATGCTAATATGATGATGTTGCCTGGCTGGTTTGGTGGTGAATATAAAGTTCATGTAAAGGTTACAGTGACTGTGGTGACATTAGATAAATGTCACAGATTGTACTCGGTGAGATCAACGTCGCAGCATGTTAAATCGGTGTCTTAATTACACCACTCACAGGTCTTCAAACAAGGCATTTCTGTCAAGTCCACCCTCATGACCCAATAGCTCTTTTGACATGTGTATCATTGAGGTTGTTTGAGTTCATTCTCTGTTTTTAGAACTCATTATGAATGGATCCTTTGTGTATTATTCAAGAGAGCACGCTGTGTGGTTTCGTGTGTTTCATTGTGATATCGTAAATGGCTATTATAGATCAAGAAACATACTCCATCTCAGATCCAATCTTAACTGTTTGGTAACCATGGTGATTTCAGTTCCCATTTGGAGCATTGAACTGGTCAGATCTTGAGTTGAAACTTAAGATAGGAAGTTTCTGTAATAGAAGCTTCTGTCCAGAAGCAACTGTACTGACTTGACCTTGAGCCCAGAGAGTTCTGCTTTGTGAAAACTGGATTTTTAGATTAAATTCTTGTAACGTATTCGTAAACGGACAAATGCGCCACACTAAGCCCTTTCTCTTCCCAGGGCCCAAAACCCTCCAAATGTTATCTGTTCAGATACAGGGATGATTATGTTTAGGGCTGTAAGACAGTTCGTAGTCACGGGAAGAAGGAGGCGGGAACCGGCGAACACTTAAACAAAACTTTAATAATAAAATAAACACAAAATAGCACGACAGCCCCTCGCGGACGACTGTCGCGCACAAACAAAACCAAAACACAAAATAAAATCCAGGCCTGGTCCTCTCTCGTCTTTCACTGTCGTCACTCCTCCTTTTATCCTTCCGGAGCTCCTCCATGGGACTCGAGACTGGTGAGTGGTGCAGGTGTCACTCATTATCAATTACTCCACCGGCCTTGCTCCGTTCCCACGGCTCTCGGCCCCGCCCCCACTCGTCACATACCCCCATCGCCCCTCGCAGGCCGGGGGAGTACTCCCGAGACTGCGCTCTACTCCCCCCCTCCCTCCTCCGGGGGAGCCGATCACGGCAGCCGTGGCGTACCTGGGGGTAAGGACAGACAGACGAGGAGAGAGAAAAGGAGACGGAAGGATGAGGAGAGACAGAGACGAGAGAGGGGAGAGAGGGGAAAAAATAAAAATAAAAAATCTTGTTCCGGTTCCCAGACACACTGCCGCTCGGCCCTCCACCAGCTGGGTAAGCTCTTCCGCGATGCCAGGCAGCGGCACTGGACAGCCCTCGGTGGACGGCACGACACTCCTCCGCCTCCCCGTG
>NW_015548126.1:2829415-2829879 GCF_001515605.1 Sinocyclocheilus anshuiensis | reverse complement strand
CGAGACTGCGCTCTACTCCCCCCCTCCCCCTCCCCCTCCTGGAGAGCCGATCAAGGCGGCCGCGGCGTACCTGGGGGTAAGGACAGACAGACGAGGCGAGAGAAAAGGAGACGGAAGGATAAGGAGAGACAGATACGAGAGAGGGGAGAGAGGAAAAGAAAAAAAAAAAATTATCGGTCCGGTTCCCGGACACAATGCCGCTTGGTCCTCAACTGGCTGAGAGGCTCTCACTCGCGGTGCCATGCGATGGTACTGGACATCATTGGTGGACGGCCCACCGCTCCTCCGCCTCCTGGCGGACGGCGATGGCTCTTCCTGTTGAGGGCAGCCGGCAGCGAGTCCCCCGTTCCCTGCTCCTCCCCAATCATGGCGGATGGCAGCAGTCCTGGCGAACCTGGCGAACGGGGCCGACGACTCCGCTCCCTCTCGGACGGCAGCCACCCCTCCTCGACCCGCAGCGAGCT
>NW_015548126.1:2828414-2829405 GCF_001515605.1 Sinocyclocheilus anshuiensis | reverse complement strand
TATCTTGTTCTGTTTTTCGTGACCTTTTGACCTTATACCTGGCATGGGTTCACATAATTAAATCAGTTCAACCCAAAGAGAAATTATTTGTGCAATTATGTTCAAATTTCCTCCATGACTTTCTGGAGAATTACAGCCATCTGTCATGAACCCTTTGCTAAGCCAGATGTACACTATCAGTCAAGACTTTGAACACATCTACTTAAGGCCCGTTCACACCAAGAATGATAGCTACATTGCTGTCTGCATGAACGCATAATGCCATTGTTTGTTAAAAGCACGAACTGCACTTATGATATGCCTCTTTCCTTTTATCCTTCCGGAGCTCCTCCGTGGGACTCGAGACCGGTGAGTGGTGCAGGTGTCGCTCATTATCAATTACTCCACCGGCCTTGCTCCGTTCCCACGGCTCTCGGCCCCGCCCCCACTCGTCACAAGGGCTTTTTGATTTATTAAAGAGAGATTGGAGACGTGAAAACATTGGAGAGAGAGCAGGAATTAGAACGTGTTGCAGATTGGACTCAGTTGGCACCAATGCTCAGTGTGCGCTAACCAAGAAACCTCAATGCCAATATTATTTCCTCTTGAAATATTGTACATATATTTTCTTTATTTAATGTTAAAAACACTTTCTGCATTGCTAAAAGATATAACATTTGGTGAATTTTGCGCACAAACATCTGAAATTTGGATTTAAGGTCTGCATGTCCTTCCTGTGCTTAGAATCAGAACTACTTGCCTTGCGACAATCATTCTGACCCATTGTTAATATCATGGTTCTCAATGGGAAATCGTTGTGTGCCCCTGCTCTAAGCAAATTAATGGGCTGACATGGTGGGTATGTGTTTTTCTCTGTTCTTTGTTGTAGACTTGAGAGATGTGGTGTTTGTCATCCAGAGCCAGAGGAACTCTTTCCATGTGCGGCAGGCGGAGAAACTCAGAAAAGACCTTCTGCTGCAGACACAAGCTCTTCAAGAGGTATCAATATATA
>NW_015548126.1:2822899-2828200 GCF_001515605.1 Sinocyclocheilus anshuiensis | reverse complement strand
GGCCCGTTCACACCAAGAATGATAACTATAAAGATAACTATATTATTGTCTAGGGATGCACCGAATGTTCGGCAACCGAAATGATTAAATAAGCGAAAAGACCGAATAAATTGTACCGAACAATGACGTGACGCGATCAAATAGCAACCAGCGTAGAGTGAGAGGCGCGCACTCTTTATAATGCAGCAAACATGACGGCAGTATGGAAGCGTTTAAAACTGTCAGAGAAAGACGCAAAAATCATTACAAGCACCGACAGTGAGAGACTGTTTAGTGCTGCATCACATGTCTTCGATGAGAAGAGGAAGGGGTGATTGTTGCTGGTTACTGTATGATGATTGAAATCACGAAATGGCCTTAAACAATTAGTAAATAAACTGCAGAACGTTATGTTTTCTAATACACGCGCGCATTGCATGTATTCTGACAGCGCTGCACGACCTCGCGGCAGATCTGCTTGTTAACCAGGGTTCAAAGTTCAAAGCGCAAGGAAAATCTGCGCTGAACCAGTGTTACTTGTCAGTTGCTCAGTCACATTATTATGAATTTTTACAAGGCACGTGACAATGCGATACGTGCGACGCACTGAAACAGTTGTCAGTTGCTCAGTCACATTGTTATGAATTTTTACAAGGCATGTGACAATGCGATACGTGTGACGTTTTCGTAATGAGACTCATTTATAAATCTGCTGTTGTCAACAAAAAGAAGTGCTGAGGTCTTCCAAAATAAAAGTTGAGGAAAAGCAAGAACTCCAGCATTCATAAATGTTAGTATTGTAATTTTACTGTTGTCCTGTAAAATAAAATAAAAAGTAAGACAATAATAATGATAATAATTACAACAGCTCTGTTAATACATTTATTATAACATTTACACACAGTGTTTGGGATCTGTAATATTTTTTTAATGTTTTAAAAGAAGTCTCTTCTTCTCAGCAAGTCTGCTTTTATTTGTACAGTAAAAAATACATGCCTGATTCAAGAAGGGGGTCTGATGGCCAAAAAATATTATTTTACTAACTTTTTTTATTTTAAGTTAAATTGTGCTTTGTTGGTGTAATGTCTGCTAGAATGTTAAAAAATGTTCAGTGCTCAATATTTTTAAATTATTGTTTTGTAATTGATTTTTCTTTGAAAAGCAAGACAAAACAGTAAAAAGCACATTTTGGCTATTTAATTTATGCAATAGGGAAAAAAATGGGCAAAATACATGAGGGAAAAAAACTCAAAAACCCGTATTCAGCCTTCGGCCCAGTGTTTCATTTTGTTCGGTTTCGACTTCGGCCAAGAATTTTCATTTCGGTGCATCCCTATTATTATCCACACCAGAGGACAATATCGTCTGTTTATTCTAAGCACTATATACAGTATATATATATGATTGCAAAATGTTTTTTTTTTTTTTTTTTCTATTTTTTGTATTGCATTTTTTTTTTATTCTTTCTATTATAAATGATATTGTTTGCAGTCTTACATTTGCATGGTTTGGTTTGGCTTTCATGAAATTATTCTTGCAACTAATCTGGCAGCATTTTCATAGTGCGCTTTTATTGAATATTTGAACATTATAGAAAAGGCAAGGGCAGATCATGAAGTGACATTTTGAGTAAGTGAAGTAGTAGGATTGACATTTCAAATGTTAAAAGCTTTATTTCAATGAGAGAAACTCTTCGGTTCATCCTTAATATTCCACCCTTGATAGTGTGTTCCATTTGTTTCCCAGCATGGAGACCATCCTCTGAGAGTGAAAATGTAATGCAATCTGTTTTTTTCTCCACCCCCAACAACAACCTCACCTGGCAGTTTACCACTTTCGTAGACAAACTCTATCTGACTGCTTGTTCTGAAAATCTGGAGTGCCAAACTGCAATAACCTCGGAGCTCTGCACCAGTTCACTGAGCTGTCACCCTCTGATCCAATCAAAACCAGATTAAGAAAGCGCTCTTATCCTGCATTATATCCTTTCTACCGCCTTTTCTTTCATTCTCAGGCTCTTCTTATTCCCAGAACAGCTTAGCCTAATTTTTCAAAGGATGTACAGTGGATTTCTACAGTTGTATTGCAATAACAAGCTGTTTTGATTTCTTTCATCTTTCCTATCCTATTCAGATTAGATGCTTTTTAGCAACACTTTGTGAGCCCAAATTAATTGGAAAAAATGCAGTGTAGTTTACTTATTTTAATGCCCTTGAAGTGTTTGACTAACTGGTGCTGTCAGCATTTGAGTCAGTTTTCAGTGTTTTATTTAATTTAACACAAATGTTATTTTCTAATAAGAAATATTAAAATATATATTTATATTAGATTTATATTTTATACTTTTATTTTAAATAAGTATACATCCAATTATTTTTATATCTTACCTCTACCAGTTCTCCTTCAGTGTACTATTTATTTTATGAAATAATTAATTTCATTTATACCTATTTATACTCAAATATAAAAAATATAATTTAAAAAATGTGTATTACAATTAAATATATAAAATATTATTAAATATCTATTTAATATATATTATATTATTTAATAATAAACATTATATTTGTATAATTATATTTATATTAAATGTATATGTTTCATCGTTCTGATTTTGACATTTAGATTTACACCATACAGGGAAAGTCATTGGGATACAAAACATTGTTTTTAAAATTTCTTTGGTTTTTAAAGAAGAACGATAACAGAATTTTAATTTTTTGGTAAACTGTCCTTTTCAATAATACACTAAACGAGGGCTTCTATAGATGAGATTGGATGATATTGAATAATATATATAGAACTTCATTGTTTCTCTGGATAACATTTAGGAACCCAAATAAAGTTTTTCTTCAGACCTTTGTAAGGAAATGGACTCGACTTTCATGCTTCTTTATGCATTACCACAAGATGTCAGCACTAGTCTGAGACATGAGACAGTTGACTTGTAGAGCTGATGCATAATTCTAGTTTCAGTTGAGCAATTTGTGTCTCTTTAGTTAAACTCATGAGGCCTAAGATTTATTCGTTACAGAGAAATGCTCATGCGTCACGCTCTACGTGGATGTGCACATCAGTTCTCTCGCTCTTTGTCGGCCTCTGAACCTTGACAGTTCCAGTATTGTCAGTGTGAATTAGACTTGAGATTTATCACTCCTGCCCTGTGTGGCTGTACAGTGCTCCTGAACATTGCTCGCTCGCTCATATTCACTCCCCAGTGTGCAGCCAGCAGTGACTGTTATGTTGTAAAAGCTATGGGATGTTTGCTCCACCACTGGGGGGCCGAAGCGGCAGGCAGAACAGTGGGAGCGCATGCAGTAGCGAACACATTCAGTAAGACCAGCAATCTATAAACACTGAGGTATTCATCTCTAAAGCCATCAGAGGCGCACAAGTTTGTAAACTTAGCATGGCAGCAGCTGGTATGACCTAGACTGTTTCCTTCTGTTAATGTCAGTGCTGAGTGAGAAACAAATGCCCTGAGGACTTGTCTTCTTTATGATGTGTCATCTTTTTTAGTATTCTTCTTTGTGTTTGTCTTCTTATTTGTCATCTTTTTTGTCAAACTTTCGAACTTTGCTTTGCAGATTCAACTTTAGCCTTGCGCTGTTTTTAATTTTGTATATGTAAGATTAAAGTGATGAATTTGAAAATGATGGCATTGTAATATCTAAAAAGATATAAATAATATAATGTATTATATTATATTAAATACTATACTAAAAATACTACTAATACTAGTCTTCTGGTTATTAATATTTAACTATAACTGGTTAATATAAGGTAATTTATAATGATGTTATATATTCAATATTTGATAATAATAATTAATTCAGTATTTAATTAGTATTTTTATACTTATGTGTGCGTGCTATAAATATTTTGCAAGTATTTAATAATAAATATTTTTTACATTTTATATTTTTATATTAATACATTTTTACATTTTTATTTATTAAATATATATTATGTATATATCCTTTAGAGAGTTTGATGATAGATAGATAGATAGATAGATAGATAGGTGTGTGTGTGTGTGTGTGTGTGTACATAATTATATATTTGCGTGTGTTTCTGTGAGTGCAAATAGTTCTTTTGCTGTTTTTCAAGCGCTTTTTCCAGGAAATATTAATGATTCATTTTTGTAATTCAGTTTTGGAGTTTGCAGACATAGTTGAATTTATAATATAATGCTTTCTGATTCATACAAGAAGTAGTGGAAGGAGTTTTAATTGTAAATGACTTGGAAAAGTCAACTGGGTAATTCATTACAGATGATGAGGAGGCTGTAATTAGTTTCATCCATTAGCTCAAATTTGCCCTAATTAATTATTATGATGCACAGACATGGTTTAAACCAAGCACCCTTTAGCAGGGCAATGCAATGTATTATGTTTGTCCCAGTCTCTATGGTAATCAGGCCGATGGGCAGAGAACATTAGCTAAGTCAGCCTGACCTCACAACTGAAATGCATCCTTGTAATGATTTGTATTTGTCTGACCTGTCATGCGGCCTTATAAAATACTGTTTAGATGCTGCCTGCTGGCTTTGTGTATTTTATGACATTTTAAAATCATAAAAGATTAGCCTAATGGTTACATTGACCATTCTCTGCTGTAAATTAGTTGTTGCTGGTCCAAAACATGCATCCTATTTAACAAATGAAGTGTTTTTTGAAGCTATCAGTCCAGTTGTTTGGCCAAGCATAGATTACCAATGGTTCATTTATAGTCCATATCCTCTCATGGCATGACATTTAAAGCACTTTTGTATCCATTTTAGATTAAAAGACGTTTTCCACAAAGAAAATGTCCACCTGAGAATAGCACAAAGGTTAATTACTGAACAAGGGAACTTTCTGGATGGTAAAAGCCATTTCTTTACCAACAAAGTTAAACTCTGACAAACTAGGGTCATTGAGCTTTCTATATGCATGCTTTCGTCTCTTTTTGCACTTTCTCTTCCCATGTCATAGGACAGACAGATCAGACACATCTAAGATTAGAGTGCTAATTTCTCACTGTTCCGGTCTCTGGCCGCCATGTGATTGAACCAACATAAGGTAGCAAGGTCACACCGACTCCTATCTTCATCGTCACCTTGAGTCACAGTGTAATCACAGTCCCTTTTTGCCGTGTTCACATGCTGATGAGCTGTATGAAGAGACACAATGGGTGTCACAAAGTCCTCAGATCTATATTAAAGGGGTCATATGATGCGATTTCAATTTTTCCTTTCTCTTTGAAGTGTTACAAGCTCTTGGTGCGTAAAGAAGATCTGTAAAGTTGCAAAGACTAAAGTCTCAAATCCAAAGAGATATT
>NW_015548126.1:2822310-2822692 GCF_001515605.1 Sinocyclocheilus anshuiensis | reverse complement strand
TGAGGAAATACTACAACTTTGCGCTGTGGATCGCCGGATCGGCTTTCCCTGTGGACGAAGCGGAGTCCAGCCCGGGGTCGTCACATGTGGTTGCCGCAAGCCCGCTCCTTCGTCGAATCCGCCGGCTGTGCCGTTCTCAAGCCCACCGGCCTCCGGTCACTAGCCCTCCGGCCGTTCCTCACTCTAGCCGCTGGCCTCCGCTCACTCTAGCCCGCCGTGTGTGACGCTGTGTGTTTCGTTGTGAAAGCGAAACTACTTTGTTTGGCCTTCCAAAAGATGACACGACTAGAAACCAATGGTTAAGTTGTATTTACAACACTGTTCCAGAACACTTCAACCCAAATATTCAGATGTGTGCAGCACATTTTATGGAGGACTGTTT
>NW_015548126.1:2815535-2822071 GCF_001515605.1 Sinocyclocheilus anshuiensis | reverse complement strand
CGAGGTCTCTATACGTTACTGCCGCGTTACATTGCTGACAGAATGCAGTGTTTTATATCTAGAGATTGTAAAAAAGGATGTAGCACACGCACTGTCGAGTCAAGTGCCAGTGGATTAGAGACCTGCTCCCATAAGACCCGACGCAACAGAGTGCGGCGAGGGACAAGATGGGCGAGTGCTGGTGTGGGCGGGTAGACACTCGTGTGTGTGCGGGATGCGGGAGAATAAAATTATTCACGGGACTCCCGCAAAATAGAAATGTCTAAACATAAACTATCTAAAACAAATAAATTGTTATTAATCTATTGCACAAAAGCAACATGAACTAAAATTACATATAAACGATTAACAGGTGCAAGCGTATGCAGAGTTTCTATTTAGGCTATAACACGTGTTTGCAGCGTTGAGCAATGCAGTGCTGAAATTTGCGTGCTCACGAATCCTCTTATTATAACACACGAATAGTAGACATTATGAAAGATTCATTATGCATATATTTATTGTGTTATAACAGAGATTTGTGAGATTGCGATTAATGGAGATGTCTTTTAGAGATTATAAATGCAGCGCTCTTTGCTGGCGTTCTGCCATGCCAAACCATGCACGAAGCAGCCGCTTGCTTTAGTTAAAAATAACAGTGTTGTGTGAATGTTGATGCTTTAATAACAAATATTTATCGTGATCGTGTATGCTGGGATTTCATCAATTTAATGGAGAAAAAAGTAACGTAACTAGTAATGTAACTAATTACTAATTACTTTTGAAATAAAGTAATCAGAACAGTAACGTGATTACTTTTAAAAGGAGTAATCAGTAATTTGATTACATTTTCAGAGTAACTTGCCCAACACTGCTCTTTGGAGATAAGAATAAAGTTTTGGGAGCACATTTGTGAATGTATTAAGGGGGAAGTTCTGAACATGAACACTCTCTCATCTGATTCATTGTCACTCCTATTAAAGTCACAAATGTGAATTGCCCTAGGCTGAAAATGTTAGTGCTGAAGGGAATTGAAATGCAGTTCAAACACTTTTTAGCTCAAGGTTATGATTGTCTATGATTGTTTGAAGATATAATTGTCCAATTTCAGCATTTGCTGCGATTGATTCCTGTCATTAGGGGACAGCAAGTTTGACTGCAAAATGTGTTTTAAAAAGATTTAAGGCTCTTCCTGTGTGCAATAATGTTTTAGTATTTATTTATTTATATATTTTTTGAATAGCTGACATTTGAGCGATGTATGTGTACAGCTGATGTGAGCGAGCAGTTTTAAGTAGTGCATGTCGTTATTTATGTATGTATGTATGTATTTATTTAATTATTGGTATATTGACAGTAGAGTAAGAAATGTTGGTTAAGTTTTAAATGGGCAAAAATGTGTACCTTTGTTCAGCAAACATGCATTATATAAAAGTAAAGGCGTTTCAAATAAATGCTGTTCTTTTGAATTTTCTCATTCATCAAAGTATTCTGAACTGTTTTCAACATTGACAATAAGAAGAAATCAGAATCAGAATCAGAATCAGAATTAGCTTTATTCGCCAGGTGTGCAAACACACGAGGAATTTGTTGTGGTTTTTTAAGGTGCTCCTGGTACATAACAACCTCTGCTGGGCCTTTTTCACAATGGAGTCAATGTGAGTGTCCCACTTCAGGTTCTGAGAGATGGTTGTACCCAGGAACCTGAATGACTCCACTGCAGCCACAGGGCTTTCCATGATGGTGAGTGGGGGGAGAGCAGGGGGGTTCCTCCTGAAGTCTACTATCATCTCTACAGTTTTGAGCGTGTTCAGCTCCAGGTTGTTATGACTGCACCAGACAGCCAGCTGCACAACCTCTTGTCTGTAAGCAGACTCGTCGCCGTCCTGGATGAGGCCGATGACTGTGGTGTCGTCTGCAAACTTCAGGAGCTTGACAGAGGTGTCTTTAGAGGTGCAGTCATTTGTGTAGAGGGAGAAGAGAGGACGCAGCCCTGAGGAGCTCCGGTGCTGATGGTGCAGGTGTTGGATGTGAGTTTTCCCAGCCTTACTAGCTGCTGCCTGTCTGTCAGAAAGCTGGTGATCCATTGACAGATGAAGGTGGGCACAGAGAGCTGGGTCAGTTTATTCTGAAGGGTGTCCGGGATGATGGTGTTGAAAGCAGAGCTGAAGTCCACAAACAAGATCCTTGCACAAGTCCCTGGTTTGTCCAGATGTTGGAGGATGTAGTGCAATAGTGTAATGTTTCTTGAGAACCAAATATTATAATTAATAATTGTATTAATAATTAGCATATTAAAATGATTTCTGAAGGATCATGTGACACTGAAGACAGGAGTAATGGCTGCTGAATATTCAGCTTTGTCATCACGAGAATAAATTACATTTCAAAATGTGACCCTGGACCACAAAACCAGTCATAAGGGTCAATTTTTCGAAATTGAGATTTATACATAATCTGAAAGCTGAATAAATAAGCTTTCCATTGATGTATGGTTTGTTAGGATAGGACAATATTTGGGACAATATTTGGTCGAGATACAACTATTTGAAAATCTGGAATCTGAGGGTGCAAAAAAAATCTAAATATTGAGAAAATTGCCTTTAAAGCTGTCCAAATGAAGTTCTTAACAATGCATAGTACTAATCAAAAATTAAGTTTTAATATATTTACAGAAGGAAATTTACAAAATATCTTCATGGAACATGATCTTTACTTAATATCCTAATGATTTTTTGCATAAAAGAAAAATCAATAATTTTGACCCATACAATGTAATTTTGGCTATTGCTACAAATATACCCCAGCGACTTAAGACTGGTTTTGTGGTCCAGGGTCACATATATTAAAATAGAAAAGCTATTTTAAACTGTAAAAATATTTTTTCATAGATTTCTACTTGTATTTTTGATCAAATAAATGCACTCTTGATGAACATGATACTTCTTAAATAAATAAATAAATGAAAATAATAAATAAAATAAATTAATTAATCTTACCAACCCCAAACTTTTAAACAGTAGTGTGTAACAGCATTGGAATTACATTCAGGATGATCTTTTTTCTAGCTAGTGAATGAAAACAGAATCCACCCGTCTTTTGCACAGTTTAATCCTTATTGGTGTGAATGGACATTTACATAACAACAACAACAACAAAAAGGTGTCCTAAAGTGACTTCTCTTCTGCTCTTTCTCTGAAGTCCATCCAGTGCACTGGCTGTTACCCCTGCAAGTAAACTACTGTCTCAAATCAGACAAACTGACTTGATAGCTGTTTTCACAGTATCTTCCCATTTTTCTTCATCTGACAGTAGCTGTAATGGATTGTTTGTCTCTTTCAGAGTCCCCCTGTCATCCTGCTGCTGCACAGACTGTCAGACAATGAGGGAGACTGGAGCATTCTCCCACTACTGCCTGAGTAAGCACTGTTAATACTGACATTACCAACATAGTGAAATCTCAGTGTTAAAAAAGTTTGGTTCACTTTGGATTATCGTTTAATAGATTTCTTGTTAAGATTTATATGTTCTGTGTTTGGACTTATTTAAATGATATCAGATTAACAAGAGTGCTGTTGTACTGAATATTAATATAGTTGTGATTTGGCAAAAGCATTCATTATTAATATTATATGTTATAAAATCATTAATTATTAATTGTATATTGGGAAATATTCATATTGTAGAGGTAGTAGTAATTATTATAATTTTTTTTATTATTCAAAACAATAATATTATTTAATAACATTACAAATATTATTATTTCTTGTGGAGTTGCCAATCATTATGTGTATTCTTTTTTCTCTGCAAACAAAAATAGTTTCAAAAGTCACAGGCCTGAGTGAATCAGTATTTTGAATGATTCAATTGCGTGAATGATTCTGTGACTCACTTACAAGGACAGTCACTTATTTCGTTCTTGAACGAATTGTTTGAGTGAACAATTCAGTGACTTATTCATTAAACAGACAGATGTTTCTGTACTGAATGAATCACTGTTTTTGAACAAATCAGTTGAATGATTCAGTGACTCATATGACTCTTGTTCTCACCTACCAGAGCATGTAAGTGGAGCGGGGAGCGGAGTGGTAATATTTCGTTAAGAGAGCAGAGCGCCTTTCTGAAGATTCCGCTCCGCTCGCTCAACTACACCACTTAGGCCTATTAAAATATTATAAAAAAAAGAAAACTGACCCGAACCAATAGGTAGTCCTACAGAATGTAGGCTAGATATAGGCAGCAGTAATTTATAATCTAATATAATGCACGCAAATTTGTTCTTTACAGAACGGAGCGGGATCTGAGCGGGAATTGGTTTACGGCGAGCGTGGGCGGAATATTAACGGAGCGCTTGCTTGGGCGGTTAGAGCGAGTGGAGCGCACGTCCATAGAGCGGAAAACGTAGCGGAGCGTCACACCGCTCCGCTTCACTCACATGCTATCTCACCTACTGGTGTAACAATGTAACTTGCAGAAAGAATTTATTTTTAAAAACCACCACTAATGCACAGACTAATTATGAATGATTATATCCTGTTGATATGTTTGCATTAACTAGTATAAAATGTCTTTAAAATTGTTAATAATGCAGAATGTTTTTTTCTCCTTTAGCTTGTCATCACAGTTTGGCAATAACTCATCTTGGATCATGTTTCTAGAAGAAGACACCAGAGTGAAACTCCAAAAACTTCATGAAGTCCTCAAAACATTTGACCGCAGAAAAGTAAGAACTTTTCATATTGTGCCGAATGTAATCAAAATTCATATTTAGCCTTTAATTGATGTTCCACACTCAGCAAGAGTGGAAATAGTCTGTTATAGTGTTTTCTTATCCATGTTCCATCAAACCTTTCTGTTCACCATGAATTTGAGCTATAGTGCGCTTATTAAAAAGGGTTCCAGACATTTCCAATCTTTATGCACTAGCAATGCCTTAAATACCAATGGACCAGTCTGCTACCTGTAGAATTACCTGTATAGCCTGTCTTTAATGGATTTTGAATTGTGCTCCACCTAGCTCCATTATGAATGAGATCTTAATGGTTTTTAGTCTTTTTCTTAAATGATGTCAACAGGAATTATTTGGAATGTCAGGCCCAAGGGTGTAAGCATTTTATGCTGAAAGCTGTTCTGAGAAACTGATTAGCAGTCTGACATTGATCTTGTCATGGAAAAGTGAAAAAATGTATTGTGTTTGCACTAAATGACTCTCCATAATGCTACTTTATCATTGTTAAAACCCTCTTAACTGCAATTGCAAAATGCGTCAGCCTACAAGTGATATCCAAACAATTTGCAGTTGTTATTCGTAAAATGGACTTGGTAATTGATGTCTGTAATAATGTCTATATTTTTTATATGAGAGAGTAATGAAGGGGAGAATTTCCTGACTGAATCTTTTTCACCCGCACATGTGACACCAAGGACAATAACTACAAAGATAACGATAAAGATATAGTTAAAAAAATCGTTCTCAATATTAAAGAATAGCAGAGTACAAACCACAGCTATAACGATAAAGGCACAGAGAAACAATATCTTTGGAATCACTTTCAGAACGATTTTTTTTCCAGGTGATGAACGATAAAGACATTGACACCCAATCAGAATCTTGAGAATTTAAATATGTTTAAAAATCTTTATAGTTATCATTCCTGTTGTTCTGTTTAAAATGTGTTGCGTTGTCAGATTTTGCTTGTAGTTGTCCTCACAGATGGCATTTGTAATAAGTAATAAGTAATATAGCATAAGCAGGGACGCGGGAAGTAGGGGTGCTGAGGGGGCTGCAGCACCCCCTGTTTTCACATGGTTGCAAATGCAACGGCAAGTTTGTTCATTTAAATTTATTCCGTTTTAGCATTTAATAATTTATTTGTAATGATCTCTGAAATGTAAATTGTAAGTGGGCTATAATAAACCCATGTTTATCTTTATAAACATGATTAAGTTTTCTTGTGATGTTTTCTATATGGGATGATTAGCCTAATCCTCATGAACACGTGACGCTGGCGCGTGGTTTCAAACATGAACTATACAGAATGCGAACAAGATTAACTTTAATACAAGGAGATAATGGCGCAAAAGCGAATTTCAGATTTTTTAAAATGCCCATCCCAGCAAAAACTTTCCAAAATAGGCATCCAACACCAGCCCCAGCACGAGCAACGACGTAAGTGAACCAGCTCCAGCACGAGCGCGGAGACAAGTAAGCCTAGCGGACCCAGCCCCTGAGATTGATCAGCTACTATCGATAATTTAAAACATGTGATATGCAGTCAAATTTCCCAGTGTGTATGCCACTTAAACGAGTGTTCATTTCGACACACTTGTAGTGCTTTGTGGAGTTGTCAAATGAGGTGACCACCCCCCACCCCCGCCCCCCTTCCAAGGTTCCTCAAATCTTGCCCTGGAGGGCCAATGCGCTGCAGCGTTTAGCTCCAACCCTGATCAAAGTCACCTACCTGTGATTTTCTAATGATCCCGAAGACATTGATTAGCATGCTCAGGTGTGTTTGATTAGGGTTAGAGCTAAACTCTGCAGGAAAGTGGATCTCGTG
>NW_015548126.1:2810362-2815442 GCF_001515605.1 Sinocyclocheilus anshuiensis | reverse complement strand
GAAAAACTTTCCAAAATCGGCATCCAAACAACACCAGCCCCAGCACCGACGTAAGTGAACCAGCCCCCCCTTTCACCCAACACGGACACACACAGCACCCCCAACCGAAAACTTCTTCCCGCGCCCCTGAGCATAAGTAATATAGATAAACATAAAGTCTGATCACTTCTTAGACTCGCCTTCACAATTTCAGCTGTCGATATATTAATGCAATTTGATAATGTAAAGCCATTCACAGCTGCCTGGTTTGTCGAATGAACTGTGCAAGTGACTCATCACAGATTTCCACTTCATTAAAAATCAGTTTACCAGAGCCTTTTCAAAGTAACATAATAATGTGAACTACATTATGATAATTCAATTGCACAGTGCATTTAACATGACAGGCAGCTGTTGAGCACAGCACTACCAGTAAGAACTTTTCTATGAATAAACCATTAAATATTTTTTATATATATTTTATATATATTTTTTCCCCCTTTGTAGTTATGACAATGTCACTGTCACTTGATCGGATTGTCACTTAATGGAAGCTTATTTCCACCACAGAAAAATAAAAAAGGATTTTATTTTTAATTTCATTTTTTTTTCTTGCTATTCTGGGGGAAAAAGTCAGAACTGTTAAATATAAATGCAATTCTGGGAAGAATTATGGGATAAAAAGTTGCTATTACCTTTTCTATTTTTTATTCTGTGACAGAAAAAAACTGATTTGCATGATGTAAACTTAGTTATGAGCCTGTAATTGGGAGATATAAACTCACAATTCTGAGGAAAGAAAGTTTGTGAGTCACAGTTAACTTTGTAGTAATTTTATTGTGTGGTCGAAAACCTTCCATAGTCACTAAATTACATTGCTGTATTGACTGTGTTGAGGAAACAACCTCAAGAATTTTGTAATCAGAGACTGTAATATATTAATGTCTGAGACCATCACACAATAGCATCTGAACGAGTGTCAGCTGTTACGCTGTGATTTAGACTGAGATGACCATTGCAGTCTGATTGATCTCCACATTTTGTCCTCAGGAGTGGTTTCTTGGCAAGCCTCTACATGATGAAGAGTCCACCATCATCCATCATTATGCCTTCTCTGAGAACCCTGCAGCTTTCCAGTACCCAGACTTCTCTGCAGGATGGGCGCTTAGCATCCCTCTTGTCAACAGGTTAGAAAGACACCCTCAGCTGAACTGCTGTCAGAAGCATATCCTGTTTCTGGCATGTTTTTATAGATATGAATGAATAATATTTCATTGTTAAAGTGTTGATATCTGATACCATGGTAGTTTGATATATACCATGGTACTGAAAAATTGCAGTAGACGTACTATGGTGTTAACATGGTATTCCAGTACCTATGGTATTTTTTTAAACCATGAAATGCCATGTATGAACAGGTATTGTGTGTATTTTTAACATTTTGATGACTAATTTTAGTTATTTCACGTTTTAGGTTGACAAGCAAAATAGAAGAGGAGCCATTAAAATCAGACTTCACCATAGATCTGAAACATGAGGTGAGAATTTTTAAGGAGTATGTTTTGGGATGACGATTGACGATTGTTATTTTAAATTGATTCCATTGTAGATTAAAATGTGCACTAAGAAAAATGGTGTGATTAAATAGTTGAAAACTATCACCTTAGAAAGTGCTCAAACAAAGTAATTCAAACACTGCAAAAAATATTACAATTTATAGAGAACATTATGCATAGACTATAGTGCTCAAAAGTTTGGGGTTTAAATGTTTGGCATTCGTCATGCTTGTATTGCAAGTGCCTTGTCGTTGTTGTGGAAAAAGAAGCTTTTTTGTAATCATTCCCTCATTTCACCCTTTAACTGGAGTAGCTCTAGCAGTACCAGAATCTACCGGCACATTTCTCAGGGACATTTTGTATTTCCACATTCTCGTTCTTTCCATCTGTTTCCCTCTCCCTATGTCTCTAGCTCTCTTTCCACAAAATTCTTACAAAAATAAAGGATTCTTCCCATCTATTCCCCATAGTCTCAAAAAAAACATTAGCTTCACTGTACCTTCTGCAGTATTAGTGTGTTTGTTCTTCTTCAGTTCTTTCCCTGCAGAGTCCCCGCAGAGCTGAGGACAGACAGTCTTATAATTTATAGGATACATCTTGAGAATCTCATTTTCATGTGTGGGAGATCTATCTCTATATACAGAAACGAAAACAACTTTTTAAAGTGCTGTAATGTTCCATTCTTCTTAACATATCATGGTGCTTATGGAGTGCTGCAGGTTTAAATCAGGCTTTCGACTATTTAGATCAACAAGGTTTTGTCATTTATTCATTGTCAACTTCTGTAATTTACTCATTCTCGTGTCATTCCAAACTAATGTTTTTCTGTAGACAACAAAAGAAGATATTTTTTAAAAGTTTCAGTGTTTCAATGGGAACCCGTGCTGTTTTGGACCCCTTTGACTTGAAACAATTAAAACATTCTTTAAAATATCTTATTTTGTATTCCACAGAAGAAAGAAAGAGATACAGGTTTGGAGCGACATGAGGATGAGTAAATTTGCTGAAAATGTACTCACCCTCATGTCACCTAAGATGTAGATGAGTTTGTTCCTTCGTGATTCATCAGCAGATTTGGAAATATAGCTTGCTCACCATTGGATTCTCTGCAGTGAATGGGTGCCGTCAGAATGAGAGTCCAAATAGCTGATAAAAAACATCACAATAATCCACTCCAGTCCATCAATGAACGTCTTGTGAAGTGAAAGATCAAGATGCTCCCACCAAGATGCTTCCAGCTAAAATATGAGTTCATTATCCATAATGATACTTTCTTAAGTAAAAAAGTGATCTGGTCTGAATCAGGAGAGAAATATGCACAGATCAAGCACCATTTACAAGCAAAAACAGATCTAAACAAATATGTTGGTGGATTTTGATGTCAGAAGATAACGGTGGATGGATTTTTTTTTTTACTGGAGCAACTGGAGAACTGGATTATTGTGATGTTTTTATCAGCTGTTTGGACTCTCACTCTAACGGCACCCATTGACTGCGGAGGATCCATTGGAGAGAAAGTGAAGTAAAGCTAAATTTCTCCAAATCTGTTTGGATGAAGAAACAAACTTGGATGACCTGAAGATGAGTAAATTATCAGCAAATTTTCTTCTTTTTTTTTTTTTGGAGAGCTATTAATTTAAAGAATGTTTTATTAAATCATTCTTCTTTTTCTCCTGCAGGTGGCGCTGTACATCTGGGAGGACGGAAAGGGACCTCGACTGACAGGGGTTCCAGAGCTTTGCACAATACCAGAGCATAATCCAAGAGCTCAGTACTGTGCCACCACTGTCAGCAGCCAATCACCACTGTGTGTAGGTTACCTCCACACCGAGCACTTAACACACCTGTCACACACACCTAATCAGTATGTGGAGAAGGCTGACAGGAGAGGAGGTACAAACCTTGGGTAGAAGTGATGAATGTGATTTGTGCTGAAATACTTTGGATAAAAGCATCTGCTAAATGAATGAATGAAATTGAGTGTCAGAGTTTACACCTGAGTGACAGAATAGCATATTACATTTACTTTAAGAAGATGATTTTTTTGTATGTGTGTGTTCCACAGAAGGAAGTCCTTAAAGATAATACTATCCATTTGATATAATAGCAGCACAGTAATTTGGTACATAATGTTTTCCTTTAAACGACAGCACATCTAATAGCCTTGTGTGCATGCGACCTTTGGGAAATCAATCCAGAGCTTCAGTACAAGAGTATGATGAAGAAGATGTTTTGGTAGATCGCTTATTAAAACTCTATATTTAATCTCTGAATGCCTGGGTTTCATCCCAACCAAAAATGATGAGTTTAATTAAACATCAATTTATCTTAAAGGGGTCATATGATGCTATTTTAAAGATCATTATTTTGTGTATTTGGTGTAACAGAATATGTTGACATGCTTTAATCTTCAAAACACACATTATTTTTCAAATACTGTACATTATTGTAGGTCCTCTATGCCCCGCCTCTCTCAAACACGTCGTTTTCAACAAAGCCCCTTCCTTTGACAAGCGCAGTCTGCTCTGATTGGCCAGCTGACCCAGTGCATTGTGATTGGCCGAACACCACAAGCACGCGTCGGAAATGTAACACCCCTTACCATAATCACGAGCTTCAGCTTTCAAAGTAAATATCAAGACAGTTAATAATGTCGTTAGTGTTGCACAAATTCGAACATCTGGGTTGTGCTGTTCTGTTGTAAATAAATCTTAACCAATGATTCCTAATTGCATCTACTTCTGGAAGGCCAAATAAAGTGCTTTTGCTTTCGCACTGAAACACACAGCGTCTCCCTGACATGGCTGCATCAACACTACTGCTGTTCCTGAAACCACGGCTTCTTTCTTTGCGTGCACATTTGGGCGGCATTATGCTAATATTTCCACATAGTGACGTAGACATGTGGGGGCGTGTTAGAACGAGACGTTTTAGGTAGGCGTGGTTGACTCTGAACTTTTATAAAGAATATCTCTTTGGATTTGAGACTTTATTCTTTGCAACTTTACAGATCTTCTTTATGCACCAAGAGCTTGTAACACTCCAAAGAGAAAGGAAAACTTGAAATCGCATCATATGACCCCTTTAATCCATTGCTGGTCATGAGCCTTTTCATCTTTTCATCCTGTTTCAGTCTGAAGACTGAGTTCACTGCATAACTGTTATGCTTAAAACTTAACTCAAATGACTATGAATATGTGAAGTTGTGTTGTTCGCAGACATCACCATCAAGCACATTAAAGTGTCTGTCGCCTGTTTCCATTATGGACCGTTACAGTCTCATTGATTTTAAGTGCCACTTTGTGGTTTCTTTTGGAAACATTATATTGCATAATTCATAAAATGCTGGGATTGAGGCTCTGAATCGAGTGAACTAGAGAGTCTTATTTGACAAGCTTTTATACTTGTAGTTATATTAAGTATTTTACTTAGTCCTTATTTCCATTTTAGTCACTTTCTTTCACACATGCAGACAATTGTGAGTGTTACACTGAATTTAAGTAAAAAATAATATTTTTTATAATTTGTAATATTAAATAAAACAA
>NW_015548126.1:2807278-2807886 GCF_001515605.1 Sinocyclocheilus anshuiensis | reverse complement strand
GAGAGACCCCTGTATATATACACACACACACACACACACACACACACACACACACACAGTGCCGTTCAAAAGTTTGGAATCAGTAAGATTTTTAATTTTGATTTTTAAAGAAGTTTCTTATGCTTATCAAGGCTGCATTTATTTGATAAAAAATACTGAAAAAATGCATCATTACTCCAATCTTCAGTGTCACATGATCCTTCAGAAATAATTCTAATATGCTGATCTATAATCAATGTTAGAAAAATTTGTGCTGCTTAATATTTTTTGAGACCTGTGATACTTTTTTCAGGATACATGGACTTTTACTCCCGGTGGAAAATAGATATTATATAGAAAATATGATATTAAAAAATAGAGCCTCTAACACTAGTATTCGCTATTCTTTTTCTATTCTATGTACTTGTTTTCTTTTTATTTAAAAAATGATCCTATAACACTAACATTCTCAATTCTTTTTCTATTCTTTCGACTTTTCTTTCCTTGTAAAAAAAAAAATTAAAAATAAAAAAAAAATATATATAGACCCTCTAACATTAATGTTCTCTATACTCTTTCTATTCTATCTACTTATTTTCTTTATATATATATATATATATATATATACA
>NW_015548126.1:2805410-2806725 GCF_001515605.1 Sinocyclocheilus anshuiensis | reverse complement strand
AAAATGTATTTATATATTTTTTAAATATAAAATATTTATCAATAAAATAAAATAAAAATATATATATATATCATATATAATAATAATTTATATCCTACAAAATAATTAAGGGAAGCTAAATATTTTAAATAACAATGCAAATTTTCAACAGCCGGCTATGCAGGCTATTCAAAAGGGCACCAGTGTTATCGGGTCATTTCAGTCAGGACTAGCTGTCCTCTCCTGCCCCTATGTTTCGTCTCTTCTGACAAAAACATCCAGAATCTCTTGGCATTAATATTCACAGTGGGCTCAGATCAAAGCAATATCTCCGTGAAGCAGTCCTGAGCACTTTTACCTCCGTTACGGTTATCAGGCCTTTGCATGCTCTCCTCAGATCCAGAACCAAAACCTCAACCAGAAATACACAGAAACACACACTGGCATAATACGGGACTGCAGTGTCTGTTGAAAGGTGAAAATCACAAGTTTGATTTAGAAGGCCAGATGTTTCCTGAGGATAAACAACCTCTATTGCAGTTTGTGACTCTTAAAGGGTTAGTTCACCCAAAAATGAAAATTAGCCCATAAATTACTCACCCTCAAGTCATCCTAGGTGTATATGACTTTCTTCTTTCAGACGAATCCAGTCGGAGTTATATAAAAAATTGTCTTTGATCTTTCAAGCTGTTTAATGCCACTCAGCGGGTGTTGCATGCATCAGTCCAAAAGAAGTTAAATAAAAAGAGCCCATCCATAAAAAAAGTGTCTCACACGGCTCCAGGGGTGAACAAAGGCCTTCTGTAGCGAATCGATGCGTTTTTGTAAGAAAAATATCCATATTCAAAACGTAATAATCACTTTAATGTAGCTTGTGCCAACAGTTGTACACGGAAGCAGCTCCGGGCGGATGATGTAAGATGTCGGCATTGCGCATGTGCCGGTGTGTCTCGTGAAAACCAACGTTTGTTAACAGGAGCAAAGGAAGCAAAGTTTCCTTACTTTAGCAAAGGAAAACCAGTCTCCTCTTGGCTTATATCGAAATCCTCCAACATTCTTCTTTACAAATCCTCGTTTTGTACTTCTAATTCGTGACCGTTGTTTTGTTTTGATCTCTCCCCTGCACTTCCGCGTTCGTCACTTCTGAGCGGCGCATGCGCAACGCCGACCTCATACATCATCCGCCCGGAGCTGCTTCCGTGTACAACTGTTGGCGCAAGCTAGATTAAAGTGATTATTACGTTTTAAATATGGTTATTTTTCTTACAAAAACGCATCGATTCGCTACAGGAAGCCTTTGTTCACCCCCCAGAGCCATTTGAGACACTTTTTTTAA
>NW_015548126.1:2799600-2804389 GCF_001515605.1 Sinocyclocheilus anshuiensis | reverse complement strand
CAAAGGAAAACCAGTCTCCTCTTGGCTTATATCGAAATCCTCCAACATTCTTCTTTACAAATCCTCGTTTTGTACTTCTAATTCGTGACCGTTGTTTTGTTTTGATCTCTCCCCTGCACTTCCGCGTTCGTCACTTCTGAGCGGCGCATGCGCAACGCCGACCTCATACATCATCCGCCCGGAGCTGCTTCCGTGTACAACTGTTGGCGCAAGCTAGATTAAAGTGATTATTACGTTTTAAATATGGTTATTTTTCTTACAAAAACGCATCGATTCGCTACAGGAAGCCTTTGTTCACCCCCCAGAGCCATTTGAGACACTTTTTTTAAGGATGGGCGCTTTTTATTTAACTACTTTTGGACTGATGCATGCAACACCCGCTGAATGGCATTAAACAGCTTGAAAGATCAAAGACAATTTTTAATATAACTCCGACTGGATTTGTCTGAAAAAAGAAAGTCATATACACCTAGGATGACTTGAGGGTGAGTAATTTATGGGCTAATTTTCATTTTTGGGTGAACTAACCCTTTAAAGCTTGCATCTATGCTAGTAAAGATGACTAGTGAGTAAATGGTCTTGGTATAATACTATGGATTTTGCTGATGGTTTGAAAACACCTGTTGTGATTCACAGTGGCAAATTAGAAAGGTTTATGAAGGGTGACTAAACACACTAATGTGGAATATCCCTCACATTAATTGGATGCCTCCAAAATGAAAATTGTGACTGATGTGACTTCACAGGTGCAGTTTTAACAACAGAGACTGAATCATCACTTATATGATGCTGAACAGAGTGACCTGAGCTGTTGTCAGAAATAAACAATTAACAAACAATGAAATAATACATATTTACTTGAAATTAAATTAAAAATATTTCTGAAATAAAAATAATTCGTTTCAAAATATACAGTTTCATGGCCTGTAAGGAAAAATTCACCCACTAAGTTTAATATTATGTTCTTTATCTGCGTGCTTATTTTGAGAGCAGTGCAGTTAATTTAATTCATTTATTGCACAGTTATCTGCATCCTTCTCCATTTGTAGATTATTTTACTCCTGCAGAGAATTTTACACAGTAGAGATGAAATATAACACTAATATAATAAAAACAGAAAATTAAATAATACACTATAGAAAAAATGTAGTTGTTTAAATGAATGTACAGATATGTTATTTACAAGTGTGCAGTTTACAAATATTAAAAAATATTAATATTATATAAAGCCTCCATTTTTTTTCCTGAGTAGCTCAGGTGCATTTTTTTTATTTTAGCATCAGTGTTATTTTAGTATTAATTATTAAATACTATTATAGTATTTATTCACTTTTATTTTTATAATTTCAGTTTTATTGTATTGTATTTTTTAATATTTCTATTTAGCTTTCATTTATTTTATTTCACTACTTCAACTTAAACTTATTTCAGTTGGTTACCAAGACAACATGTCTAATTTTCATTTAAGTTGTCATCTAATATTTATATTTTATTTCAGCTTTATTTCAGTGATTGTAGTAGTTTTAATTGACAATAGCACCAGTGCTTAAGATGATAATGCAGTGTATTTCAATGCTTCTGATCAAACCTAATCAGTTAACTGAAGCCTATATAAGGTGTGGCCTTCTATAATTGTTAAACTATTATGATTCTAAATTTTAAACCCTTCATATATTGATAAATATAAAAGTGTACTAACCTTTTATGCCTAAAATATGGGTATTTCTGTATAAGTTGTACATTCCGATTGTCATTTATTAAATTATGTTTTATTATCAGCCTTGTATCTGTTCATTTAATGCCAATTCAGTATCTGTGTCCAAATAGTGTATGTTGAAGCAAAAAAAAACCTTTTCAAGTAGTGTTCTTACTTTTTCACAGCTCTGCACAGTAGAGAAGTATTTAAACTGTCTGAATAATTTGTGTAGTGATGACTACATATCATTGAGCATTATTTAATCATTCAAAACCTTCTTTTCACCTGTGTGTCCCCAGGGCCAGCCTGTTAAGAGCGACAACATCTTCATAGCAGTGAAAACTTGCAAGAAGTTCCATTCCGACAGAGGTGAGTGGTGCGTTCTTGATCATCAGCGCTCCTAACACACACGTCACCACCTCGCTCTCAAGGGGTCCTCCCGTTCTTCACAAGAGCACTTAGTTATGATATCGTGTGTCAGACAGAGGCTGTGCGAAAAATTACGTGTGGCACCTCGAACCCTGCACGTCATCGCTTCCCACCGCTCAAGTCACTGCTGATGAAGTCCGATGTCCTTTCGCTTTAACAGTTCAGCAAGCACCACTGTTTGACCTCCGAAGTGACTCCGTATTGAGAGATCTTTGGCTGAGTGCCCCGGTGGGCATCACTCCAGTCTTCTCTCCACTATTAGAGCCCTTCACGGCAACTCTGTGCAGTCGCTAAGCACCAGGCATCAATTCGAACTTAATGAGACAGATAAAGTGTTGCAGTTTGAATTCAGAGAACCATCTGGGAAGGATAAAACCAAACCAACTGACACGTCAGTTGCATCTAATTGCACCGATTATCATAATTATCTCTCGCTAGTCACTTTGAGGTGTTTTAAGGATGGTATTAGAAGGAACATGAGATTTTGAGATCCATCTTTTCACACTGAGGACAACTGAGGGACTCATATGCAACTGTTACAGAAGGTTCAAATGCTCACTGATGCTCCAGAAGGAAAATCCATGCATTAAGAGCCGTGGGGTGAAAACTTTTTTAATTTGAAGATCAGGGTAAATTTAACTTATTTTGTCTTCTGGGAAACTTGTAACTATCTTCTGTAGCCTCTGAAGGGCAGTACTAAATGAAAAAATATGATATTTAGCCAAAATAAGACAAATTTACACATCTCTCCATTCTGTTCAAAAGTTTTCACCCCCAGCTCTTAATGAATGTTTCTTGCTTCTGGAGCATCAGTGAGCGTTTGAACCTTCTGTAATAGTTGCATATGAGTCCCTCAGTTGTCCTTAGTGTGAAAAGATGGATCTCAAAATCATACAGTCATTGTTGGAAAGGGTTACACATAAATGCTGCAAAACCAAAGAATTTGTGAGACCTGAAGGATTTTTCTGAAGAACAGCAGGCAGTTTAACTGTTCAGGACAAACAAGGGACTCGTGGACAACTTCACTAAACAACAAACACAGCTGTGGATCATTCAGGTATCAACACAGTATTAAGAATCAACGGGGTCATTTTTATAAATGAAACTATTATTTTCTCTTGTGGACTATATGTAAGCATGTTTTATGTGAAATATCTTATTCAGGTCAGTACTAAATAAACAATAACATGCATTTTGTATGATCCCTCTTATTTTGGTAAAATAATTTTGCAGATTCTGAAAGGGGGATGTAAACTTTAGACATCAACTGTATTTCCCCTTCAATTATATTTAGATGAAACTGCTGCTGTATCCACAAGTCTTATTATAAATGGAGGCTTCGGTATTACAGTCGGAACAGCTTGTTACAAATCTGATGCTCTCTTACCTGCAGAATGTTGTTCTGCTACTGATGGTTTAGACATAATGGCATTATAATGGATTGCGTTCACATCATGTGTTTGTTTTCATGGGTTAAATTTAATTTGAACTCCAGTATTAAATGTTGATCACTGTCAGCCCTGGAAGATAAAGCAGAGATGTTGAAGTATTGATTGATTCTCTCTGTTCCCATTCAACAGTTCTTGTGGTGAAGAAAACATGGGGTAAACAAGCATCTCTGCTGGAGTATTACAGCGATTATGCCGATCCCTCTATACCCACCATTAATCTGGGAGTGCCAAACACAGAGAGGGGTGAGTTATTGGATGCGTTTTCATACTTGATATTTTCATCATGTGTGAGATGTGTTGTTAAATCAGTTGTTGTACAGAAATATGGCACTGTTGTACAAAAATGGTGCTCTGTTTCAATCTTATGTTGATGTTGTATTTCAAGCAGAAATTAGGAATTGTTACTGACACTTTTTACAAATAAGGTGCAAAATTGGGTAAAAATGGTTAAAACCATTTTTTTTCTTTTCAACAAAACTCTACCCTTTGGTGTCATTTTATAGATAGATAGATAGATAGATACTGTAGATAGATAGATAGTTTTGGCTGTTTTCTGATGATTAGAATGAAATATAACAAGAAGTTAATATAAGAAGCAGTCAGTAAATGCTATGTGCTCTAAGGTCAACTTTCAGTATCTCTTTCTAATCCTGCCAACCCAACCCACAAGCCATACGCTAAACTTTCATGACAGTCTGCCACTGATAACCTATGCAAATGTGATCATCATGCTGAAGTGAACTCCGAGCTTTACTTCTGATTAGAACTGGAAGTCCAATCAGAGCCACAAAGTGGGACATATACCTTCATATTCTCTACTGGAGACTTTCAATTTGCCATTTTGTCCATTCAGTTGAGCACTTTATTTCAATAGAATGCCCTCTAGCACTCTCTTTTCTGCTGTTTTTTTCCAACACTCAATTAAAAGTAAAACTTTATTTGAAGTATCTTCTGATGGGTCAGTTGTTCGTTTGATCACCTTCTCCCTTCTTTTTGATGTTAAAAAGCTCTTGGCACATTCTGTTCCCATGTTCTCCCTACTTGTTTATTTATAAGGGTGTTAATTTGACATGATGTCTGACTAAGAACCATCTCTGTTGTTCTATTGTTCTATCGTTCTGTCTATTGCTCTGTCTGTCTGTTGTTGTATTTATAGTTCTATTGTTCTATCATATGTATATATATATATATATATATATATATGTACAGTCGG
>NW_015548126.1:2792268-2799463 GCF_001515605.1 Sinocyclocheilus anshuiensis | reverse complement strand
AAAATTTAAGGGGGTCTGAATACTTTCCGTACCCACTGTATATATATATATATATATTCTCATATACACGTGTGTGTGTGTGTTTATGTATGTACAGTATGTGTGGTTTTGTACAAACACAGGCAAATAATCAGTGTTAATATTAATCAAAATTATGATAAATTGTTTATTAATTGCTTATTAATTAACTTTTTATTACATTACATTTAGTCATTTAGCAGACGCTTTTATCCAAAGCGACTTACAAATGAGGAAAATGGAAGCAATCAAAACCAACAAAAGAGCAATGATATGCAAGTGCTATAAGTCTGTTAGCCTAATGCAGCACACGTAGTACTTTTTTTAAATTATATAATAAAAAGAAAACGGGTAGAATAGAAAAAAATAGAATAAAGATGGAAGAGATGTGTTTTTAGCTGATTCTTGAAGATGGTTAAGGACTCAGCTGCTCGGATTGATTTGGGCAGGTCATTCCACCAGGAGGGTACAGTTAATGTAAAAGTCCGTGAAAGTGATTTTGTGCTTCTTTGGGATGGCACAATCAAGCGACGTTCACTTGCAGAACGCAAGCTTCTAGAGGGCACATAAGTCTGTTGTAATGAATTTAGGTAAAGGGGTATAGAGCCAGTGGTGGTTTTGTAGGCAAACATTAATGCCTTGAATTTTATGCGAGCAGCTATTGGTAGCCAGAGCAAATTGATGAACAGAGGTGTGATGTGCATTCTTTTTGGCTCATTAACAATTAATCTTGCTGCTGCATTCTGGATTAATTGTAAAGGTTTAATAGAATTGGCTGGAAGACCTGCCAAGAGAGCATTGCAATAGTCCAGCCTGGACAGAACAAGAGCTTGAACAAGGAGTTGTGAAGCATGTTCCGAAAGAAAGGGCCTGATCTTCTTGATGTTGAATAAAGCAAATCTGCAGGACCGGGCAGTTTTAGCAATGTGGTCTGAGAAAGTAAGCTGATCATCAATCATAACTCCAAGGTTTCTGGCTGTTTTTGAAGGAGTTATGGTTGATGTGCCTAACAGGATGGTGAAATTGTGATGAAACGATGGGTTTGCTGGAACCACAAACAGTTCAGTCTTGGCAAGGTTGAGTTGAAGGTGATGGTCCTTCATCCAGCAAGAAATGTCAGTTAGACAAGCTGAGATGCGAGCAGCTATCGTCGGATCATCAGGATGGAATGAGAGGTAGAGTTGAATGGCATTATGAATATATAAATAATTTAACAATTATATAATATTTACTTTAATTAACATTTGTATTGGTTTTGAACCTTGGTGGAAGTAAAGATTTGAATTTCTTTGATATGCAGTTCAGTAAATAATTCTTCCTTTCATTCCAGTTCAAATGAAATTCAAATTCACACTCATGAACAGAAAAGGAGTCAAGCTCTGATTTTCCCCAGTCCTGATAATACACACTGTCACACCTCGGGATGGCTGCTTCTTGTTCCCCTCATCGCTGTCTTGCGGGAGGAATTAACTGGTGGCTGCAGGCTATCCGATGGGTCAGCAGCACACTACAGGGGCCTGTGATATTTGTTGTGGAGAGGGTCCTGTTCTCCCTGTGAAGTCTGAAGGCAGCACATCCTGTTCTGCTCTCTTTCCTTAGCCTTCATTGTCACGGATGCTTTCGTACCTTTCTGGCATTATTGTCACCAGTGCAGTTTCTTCGTTCTACTAAACGTACAGTTCCTTCAGGGTCTTCCCTTCTCCTGATGGTGCACATTCTCTATTCAATATCACAATCTGATTGTTTGCTTAGGAAAACATTTCCCTCACATACTCGCTGATATCACATCATGTCTGCGGTACTTATCCGAAGGGTACATAACGGAGATATAGCGTTCCGTTCTCATTCCATTTCCCATTCAGGCTGTGGATGGACAGTTTCTTCGGACAGCTGAATGACAGCGGTGAGGTGGAGGGCTAAATTGTAAAGCTCTCAGCAAAGTCAGACAAAGTCAACTCGCCTCTGGGTATTAAAAAAACACAAGGTAGCTGAATTTGAAGAGGTTATGTTTTGAAAGGTGCTTGCTGATTTTCTTGTACGTTTCCAACACATTAAGTACTTTTATCCTCTTGCAGGTCACTGTGGGAAAACATTTGCCATCTTGAGGAGATTTTTGAGCAGTCACGTGCCTAATACCGATTGGCTGTTGATTGTAGATGATGATACTCTTATAAGGTAAGGCTATTCGTCTGTCAGGTTGTGTACATGTAGGCAACATATGCCTTTTTTCTGGAAAATGGCATGATTTTACAAGGAAGATGTGGTGTTTGTACCAATTTACACGTTGGTGGGTGGCATAATGTGTTTAATTCTCACAGCTTGCCCAGACTGCAGGCCTTGCTGAGCTGCTATGACTTCAGTGAGCCGGTGTGTCTGGGAGAGCGCTATGGGTATGGACTGGGTCAGGGAGGATACAGTTACATCACTGGTGGTGGGGGGTGAGTGTCTGCTGCACTGTAAAAACAGCCTTTCACATTATTTGATGTAACGATGTGTCCCAAACACATTTAAAGCTACAAGGTGAGTTATATTGGACACTTTTGTATAAATTAAAATGAATCATTAATCAGCTGAGAGAAAGAGATGTTTTAATTTATTGATATTGGATATTTTATTATGCATACTTTTTTCCTCTATTTTTACATTTAGATTACCATTGTTGTACCCTTGTTGAACACTCACAGAATTGCGTGATATAAACTTGCAATTGCGAGTTAAAAAGTCATAATTGAGAGATATAAACTCGCAATTCTGAGAAATAAAGTCAGAACTGCGAGATATAAACTCACAATGCTGACTTTTTTTCTCAGAATTGTGAGATATAAACTCGCAATTGGGAGTTATGAAGCCAGAATTGTGAGATATAAACTCGCAATTCTGAGAACTTATCAGTCTTTTTTCCCCCCTCAAAATTGGACTTTAACTCGCAATTGCGAGTTTATATCACGCAATTCTGATTTTATAACTCGCAATTGCGAGTTTATATCTCACAATTGCGAGAAACAAAGTCAGAATTGCGAGATATAAACTTGCAATTGCGAGAAAAAAAGTCAGAATTGCGAGATATAAACTTCCAATTGCGAGAAAAAAAAGTCAGAATTGCGAGAAAAAGTCAGAATTGCGAGATATAAACTCGCAATTGCGAGAAAAAAGTCAGAATTGTGAGATATAAACTCGAAAAACTTAGAAACTTAGAAAAAGAGTTAAACTTTATAACTTGCAATTGTGAGTTTAATTTTGAGAGACAAAGTCAGAATTGTGAGAAAAAAGTTAGAACTGTGAGATATAAACTTGCAGTTGCAAGAAGAAAAGTCAGAATCGCAATTCTTACTTTACAACTCTCAATGGCGAGTTTATATCTCGCAATTCTGTGAAAAAAGTCAGAATTGTGAGATAAAAAGTCGCAATTACCTTTTTTTTTTGTTTTTTCAGTGGCGGAAACGGGCTTCCATACAAAGTTAATCTTTAAAAGCCTTAAAAATAATAACACTGTTAAATGCAATGTTCCACAAATCTATTATACATCTATGAATATTTGTTTTTCATACTGTATATTGTAATATTGTGATGCGTACATTTACTTAAAACCATTCATTTTCTTTTTGTGTGTGTGTGTGTGTGTACTTAAATGAAATGGTATTTAGTATCGACCATTTATCAGTTTTAAATAATTATTGCCCACAATTTTAATATTGATGTATCACTAATTTGAAGTCTAAAAAAACTATAGAGTAATAGAGTAGTGTTTTCAACTATTTAATTATATTCATTAAATAAATAATAATAATATTTAAATAAATAATAAATAAATATATTTGGGGATAAACTTGAGGATCTTTTTGGGGACCACACTTTTTCAGTCCACATGTGACATGATTGCAAGTTATAAGTTCTTCCCAAAGAGTAAAAATTCATAATTGGAATTCATTTGCTGCATATCCCAAAAAAAAAATGCTATAAATAAGGGAAAAATAGTAAAAAGAAAATAATAAAAGAAAATTGTGAGTAAGTGTGTAATCCTGTTTGAGTATATAAGTGTGTAATCCTGTTTTAGATTCACAGCAAATTGCATTGTTTTATAACCATTTAGTTATATATGGAAAAATGAAAATGAAAACTTCAAGGTTTTAACTGAAATAATACATTTTTTCCCCTTAATAACTATTATTTTTATTGAAAACATTCTTGAATCATATAGAATCGCAAACTGAATCATGTTTAATGAAATATATCAGCATTCCCAGTTTCTGTTAATACATGTAAAAAAAAAAATATGAAAAAAGCATCATTGTCATAAATGCAGCAGAAATATCAAAGAAACTATCCAGTAAGGTGGGCCTTCAAATGTTACTCAGTAGGCCTTCAAGTCAAAAAGGTTGAGAATCACTTAACTCTTTTTTAATTTTTCTAGCTGTTTACTATAAAAAATTTAAAAAACTGTTGTCCCTGTGACGTCTTCACATACCTAATGGTGTAAATACATAATTTGGTGTAAATACAAACAGTCATCAGTAATGTTAAAATCCACTGCCATGACGACAGTGTAACATTACAATTCACAGAGGTGATAAATGCCCACATGCTGTGCAATTTGCTAGCATATTTGGAAACCGTTCCTGTAGAAATGAGCTTACCGTAAGTGACTGTGTGGTTAGTGCACATGCAACAGCCTCTCGTGTGGGATTCACAAACCCCGCAATGATAAATCAATATTCCATATATCACAGCACTCAATAAAGGTGTATTCAGTTGTTTTTGGCATCCTGCATCGGAGAAGTCGAGTATTCTGAGCTGCTGTGTTGTGTCTCGTACAGGATGGTATTCAGTCGAGAGGCTGTGGTTCAGCTGTTGGCGAGCGGCTGTAAGTGCTACAGTAATGATGCTCCTGATGACATGGTTTTGGGCATGTGTCTCAATGCTCTACGAGTTCCTGTCACACACAGTCCCCTCTTCCACCAGGTACACACACACACACACACACACACACACACACTTTTATCTAATCTAAATAAGGATATACCACGATCTTCTCTTTTTTTTTGTTTTTTTTTTTACTTTTTTGAAATACTGAAAATTATTTACTTCTGAAATGATAATGATAAATTATATTTTTAAATATTTAATTTATATAATCAACATATTACAAATTAATGTTTTTTCAGACGTCCACTACTTTTCTAAGACCCATTTGAGTTCAGTCAGACCTCACATCACATTTTTAAACGAAATTGTCACTTCACCAGTGTACGCGAAGATGTTTTTTTCTCAGGGTTTCTTTTAATGTACCAAATAACAGGAAGTTAGGAACAGTAGTAGTTTCATTGGGTAACACTAATCCTATCTTTTCCTTATTTTCGAATTCTGTCTCAGGCTCGTCCAGAAGATTACGCAAAGGAGTTTTTGGCCCACCAGACCCCCATTTCCTTCCACAAACATTGGAACATAGACCCTATTGCGGTGTTCAACAAGTGGTTGAAGAATGACAAACACACAGAAGGACTACAGAAAAGCACTAAGGATGAATTATAGTGTCTGTGTTTGTGTGTGTGAGAGTAGTAATGTGTGTATGTCTGGTCTGTGTCCTCATTGTGCGTCCTTCATTCTTCTTATGTTTTCTATATAGTGAATCTTGCACAAACATGAATGGAAGGGTGCCTTCTGGTCTGTATGAATGTCCTTAACTGTGTTTTCTTGGGAGTTGCAAATGTCTTAAATGTTTGTTGGAGAAACATGTCTGAAATATTTATATTACACGATTATCACAACCTGTTCAAGGTTATTTGTAGGTTTATTTTTAAACACTTTTGTTTTCTAAAAGATTGGAATTATTTGTGAACTATAAAATTGGAATTTATGATAAACTTCAAATCCTGTTGCCTTAAATCTGTTTTTTGCAGTGTCCTGATTTCAGTATTCAGTAACACAAAACCAGCTGCATCTCATAACTAATGAGACTGTCATGAAGCGCCTGTGTTGTGTGGTTATTTTAGGCCCACAGTGGTGCACAGAGCCAGAAATAGTAAAACATGCATATGATGAATCACTATGAGGAGCATTGTTATTTGAAAGTTAATGATGATGTTCTTGGCTGTTTTGAAGGTGATGTACTGTAAATGTCAAGATGATGTTTCCATGGTGATGAGCATCTTAGCCATTCTTAAAGGGGACATCAGATGCCCATTTTTCACAAGTTGGTATGATTCTATAGGCTCTTCATGAAAAGTCTATAACATACTTTGGTTAAATTTTCTCAATGGCAGTACCTTGTCAAAAACAGCTCTGTTCACAGCAAGGTTATTATAGTTTTGAATTTTTAAATTAGTTTTATTTTAATATCATTTTCAAATTTGCTATACAATTCAGTTTAGTTTTTATTAGTTTCATTAATATTGTTGTTAGTTTTAGTTTAGTTTTTATTTTGTGAACACATTTTTATTTAGTTTTTATATAGTTTAGTTTCAGTTTTCGTTTCCGTTTTAATTAAAGGTTAGCAGAATTAACAGATCACTTCCAGAGCGCAGGCCAAAGAAAGACTTAGGCATAATTTAGCCTTAGTGAAGCAAATGTCGACACAAAATTAACGCATGCTGAGATTGATTAAATGGTAAAAGTATAAAAATATACGCCAAAATGAAGCAGTCAAGCCTTTTTACTAAATAAATCTACACAAGTTGTGCTTAATGTCATATCTAATGATGTGTATTGAGATATTTAATATGACAATAAATGTAGCCTAATTTGGTTATGATGGTTATATGTCTTTTTTAACAATCATAGTGTATTGTAACTGTCGTGTCTTGCTCACTTTTCCGTGAACAACTGCGTATAAATCATAACTGGGACTAATGAAATTCAAAAATAACGGCAATCGCATTAAGGCTCATATTTGAATATGTTCTTTTCATTTATTAAGAATTATAAGCGTGTTTATGATGTGATTTAGCCTATGCACATTTCTCCGAAAGCCTGGTAGAGTGATCACAAGATGCTATGCTAAAGGTTTTTATTGTTTTCAGAAAGGATGCGCGTTCTCGTCTTTTTTTTCTGTTAATTATTAAGTTGAGCTGCGTGTCTGTTTTTCTTCAAAGCACCAACTTAGAATGCCTAATTTTGGTTTGCTTGCTTGTGTTACGTGAGAAAATAAATAATTTTGCCTACCTGATGTAATAGATTTAAT
>NW_015548126.1:2765624-2777788 GCF_001515605.1 Sinocyclocheilus anshuiensis | reverse complement strand
CTAATTTTGGTTTGATTGCTTGTGTTACATGAGAAAATAAATAATTTTGCCTACCTGATGTAATCGATTTAATGCGGGTGCGGTTCGCGACTCGCAGTCTTTGTCAAACGGGTCTGGTCTGGTACAGAATTAAATTAGTGCTGCTGTTGGATAACGGGTCGAGTGTTCTGTTAAGTACTGCTGGTGCACGTTTACCAGACAGGACCCGTGCAGGACTCTGCTTTACACTGCTTTGCATCTCTCCATCAGATAACCTCACGTGCGCAATGCGCCATTTACAGGTATTTCCCTAAACCGCCGGCGCCACACAGCTCATATATTTTTGCCAAGGGATGAGAACGTAATGATTACGAAAACGAATATTTATTTTTGATAACTATTATTTTATTTCAGTTCGTTTTTCAATAACTGTTGTTAGTTTCGTATCGTTTTAGTTTTTCAATTATTTTGTCATTTCTGTTTCGGTGCATGTCCCTTTAAATGATAATGAGCTACTGCTCACCCCGCCCCTCTCTTCCGTCTTCTTTTGTGGCAGAACTTGCTAACTAGCACATTATTAGGAAAGGCGATTTTAAAGGATTCATTAAAAAAAACTCATACTCACTTTTTCTGGAGGTAAAGCTGGATCATTAATGATTCATGCGAACATAAAGACATTTAGGTAGATCGGGGGGCGCAATTCCTTCAAAAACAAAAGTAATCCACTGCGTCTTCAGCGGCTCATATGTTGGGGGTAAATGACGACTGCTATGTTCATTACATCCAACAACAAAACACCTCAATCATTTAGGAGACATTCTTGTCTACACTTGCTCCGGAGTCCAAACAATGGCGGATTGTTTACAGCTCACTCAGGGAAGGTCTGTGATAAAAGCCAGTGTCCGTCAACAGCCGTGTGAAGTCACTTTGCCCAGAATCTGTGAACGGCTTGTTCTGAGAAAGTGCTTATGATTTGTGGGGATTTAAAAAAAAAAAAAAAAGAACTGGGTGGATTTTTATCATTATATGGTGGTTGTGTGTACATACACTGCCAAGACACATTTAAGTTCAAACACCATATAAAAGTGATTTTTGCATCGGTTGTCACCTTTAATAGATTATTCACGGAGATAAAACATCATACAAGGTCAACTGTGTATTTTATACACCTAATGATGACTGTTTCCGAACAAATTTCAAAAACATCATCTGCACGGTCAAACTCAACTTGCAGTTATACTCATTTAGATTTCATTTCAGGTTATTTAAAGGGACAGTTCACCCAAAAATGAAAATTCTGTCATTACTCACCCTCATGTCATTCCAAACCCGCAAACCCTTTGTTCATCTTCGGAACACAAATTAAGATATTTCTGTTGAAATCTGAGAGCTCTCTGACCGTCCATAGACAGCAAGGGTACTACCACGGTCAAGGCACAGAAACGTAGTAAGGACATCGTTAAAACAGTCCATGTGACGTCAGTGGTTCAACCTTAATTTTACAAAGAGAATCACGACGCATGCGTGTGGTGCTGCTGACGTAGAACACGCCTTGTTTGCGTGCAGAGGAAAGCATGTGCATGCGTGATGATACTCTCCATAATGGCGCTAAGGTGACGCGGAGGAGAAGAATTGTTGAACCACTGATGTCACATGGACTGTTTTACTGAAGTCCTTACTTCGTTTCTGAAAAAATATCTTAATTTGCTTTCCGAAGATGAATGAAGGTCTTATGGGTTTGAAACAACATGAGGGTGAGTATTTAATGAGAGCATTTTCATTTTTGGGTGAACTATCCCTAATAAGTAACTGTCAAAACTTCCTCAATGAAATGCTGATTACAAATTTTAGATAAAATGATGTACGGATGGATTGATGGATAAAATGATAGATAGATAGATAGATAGATAGATAGATAGATAGATAGATAGATCAAATGTTGGATAAAAGGAAAGATTAACAAAATCATAGATGGATGGATAGATAGAAAAATAGATATAGTAGATGAATGGATGGATGGATAAAATGATGGATGGACAGACAGATAGATAGATAACTGGCTTCTACCTGTATTGTCCTAAACTCACTCTACGATGAGATACAGGCTGGTTTTTGTGCTCTTGAATTGCGCGGGAACCTCATGATTGCGTTTCATCCACACACACAGTAATGCGCTCCTGTCTTTATTCTTACTATCAACACAGTTACAATGCTCATTTGAAAAAAGCTGTCTAGACAGATATCAGGATTTTTTAGCTCAGTGTTTGGATAAAATGTAATTACACTCATGTGGGCAAGTACGACTGGCACGACGCCACAATGAGGTCGGTTCATTCTGTTGCTGTTTCCGTTTTTACATCGGATTTATATTTGATATGGATATTGTTCACTATATCGATAACAACAATCAAAGGTAAGAAATTATCCCTTTCAGTAAAGCATAGCTGGGTTATCTTAGAAAAAAATAATCTTATTTCATGTATGTAGGAATAGATTTTATAGGAATTTTAGGAATAGAATTAACCTACTAAAATGTAAAACTTAAATGGCTTCTTTGATATATGTTATTTATGTTCAATATAAGCTACATTTCATATTATTGGATCATAAATATCTTACTCATGACCATTCTTGATCCATTCAACCACATTTTATATAAAACATGACCTTTATATAAACCATGACCTTATCAAATCCAGTCATGTTCATGTGACATTTGTAAGTGGTGCCCAAACTTGTAGTGATAAGTTCATTGTACTTTTTCAACCACATTATATTTCATAAACGGTGAGTAAAATCAAGTTGAAACTTCAGTTAAATGTCTGGAAGCGAAGATGTTATAATAACGAAACAATTTTTACAGTGTAGCTGAATATTCCTTCGGTACTGATGGAAAAATGTAAATTGTGCTGTACCACATTAAAACATCTTGTACCACCTGACCTGAGGCATGTTGGACACTGAAAAACAAAATTTAGATCCAAAGTTTGAGAGGTTTGATAAGGTCATGTTTTATAAACCTTGATTTTAAGGGATAATAGTCTTGAGAGATCTTGATCATCAGTAATATTAAATGCAGCCTATATTTATCCACAATCTTAAATAATATTTATCACTATTTTTAATATTGCTGTATACTGGGCCAGTCATTCTAGCGCTTGAGGAACAGGCGTATATTTCAAACTATTTTGCATGAGGAGACGGTTCAAGGGGTTAGGTTTGATGTAATTGCATCAAAAAGCCACTGAATAAGATTATAAAATTGAAGAGTTCAGATGCAAAAGCCTCTAAGTGCCACCTGAAATTTTCATCTAAAATTAGCATTTTTATCAGGCTGCTATGTTTAGGTTCAGTCATTTTACTCTAATGGCAATGTATAGGAACTTTTATATGCAATTAAAGTGAAATAACTGAACATAAATATAGGGGCTGATAAAAATGCTAATTTTAGAAGAAAATTTCAGACGGCATTTAGAGGCTTTTGCATCTGAACTCTTCAAATACCAAATTTGCTTTAAATCGAATGGATATGGTCCTGTTTTCAATAAAATTGAATAGTCTTTATCAGTCAATCATATGAAATACAGTAAATATATATAAGTTTACATTTAATGTATAAATACTCTTCTTGGCAATACTGCTGTAAATTAGGCCAGTGTTTGTTATGCTCTTGAGGAACAGGCAGCTTACCAACTACATTCCAAAAAAATAAGGTTCTTTATTGCCCTTAATGTTGCAAAAATAATCTTTAACATCCATTGAAACCTTTCCATTGCACAAAAGGTTCTTTAATATTGACAAAAGCTAAACCATGGTTCTTTTAAAGATTGTTTACTGAAAGGTTTTTTGTAGAACCCAAAATGGTTCTTCTGTGGCATGCATCGCTGCGAAAACACCCTTTTGGAAGCTTTTTGTTTTCAGAGTGTATTCTGAATGACATTTCCTCAAAATGATTATGAATAATCTTTCAACCAAACCAAAGCCAAATATGTTTGCTAGTGCTTGAGTATTAATACAATGAGAATTTAAGTCTGTACTGATATTGATTCTTGGGCTCAGTATAGTAAAAGATGCCTAAATATGAGACCACAAGCTGTTGTCTTTTTCCTGTGACTGGCTTCTTTCACAGATGGCATAATATCTCGAACACTCAGTCCTCATTGTAGACATTCCAAGACATGTACTGCACAGACAGTTACAAGACATGTTACAGAGGTCAAAGAAAAAATCACCCTCACTAAATTCATTATATATCTACATCATTCTTTAAAATTCACTTTTGCCTCATAAATATGTATGAATCCTATAAGAAAGCAGATCTCTTTATGGTTTGATATCTCCTCACCTCGTTATTTTCTTCTCTCTTACCACAATGCACCATATTGCTGTCAAAAATAATTTGCATTAGAGATTTGCACTGATTGCTCATATGAATATTCCAGTCTAATGTTCTTGTCTCTGAAGCATGTGCCGCTACATACGGAGGAGTAAGAGTCTTTATTATCTAACACAAAGGAAATGGGTTTATTTTTGACATAATCTGCACAGTTGGTCCCTTTTCCCGAAGCATTTTGATGTGTGTTCGGAGATAAGCATTGTCTGGATTGTATCACTTCATATCTCATAATTGTTACAGATTGCTCATTGTTCATGTTTTTACTAAAGCCTTAAAAGCCTCAGAAAGTATCCTCAATGAACTATAATGTCATTATAGTTAAGTACTGATTTGTAAATGTAAAGATGGATGTATAATCACATAAGGCATGATCAAGGTCTTGGGAGGATAAAAAGAAAGAGAAAGTTACTGCACTTAGACCACCCGACTGCATATTTACATCTGAAGGACACTTGATTATTTGATTGCATATTACCTTAACTTTGAAAGTAATGCATAAAGAAGTATAAAAATCTGATTCCTAAGCGTGTTCTTGTATTTTGTCCCAGCAGCAGGTCTGGAGCACAGGCCGTCAGAAAACTGTCCGCTGGGTCACTTTCCATGTGGCAATATGAGCATCTGTCTGCCACAGGTTCTGCACTGCAATGGCCAAAACGACTGTCCCAACGGAGCTGATGAGGACAACTGTGGTCAGAGCTGTTTATAAATACAGACATCTCACATGTAGCTTCTCTATATTTACTGCATTTCTGATTGGTCACAAGGGCTTTATCACAACTATAAAGTATAATTCAAATGTTTTCTGGCATTTTCAAACACCTTTCAAACTCTTAAATTACTCTTAAATTTAAAATGACATTTTTTGTGAATTGTATCTTCCAAATGTAATAAAATAAAAATAAAATGTTTATCTATATAACTGAAAAATGTAATGCAAAATGTAATGGCAGATATGTTGGTTTATACTAACTTATGTGTGTTTTGTATGAATGTGTGTGTGTGCTTGTCTTATGTTGACCTCTCATCGATGTCCATCTCTCTGAAGGAGACAACAGTGGCTGGGCAGATCTCTTCGACCAGACTTTTAAAAGGGTTTATCCACAAGATCTTGCTACAGACTGCCGTAAATTTACACCTAATCCCTTCATTACCTCTTCACAGTTTGCTTTCTCAGAAACACCGTTTAGAGAGTCTTAAAACTGCTTGTATTCGTACAGAATGTACCTAAACTATATCCAATGCATTGTGCAATATTTATGTCACTTGCAATATGTTTATATAAAAGTTACTAGTTCAAATGTATAATTTATTTAAAATGTATTTTAGAAAATTTGCTACAAAGTAAAACAATGCAGTATAGTTAATTGTTAATTATATTTTGGTTGCCACTGTGCACAAACCTCCAATACATAGTTTTGACAGTTTGCATGGCCAAAACTAGAATCTGAATGTGTGTGTGTGTCTCTCTCTTTTCTGTCCTGCTTTGCAGAAGTGGAGCGGTACCCTGATCTCTGCCAGTGCATTAACACTGATATCCACTGTGTGCATGTCAGCTTGAGATCCATTCCACAGGTGTCAGCGAATGTTACGTCATTGTACGCAGCCTTCCATTGCAAATTTGTGTTGTCAACATTCATTTTATAAATGATAAATGTCTAATTGTTAACATTCTGGGCTGAATTTTACTTCGAATTAAAAATGACCATGTAAAATACTCGGGGGCAGGTTTAGCACTGCTTTTTTGGGACAATCTGAATTATAATGTAACAGTCAGCTGTTAAGCAACAAACAACCAATCAGAAACTGAACTTAGCTTGCTTCATTTTGCATTTATAAATGCCTCATTCATTCTTTCAGCGTGAAACTGTCAAAAGGGTGATGTAAAATACAGAAGCACATTTCCGCCACAGAATAAAAACATGAAAAAGTAAGATAAACTCACAACTGTGAGAAAAAATTCAGAATTGTAAGATAAAAAGATTATATTCTTACAGCTATTTCCTGAAAAGTATATTTAGAAAAAGTGGAGAGCATGTATAGGCAGGAATTTTTTTAATCTACAGAGTAAAATCTGTAAATCTTGTTTTGATGGCACAATATGCAAATGAGAACATTCACCTAAATAACAAATTATTAGCAGGATATGTTATATCAGTTTTGGGGGTGTTTTTTATTTTCTTCATTTCAATACACAAGTGAAAAACTTTTGAGTGTTTAATTGGCTGTTTGTGTTGCTTTTTGGCAGTTCGTTGAAGAGCAACAAGATTCACGTGTTACCCAATGAGACTTTCATCAAATACATAAAACTACAGAGGCTGTAAGTATGAATAAGCATTTCTTGAGCCTTTCTTCTGATCCAGACGAGCTCCTCTTTATAATTTCTGTCATATAAAGTGTAATTGATTTCATAAAACCTGCCCAAGATAGATGGTGTAACTTTGGTATGCATTGACCTTGCTTTACTAAAGCCACAAATCAACTCTGGGACTTGTATAATGGAGGTGTCAACCTATACAGCTAATGCCACGTTTATATGGTACAAAAACAATTGGTTCCTGCATGGAGCTGATTAACATTTATGATCAGCTTTCTGCTGAATCCACTGAAGCTTTTATGATGAGGCCATGGTCACCTTCATTTAAATTGAGCTTGCTGCTGCTTATTAATCTCAGTATTGGCAGGTTGCTTTATAGCTTTCCATTAAACCTTGGATTCTATGTGATGCTGTCTGGTTATTAACGAGCCAATTAAAGAATTAGCAGATCTGCTTTCTAGTACAAACCAATATGGACAGGAGTAAGGCAACAAACACTTACAGTATTTTTTTTTTAAAGATGTCAATGTTACACCAATGGAGAGTAATGCTAATTGATGTAACAGTTGGTCCTTTTCACAAATTATTTTCCTAAAAAGAATAAATAAGTCATTTAAAAAAATATTTGTGGGTCATTCCATGAAATCGGTGCCTTTTCCACTTGGAAAAAGTGAAAAATAAAATAAGTTTAATCAATATTTTTTAAATATCCATGAAACGAAGACACCTTTAAATGACAAGAAATTGTATTGTGCCATCTCAGGCTATGTAATTTATTATTTTATGACTATTCTTCTACCTCATGTTTTGGTATTTTGGTCAACCCTGTTACCAACACAAGCATTACTAGATACTATAGTTTAATTAGAACTCATATGCCACTGAATGATATAGGCATTAGCTCTATAATATACCGAGGGTGACCTTTAAAATGTTTGAATGTTACACAGACAATCTTTAAAAACAGGGTCAAACCTAATCAATGTCATCCCTGTTACCCACATGTCATCCCTGTTATCCTCTAAAAAGTAACAGGTTGACAGTAACAGGTTTGACGATTTCAAACAAATTTGCTTATTGCTAGCTAATAGTTAAGTTTACAAAAGCACATAGTGTACACTTTGAAAGGATTTTAGTTATAGATATTGATTATGTAAGAAATAATTGCTTAAATTTACATTTTAAAAATGGTAACAAGATTGACATTGCATGATGCCCTGGTTGGAATCCTGGTTGAGAGATGATATAACCTCCTAGAAATCGTCACTTGAATGTACATTATTTTACAAGGGTTTTTTGATGAGGGTAACAGTGCTGACATGAAATCAGGGGACACCAATACAATGATTTATATTTTATAGAAAAAATGCATACTTATGCCAAAAAACATTGCTTAACAATGAGACTATATTTAGAACAATATGCAAATGTCATTTTTATATCGTTTTGCTTTCATTTTGCAATTTAAAAGTCCTGCTGAAAAAGAAAAATCATAGTGAGGGACAGGCCAAAACCTTACCCTTACCAGCATAAATGCTATTTAAATTAGTTAAAATAATATATAATTGACTTTTTTTGATGTAATATTGATGAAAACATACATAGTATTGTTATGTTTTTAAATTGCACATTTATTTGTTGTTATATTAAATCTATGTTTGATTATTTCTTAGGGACACAAAAGGCACTGATTTCGTGGAATGACCCTTGTGCTGTCATTTTGGTCCCCTTTTTGATGGAATATATCACTTCCTTTCAAAGGTTTTTGGTCTGTAAGATATTTTAATTTTCATCTAAAAAAACAGTAATATTTAAAATGTTTTGACATATTTAAAAATATATATTTTATTAAATCTTAAGATATAATTATAATATGCTGATTTATAATGATTATCAATGATGAAAACAATTGTATGAAACCGCTTGATATTTTGTGAAAACTAATACATTTTTTCAGCATTATTTGATGAAGAAAATGTTCAAATGAACAGCATTTGTTTGAAATAGATTTTTTTGTAATATTTGAATAATCTGCTGTCACTTTTAATCACTTAAATGCATCCTTGCTGAATAAAAGTTTAAATTTATTTTTTAAAATAACCCCAGTTTTATAAATGTAATTAAAAAAAAATATATATATATTAACTTTTTTCATTAGAGTATTAGAAAGGAAGTGGATATGCAATACCAGGTGTATATTAAGTCATTAACATTTTCATAAATACACCAAACTGAAAGTGCTGCTCTAAATAGAAGTGATTTATATAGTTAATGAATAAATGCTTAAAGGGGTCCTATTGTGCTCTTTTACAAAGTCTTGATTTTGTTTTGGGGGTGTACTAGAACAGGCTCTCATACTAGGTTGTTCGAAAAACACATTATTTTTCACATATTTCACATTATTACAACACCTCTCTTCCCAGTCTGGCATGAACGGCTTGAATAGTTCCTGTATCAAATGAAGGCCCGCCTTCTGAAATATGAAATGTGCTGTGATTGGTTAGCTGGGCCAGTGTGTGTTGTGATCAGTGTTGCCAATTTAGCGACTTTGTCGCTAGATTTAGCGACTTTTCAGACCCCCTTAGCAACTTTTTCCAAAAAAGCGACTAGCGACAAATCTAGCAACTTTCTTGGACAAACCTTATTTAGTCTCTGGGACTCTCCGGTACTGCCGCACGAGCGCGAGGTCTTGCTTTCCCAGCGCACACACCTCTCTCTCTGCGTCTGCTCTGTTCAGCGAGCACAGAGAGGAGCAGCACTTTCAGTTAAAAAAAGATATTCTGTTGCTTCTAACTCTATTTTACATACAAGTATAGCCGAAATCACAGCACAGCCATTGTCTTAATCGTATGTGTAGTTGATGTCATTAGACAATGTCGTGATTAGGATTTTAGTGCAGATTAATCTTTGAGAGCTGGTTATGTAGTCTTAATGGACCGCATTTCAGTCACTATAATATTAATTCACAACAGAAACAGTAAAATATATTAATAAAAACAGTTTTATTGAGAATTCGGCTGCATTAAAATGCAGTACGTGAGCACATGGAGGCAAGACAATATGACGCACTGATGTCATGGATCATGCCCCTTACCATAGCCTCCTGCGAGCTTCAGTGTAAATATTGCCTCAATATCAAATAATTTTGAGCGCAATTTAAACCCGGATGATTGTAACCACTCTAACTTTAAATTCTTTTAAAACCAACAAAGTTATGCAAACTATGCGAGTACTTAATTTAATTCTTTTACCTTCCGCCTCAGTGCCGATGGACTGGGAACCCCACTGTGTGACATTAAGATTTATTTTAAACTAAATTCAAGCTGCTGTCTGATTGTTAAACAAGCTGGGAAGCTAAAAGGGCGTTTTAATGCATTCAGACCTTGAGATGGCTTGACATTAAATCAAACATGAAAAGTCAGTCATTGTCATTTTAGTCTGTAGATATGGCTCAGGTCCTGATATTTTATCAGTTTTGTAAACCTGTTAAGCTTAACAACCTGTTGACCAAATTGCTGATTTTTTTTTTTCTTAGGTTTCTCCAGGATAATTGCATTGGCACTGTTTCCATTCATGCGTTTAGTGGACTATATAAGCTGCAAAAATTGTAAGTGTCTATTTTTTTAATACAGAAAATAATGTCAAGCACTGGATTTGAAATGAGTTCAGACAGTATTCATGACCCTTATCTAATACAGTAAATAGGAAGATATATCGACATGAATGAGCACTTGTATTTGCTTGATCTTGTGTTGTAGATCTTTGAGCCAGAACTGCATCTCTTTTCTTTCCCCTGGAGTGTTCAGTGATCTTCATAAACTCAAGTGGTTGTGAGTACAACCTTCAACACATCAGCAAGCTGTAAATGCTGTTCATATATAAAAAATTATCTTGCCTTCTTCCAAATTGTCTTCAGTATGATCCTTCAGAAATAATTTCAATATGCTGGTTTAGGGTTCAAATCAGTGTATTATTAATGTTGGAAACAGCTGCGTAATGTTTTACCATAAAACAACATTTTAAAACAGCATTTATTTGAAATCATTTGTAACATTATAAATGACTTTACTGTAACTTTTGATCAATTTAATGTGTCCTTGCTGAATAAAAATATTTTTTTTCTTTAAAAACTTTAAACAAACTTTAGAACAGTAGCGTAGCAGGTTGTCAGGGTGAATTAGGAAAGGCAGCTAAATTCATTATTTTGGCTGATGGTTTAGCGACTTTTTTGCAGGTTTTGAAGTGTTATTTCATCCTATTCAGGATTTTGGATGACAATCCCATAACAACAATTACAGCCAACACATTTACTGGCCTGAGTTCCCTCTTCTTCTTGTAAGTCTTAATCAATCTTCACAAGTGTTGGACTTGTTCATTTCCTTCTTTTGTTTAAACAAATCCCGTTATTTGAGTGTGAAGTGCTGCTCTTCAGAATCAGTGTGTTTCATAATTCCAACCCAGCTGATTCAGTCACAAAAAATATTGCTCTGAAAAATATAATATTTGCATTGCAACTGATTTAAGTCTGTGCACTGTAGTTTTGAATGTCTTTATGAGGTTTCTGCTGACAGGTTATGATGTTCCGGCTCACCTCATCTCATCATCTGTACAGGTCAATGGTGAACACCTCTCTAGAACAGCTTCCAGACTCCAGACTCTGCACCCATGTGCCCTTTCTCAGCTGGCTGTAAGTATCTGCTTCTCTTCTACTCAATATAAATGTCACGACTTGCTTGATTTTGAATTCAAAAGATGCTGGCAGTAGGCAGTGGGGCAGCTCAGGTTTTGGAACAGAGCTACGATATACTGGTGTACAAAGAAACCGCCTACTATTCTTTACTCATCAAAAATTGATATCTTACAAGACATTAGAGTTAACCACTGTGTTTTTACACCTGTGGCGCATTTATACCAGTCATGTCACAAGTACTTTTTTTGCACAAAGTAGGCCTCATATTCAGACAAAAAAAAAAAAGTCTTGACTGACAGTGGTGACATATTTGAAATATCCATTGAACGTGTTCTTGCAATTTGTTTCACCCAGGAAGGTGTTTGAGAGTGAAACTAAGGCAACCAAAGAAATATTCAGGAATTACTGAAGGGCTTGTCCCAATAATGTCTTATATTACATAATTCAGAGGGATGTGTATTTTGGAACCTCTCAAGATCTCCTGCATAATACCGTTTTACATACTTTGCTTGTTTTTAAACTGCAAAACAGTGAACTCCAGTTAAAGTGAATTATGCAAAATTAGAACACCTAGTAAGAGATAGTTTTTGTATAAGATTCAAGAACAGTTCAGATTGCTCATTGAATATTAAACAGTTGTTATAGCAATATTGAAGATATTCTATACATTGTATATGGGTTATTGTATATAGATTGTATATACATTGTATATAGATATTCGAAACATTGGTTACAATGGTAATTTAAAGTGTTTTCAGTTCATTTCTACATATTAATAATAATAT
>NW_015548126.1:2754832-2765506 GCF_001515605.1 Sinocyclocheilus anshuiensis | reverse complement strand
TACAGTAGTCCAGTCTAGAGGTCATGAATGCATGAACTAGCTTTTCTGCATCAGAAACAGGTAACATGTTTCGTAGCTTGGCAATGTTTCTAAGATGGAAGAATGCTGTTTTTGTAACATGGAAATATGATTTTCAAAAGACAAGTTGCTATCTAATATAACACCCAGATTTTTGACTGTAGAGGAAGTAACAGTACATCCGCCTAGTTACAAATTGTAATCCAAGAGATTCTGTGTACTTTTTTGGTCCAATAAGTAATATCTCTGTTTTATCCTAATTTTTCATCCAATCTTTTACATTTTTAACACACTCTGTTAGCTTAGATAATTTAGAAGTTTCATCTGGTCTTGTTGAGATATATAGTTGAGTATCATCATCATAACAGTGGAAACTAATCCCGTATTTTGTAATAATATTACCAAGGGGCAACATGTATATTGAAAATAGCAGAGGACCTAGGACAGATCCTTGTGGCACTCCATACTATTCTGGTGATAATTGAGATGACTCCCCGTTTAAATAAACAAAGTGGTAGCAATCGGACAGGTAGGATCTAAACCATCTTAAAGCCTGCCATATCATCTAGATAGACCTGCCAAATCATCTTAGACCTTCAGCTCTCATGTTATCTTTAAATATCATGTATATATAAGCTTTATAAACTTTAAATCTTTAAATATCATGTATATATGAAGTACATGTCAGTTTGCCTGTATTATATTTACTGAAATGTTGTATGTCCAGCATTTTTATTTGCATTATGAATGTTTACACATCAATACACATTGACATGCTCTTTTAAAGGGATTTCGAGGGGAACAGCATTAAGACTTTGGGCTTGTCAACTTTCCTCGGTTGTGAACATCTGACTGTGCTGTGAGTATTAACATTATTAGTATTCATATTTTTTTAGCTGAAGCTAATTATACCATCTGTATAATCAGCTTTAAAGTTAGAAGTCAATATTTCACTTGAATGTAATTGAAATAGTTGAGATTAATGCATAGTTTAAATTATTTTATTTTGCATTATTTTCAAATGTAATAAAACATTTTTCTGTGCAAATTATATCAGCATAATTTGAATATTTTTTCTCAGATTTTTGGTTCCAACTTTGTTTTAATTTATATTTTCTCTGATCTAAATAATTTAAAAGTAAAAACTTATAGAGTGTGTTAATGTAACCAATATTATAGTATCTTTAAGATATTGTAGTTTTTACCAGTATTTGGAATGTTTATATTTTTAAATTTTCTATTTTCATGTTAAATTATAGTTAAAATTGTAGTCATTTTGTTGTGTGCTTTTGTCTTTTTTTTTTTAGTTTTTTAAAAGTCTACATAATTTATATTATTTTTATTTCATTTTTTTCAGTTTTAGCTATTTTAGTATTTAAAATAAAATTAAAAATATTTTCTTGGCAACTAGCTGAAATCAAAATAAGTATTTTATTTCAGTTAACCTTTATTTTATTTCAAGTGATTATTTTTATTATTTTATTTTATTTTTAGTTAACTATAATAACACTAATTGTTGCATGTAAGAAAACAATAAAACTAAATCTCCCTCTTTATGCTTGAAAATCAGTTTCTGTACTTTTAAGCTCCAGCTGAAAACAGACATTTTTAAAAAAGGAAACAAGGAGTTAAAGAGACAAGTTCCAGATCAGGACCCTCTCGATGTGGTTGATCCTCACTCTTCTCATCCTTGCTGTGTTCTAGGTCATTGAGAGCCAACCTCATCAAGAGTTTGCCAGAGAACACCTTCCAATCTCTGCGCATGATGGGAGACCTGTAAGTGAATATGAAGCATTGCTGTGAATGAGTGTGTGCATGGAAACAAAGGGGTTAGTGAGTTATTAGTGAGTTTAATTTGACATGTCCTCTTCGCTTTTGCAGGGATCTGTCCAGTAACTCGATAAAGGAGCTTCCAGTCAGTATATTCAAGGATTTACCCTCATTGCAGATTCTGTGAGTAACTGTGCTGCTGTCTGTAAGTACACTTCATTATTACGTGTAACTGTTGCATAAAATGGCCTGCTGTTTTCTCATTTGTAGGAATCTGTCCCAAAACCCACTGGACCACATCCATCCAGGCCAATTTAACCACCTAATTCAGCTCCAGTCTCTGTAAGTAACAGCATTATCTACAGTTTTCATGAGATTTTTAACAATTAATGTTAAAAAAAAATTGAATATGCTGTTGTGACCACACAACAAAGGTGGGTTTCCAAATTAAATGAGTCTCACATGGAGTTGAGTTAGGGTTTGTGGGCTTGATTCGGGCTGCAGCGCAGACTGATGATAAAACAAACAAACAGCAGACCAGGCTGTGTTCCAGAATCAGAAATTCTAGTAATCACTGAGGCTCAGAGATTGTGAACGGTGAGCGGATGGAGGTCAGCGGAATAACCGAAGGCTCCTGATAAAGGACTTAATAATAAAGCTTGGATACTCTGTTTCTGCAGTGGCTTGGAGGGAGTGGAGATCCCAAATATCCAGACAAGCATGTTTCACCCCATGGATAACCTCTCCTACATGTAAATATTTCATTCCACTAATCTTTCAATTAGTGGAATTCAAAATATCTCACTTCACAGTAGAGTAATTATATTCAAACTTTTTTTATACTGAATATCATGTACATAATAGTGTAGATAATAGTTGGTCAAGTGTGTAAAGCTATATATATATATATATATATATGTACAGTGCCATCCACTAATATTGGCACCCTAATAAATGTTTTCTCCAATGCATGTTGGCCACAATTATTGGCACCCCTAGAAATTCTTATGGATAAAATATCTCTGAAGTATATTCCCATTCATATTTAAATTTTTTTAGCACACCAGGGTGACTAGGAGCATGAAATTCTCCAGCCATGACTTGCTGTTCCACAGGATTATAATTATGAGAAACACCAAGTCCAAATTCCCTCAATAATCTATCAAAGGGAGTAAAATCAAAGAATATAGTTCTGATGTACTGAACAAGATTGTTGAGCTTCACAAAATAGAAAGTGGCTGTAAGAAAAGAGCTAAAGCATTGAAAATCCCCATTTCCACCATCAGCACAATATTTAAGAGGTTCCAATCAACTAAAGATGTTACAAATCTGCCTGGAAGAGGACATGTGTCTGTATCGTCCTAATGCACGGTGAGGAGGAGAGTTTGAGTGGCCAAAGACTCTCCAAGGATCACAGCTAGGGAATTGCAGAGATTAGTTGAGTCTTTGGGTCAGAAAACCTAAAAAAAAAAAATCAAACAGCCCCTACATCACCACATGTTGTTCGGGAGTCTTTCAAGAAAAATTCTCCTCGCTCATCCAGAAACAAACTCCAGCATATTCAGTTGTCAGACACAATGAACTTCAAATGGCACTGGTTACTATGGTCAGTCAGATGAAACTTAAAAAAATTGCTTTTTGGCAGGAAACCCTCCAGATGGGTTTAGTACAAACAGGGATAAAACGTTATATCTTTAATGTTGTGGGCCTGTTTTTCGGCAGGAGGTCCTGAACATGGATTCTATCAAATAACAACAAATAAAAAACTAAACCTGACTGCCTCTGTTAGAAATCTTATAATGGGCCGTGGTTGGATCTTCCATCAGGACAATAATCCAAAACAAACATCAAAATCAACACAAAAATGTGTCACTGGGCACAAAATGAAGCTTTTGCCATGGCCGTTCCAGTCCACTAACCTGAACCCTATAGAAAATAAGTGGGGTGAACTGAAGAGAAGAAGCACCAACATGGATCTGTGAATCTGAAGGATGTGGAGAGATTCTGTATGAAGGAATGGTCTCTGATCTCTTATCAGGTGTTCTCCAAACTCTGCAGGCATTATAGGAGAAAACTCAGAGCTGTTATCTTGGGGAAAAAGGTGTGCAATAATTGTGGCCAACAAGAGAGATAGCATTTATTTCACAATGAGATTTTAACCCCACTTTCAATTGTTTTACTTCAATGATGGAATAGAATTTTGTGATTTTTTTTAAAATAAAAGATCAAAAGGATAATTATTCATTTTATATATGTATATGTATATATATATATATATATACATGATCCTTTAACAATGCATTGGCACAAAAAACGCACACCTTTTGGTGTATTTGGTTATACATATATATATAAATCTGCCACAAATATTTGGACAAATGTGCCACAAAAGTGCCACAAATACTGCCTAAACAAAATACTGATTTTGTGCACTTTATTTACTGTACCAATATTTTAAATTGGCCTTTGAACTTAGCTTTATTGCATGGCAAAAAAAAGTGTTACCTTGCCAAAGCACTGACAGAGCCCACTGATCTAATGGCGTTGTTGAGCGCTCCAAATGCAAACTTTGCATGCAACAATCAGGCAGCAATTGACAGCACTCTGATCTAGTGGCATACAGGCATCGTCAGATTGACAGTACTCTAGCCCAGTAATGTTGGGGGATCCAGTGGGGGCGGCAGTCATATTTCAGGGTGACCGTGCCACTCTTTATCACAACCCTGCTAAAAGTGCCAGTACGAGTGCTCATTGGCACCCCTTCAGCTGGTGGTGCCCTAGGCGACCGCCTAGCTCGCCTATGCCTAGAAACGGTCCTGTGTGTTTGTGTAAAATATTTGATAAATATATAAATGTGAATGGAGAAAATTATTGTTGCCTTCAGAATGCTGTAGTTACAACATCTGCCAGCAGGGTTTGAACTTTAACTTTATGTGATTTAACACATTAAGAAACTAAACTATGTATTTAATTTCCATATTTTTTCTTAGATATTTCAAGAAGTTCCAGTACTGCTCTTACGCCCCACATGTCCGAAAGTGTAAACCGAACTCTGATGGACTCTCATCTTTTGAAGATCTGCTTGCTAATGTGGTTCTTCGTGTGTCAGTGTGGGTCATGGCTTTTATCACCTGCTTTGGAAACCTCTTTGTCATTGGGATGCGGACGGCCCTGCGGGCTGAGAACAACCTGCATGCTCTCTGCATCAAGGTTTTGTGCTGTGAGTACCAGAAGTATACATTTTACCTATGCCCACATTATATTAAACTCTAAATATATTTTATAAGTTAAAAGCATGCGGCCAAGTCTTTTAAGAGATCAGCATTAATGACACCAGAGGGCACATAAATCTGTTTTTTAGGTTTATTTCTACTATAATTGGCTGACTGTTATGAAACCAATGTGATGCAAGCAGAAGCAGCTGGCACTCCTGGAAATAAACCGTTTTCTAGGGCACCGAGCTCTCAAATTATAAGTGTTCCTGCACCCATCATGTCCTCTCAATTACATCAAGCATTACATATAGCAAGCTATGTCTCGGTTATCCATTTACCTTTAAAAAAATGTGGATTTCGTCTCACTGAAGAGCTCTCCCCTATGCTTTCAGCAATCAGATATGTGCGACAGCAGTTGACAATATTATTTAGTTCTGGAAGTGCATGTCTAAGATATCTGAAAAGCCTTTTCTCCAGGTCCTCTTGCTGTCAGTCCCCTTTAACCAAAGAGTCTCACTGTTGACAGTCTCCAGCCTGACATTCAGCTTGAAAGGCTGTCGTGATTGGACGGGAAATCTATAACCTTGTAACAATTCTATTCGCACAGGATTCGCTCTCTATTACAATCACCTTCAGTAATCAGTTCTAACTCTTGCTGGAGTTCTTGAGCTGGTGCCATTAATCAATGCACCCTGTTTGGCATGGGAAGCACTTCCATTTTTGCCTACAATGTCATTACCACATGTGCTTCGGTCACGTACCTGTGCTGTGCCTCGTAAAAATTGATTTCTGGCCTGCTGGTGTTGTGATTTGTCTTTTAAAAATAACATTTTATACATTTTGTATTGTGCAGGAATAGCTCCAACATTCTGGCGCAAGACCAAATTATAAATCAGAAAGCTACTTGTTCATTAATGAGTTCTGCTTCTGGCATCCAGTGAGTAATAGCTGTTTACCACAATGCATCATTTGTCCCTAGGTGCAGACTGCCTGATGGGGGTCTATCTGTTTTTCGTGGGAGTCTTTGATGTAAAGTTCCGTGGCGAGTATAACAAGAACGCTAAGCTGTGGATGGACAGCCTGGAGTGTCGTATCATCGGCTTCCTGGCTATGTTGTCCTCTGAGGTTTCCGTCATGCTGCTCACTTATTTGACCATGGAGAAGTTCCTGGTCATTGTTTTTCCTTTCAGCCACCTGCGACCGAGCAAGTGCCAAACCTTCACCGTTTTGACCTCTATATGGCTGTTGGGTATCTCTATCGCTGCAGTGCCTCTGCTTAATGAGGAGATGTTTGGGAATTATTATGGACACAATGGAGTGTGTTTTCCCCTTCACTCTGAACGTCTGGAAAAGCCCATTGCAAAGGGATATTCCACTGGGATTTTTCTTGGTGAGATCTGCCACTGGTGAAAAATATTTGATGTATAACAGATATTTTTTGATCTTTTGAAATAAAAAGAGTTACTCCAGTCCAATACTCTAATCCCTTCCCCAGTACACAAAGACCATTAATTGAAACTAAGCTGCAAAAAATGTGATGTTACATCCTCAAGCTTATTAACATATGACCGCCACAACTATTGGACTGACTTTGTAGATTATTTTAAGAATATGCTACTATTCAAAGGTTTAAGATTTTTAATATAAGTGTTTTATACTCATCAAGGCTGTATTTATTTGATAAAAAAATGCAGTAAACATGTCATAATATTTTTACAATTTAATATAACTGTTGTCTATTTTAATATATTTTAAAATATTTATTATTAATTTATTTCTGTAATGGCAAAGCTGAATTTTTGCAGCCATTACTCCAGTCTTCAGTGTCACATGATCCTTCATAAATCATTCTAATATTCTGATCTGGTGTGCAAAAAACATTATTATCAATGTTGAAAGTTGTGTATATATATTGTGTGTAAACTACTACACATTTTTTTCAGTATTGTTTGATGAATAGAAAGTTCAAAAGAACAGCATTTATTTGAAAAAAAAAATACGTCTTTACTGTCATGTTTGATCATTTTAATAAAAGTATTTTTTTTAAGTATTAATTCCTTTAAAAAAATCTTGCTGACCCCAGTCTTTTGAATGGTAGTGTATTTCACAATGTAACCTTAACCTTTTATTTATTTATTTTTTATTAGTCATTATGTACACATAGAAATTAGCCAATCATAACAAATGTCATTCACATATGCTTAATGATATATAGCATGCAAAAATCACCTGTTTAATTCTATGGGTCAGAAACAGGGTGGGTGGGATATGTCATGTAAAACTAAATGATGGCAAGTTTATAAATACATATATTATTGTTTTTGATGCAGGAAACTTTGACTGACAAATGTGGAGAAAACTAAAATTATAAAAAGTATGGAATATGTTGTTTCAACCTCAGGATTCTGAAGAATATCTGACTTGCGTTTGTGCCACATATTATTAATTGCTACTGATGGCACTCGTTTATTCACAACACCAACCATACTGAACTGATGAAAGCTATTTTCCAGCACATTTAGCCTGCTCTCAGTGGCACACTTAAGAAACCTCTTAGTCACAGTACAGAGAAGGCCTTGACCCGTTTTCATTATGCTTTGTGATGTTCAATCAGAGTTTTATGTGTATACTTGTAGGACTTAACCTGGTGGCCTTCCTCATCATTGCCGTCTCCTACTCCAGCATGTTTTACTCCATCTATAAGACAGGCATCAATGCCACAGAGCTGCGTGGACGGCTGCACAGGGATGTGGCAATGGCAAACCGCTTTTTTTTCATCGTGTTCTCTGACGCCCTCTGCTGGATTCCCATATTCCTGGTCAAAATCCTTTCCCTGCTGGAATTTAAGATACCAGGTTAGTTGGTCCTAAAGCTACATGAAACAAATAATGCAGTATATTTTACTGAAAGAAAAGAAAATGTATTTTGTATTTAATGTCTCTCTCAGGAACAATAACATCTTGGGTGGTGATCTTCATCCTCCCCATCAACAGTGCCTTGAATCCCATCCTGTACACACTGACCACCAGTTTCTTCAGAGAGCAGGTGGAACTTTTATGGTGCCATTGGCAGAGACAGCCCAAACTCAAACTGGACCGCAAGAGCCTCACCAGCTCTGTTATCTACACGGATCCCTCAAGGTTTTCTTTCTACCATCGCAGCTTCAACCCACATATATCTATTTTAGACATAGATGGCAGGTATAGATAAAAATGTTCTATATTATGGACATTGCATTTGTCTGTGGTGGATCTACAGAGTTTTCAGAGTGCCGGAGCACTGAAAGATGATGTCCTGGTAGAGTCTTTTTGCTGGTGAACAGGCATAATCATGAATTGCAATCAGATGCTACAATGAAGGCCTAAATGTATCTAAAGATATGGTTGGACAATAATGAAAAAGCATTAAAGGGGTCATATGACATTATTTGGTGTAATGAAATGTGTTTATGCGGTTTAAGGCCAATACTACAGCGAGAACAAAAGTTACGCCTTCTTTCTTTGCGTGAACATTTGGGCGGCGCTATGCAAACCTTCCCACATCGTGACGTAGACGTGGGGGCGTGTTAGAACGAGCCATTTTAGGTAGGCGTGGTTGACTCTTAACTTTTATAAAGAATATCTCTTTGGATTTGAGACTTTAGTCTTTGCAACTTTTCAGATCTTCTTTATGCACCAAGAGCTTGTAACAATCCACAGAGAAAGGAAAAATTGAAATCGCGTCATATGACCCCTTTAAGATGAAACATAAAGTGCAAGATATCTTGTCACTTTGCTCTTGCAGTACATCAGAAAAGGCTTTTAAAACAGATGAATCTGTTACAAACTTTCTAGTCAATAGGTTTTCAGATCATAAACTGATCCGTTTTGTGAGATGTGTCTTGACAGAGGATTGGTTGACTTTTAAACTGTGCAACAGCCAACAGTGGGCATATATTTGTATTTTGAATATGTATATGCTGATTTATTCCTTTTTTATAGTGTATATGTGTATTAAGTGTCAAAAAATAAAGACAAATCCTAACAAATGTTTCATGTTGTTTTCTCTGCAACAAAATAGAGCTTATTAGGCTATATTTTAATTATTTGACATTTGTTTCTGTACGTAAAATGGGGCTGCATTTAATCACATCCTTCATTTATTCAATTATGACATTTCTCAGCAATTTTACCAACCATAATAAACACTGTATTAAGCAGGAGTATCGACCACAAGTCCATCAACACAGCGACTTGGCCTGGCCACCGGACGCAAGTACAGTTCTATCTCAGGGAAACCTCCGAAAACGTTTGTCGGTCTTAGCTTTTTCAACTCAGGAATAAACTGTGACAACAATTGTTGTGATAAAATATACTTTTTGTATCTTAAATTACGAAAATAAGTTTTTTAGTCTGGGCCAGCCAATCGACATGTGCAGTCAAGCGTAAGTTAATCAAACAGGTGCGTCGACTAAGGATCGTGACAAACACACACAGCAGTGTTTTCAGAGGAAGTTGCTAAAGGAAGATTGATTTGTTGCTGAAAGTTGCTAAATGGCGTTGTGATGTCATTGCGTGATGACGTCATTATGCAATCATGACGCAAAATGTGTCACTACATCGAATCTCAGCAAAAAATAAATAAATGTATATATGTTAATTTATATTTGTTTGTAAAATAATATAAATGCTTAATATAATATTAAAATATAAATAACTATTTTTAAATACAACATTGAATTATTCAGTACTTACCCTACACATTTTTGTACGATTACAATTTAAGTTTATTATTATTACTAGTTTGTAAACTAGTAAAACTATACATTCTGAACAATTACAGTTTTAAGCAGTGTATTGGTAGTTAGTTAGTATGCTACAATTTAAAAGTCTGTAAAAATAGGGCACAATCTACTATGTTAATGTAGAGGAATTTTCTGAATTGATTATTTACAGGTGTTGTCCCTGCAATTTAAATTACACATTGTATTTAGTGTTTTCAGGTTACAACGGATAATGGATAATGTCCTGAAAAAATTACTAACTTTTCAATTTTTCTAGAAATTTTTTTTTTTTACAGTGTACCAACAATCACAGGTACAAGGTGTCATAAATGAACAATTATTAAGTTATTATTATTATTATTAGATTTAACAATTGCAAATAGCAGCTAACTTAATTCATGTGATACGTGTACTGCTAGTCATCTTTGGTTTCCTCTTTTTGTGTAATTAAGATGAAAAAAATGTGTCCCTTTTATTGTTTAAGTCACTTATCAAAAGTTGCTAAAAGTTGCCAAATAAATTTTAAAAATAGCAAAATTTGTTGCTAGGTGCTTTTGGAAGAAAAAGTTGCTAGGGTAGTCTGAAAAGTTGCTAAATCTAGCAACAAAATTGCTAAATTGGCAACACTGGGCAGAAGTCGTTGAGGGTGGAGTCAAGACAATTTGGCGCATCTTTTTGCACTTTTAGTGTAAAATAAAATCACATCATGTTGCACCCTGCAACTACACAGACAGGGTGTACTCATCAACACTGTAGATTGTTAATTCAACATTTTGGGAATTATTAACATTTAACACTGCATGTTTTACACTGGTGATTTTACTGTGTGCACTTGTGATCGATATGATACCTCTTCATTCACTGCTACAAATTGATGGCGGTCAGATAAGTACGATTTGAACCATGCTA
>NW_015548126.1:2725488-2741739 GCF_001515605.1 Sinocyclocheilus anshuiensis | reverse complement strand
AAATGTTATGTCCCTTACCATATTGTGATGCCTGCGGCAACCACATGTGACGACCTGGGCTGGACTCCGCTTCGTCCACGGTGAAAGCCGATCCGGCGATCCACAGCGCGAAGTTGATGTATTTCCTCAGCGACCAGCACGGATCAGCTCTTTTGGGAGGCCAAACAAAGTAGTTTCGCTTTCACAACGAAACACAGCGTCTTCACGACATGGCGGCAGCAACAATACTACAGCGAGAACAAAAGTTACGCCTTCTTTCTTTGCGTGAACATTTGGGCGGCGCTATGCAAACCTTCCCACATCGTGACGTAGACGTGGGGGCGTGTTAGAACGAGCCATTTTAGGTAGGCGTGGTTGACTCTTAACTTTTATAAAGAATATCTCTTTGGATTTGAGACTTTAGTCTTTGCAACTTTTCAGATCTTCTTTATGCACCAAGAGCTTGTAACAATCCACAGAGAAAGGAAAAATTGAAATCGCGTCATATGACCCCTTTAAGATGAAACATAAAGTGCAAGATATCTTGTCACTTTGCTCTTGCAGTACATCAGAAAAGGCTTTTAAAACGGATGAATCTGTTACAAACTTTCTAGTCAATAGGTTTTCAGATCATAAACTGATCCGTTTTGTGAGATGTGTCTTGACAGAGGATTGGTTGACTTTTAAACTGTGCAACAGCCAACAGTGGGCATATATTTGTATTTTGAATATGTATATGCTGATTTATTCCTTTTTTATAGTGTATATGTGTATTAAGTGTCAAAAAATAAAGACAAATCCTAACAAATGTTTCATGTTGTTTTCTCTGCAACAAAATAGAGCTTATTAGGCTATATTTTAATTATTTGACATTTGTTTCTGTACGTAAAATGGGGCTGCATTTAATCACATCCTTCATTTATTCAATTATGACATTTCTCAGCAATTTTACCAACCATAATAAACACTGTATTAAGCAGGAGTATCGACCACAAGTCCATCAACACAGCGACTTGGCCTGGCCACCGGACGCAAGTACAGTTCTATCTCAGGGAAACCTCCGAAAACGTTTGTCGGTCTTAGCTTTTTCAACTCAGGAATAAACTGTATTGTTGTTTGTTGTGATAAAATATACTTTTTGTATCTTAAATTACGAAAATAAGTTTTTTAGTCTGGAATCGACATGCGACATGTGCAGTCAAGCGTAAGTTAATCAAACAGGTGCGTCGACTAAGGATCGTGACAAACACACACAGCAGTGTTTTCAGAGGAAGTTGCTAAAGGAAGATTGATTTGTTGCTGAAAGTTGCTAAATGGCGTTGTGATGTCATTGCGTGATGACGTCATTATGCAATCATGACGCAAAATGTGTCACTACATCGAATCTCAGCAAAAAAAAATTAAATGTATATATGTTAATTTATATTTGTTTGTAAAATAATATAAATGCTTAATATAATATTCAAATATAAATAACTATTTTTAAATACAACATTGAATTATTCAGTACTTACCCTACACATTTTTGTACGATTACAATTTAAGTTTATTATTATTACTAGTTTGTAAACTAGTAAAACTATACATTCTGAACAATTACAGTTTTAAGCAGTGTATTGGTAGTTAGTTAGTATGCTACAATTTAAAAGTCTGTAAAAATAGGGCACAATCTACTATGTTAATGTAGAGGAATTTTCTGAATTGATTATTTACAGGTGTTGTCCCTGCAATTTAAATTACACATTGTATTTAGTGTTTTCAGGTTACAACGGATAATGGATAATGTCCTGAAAAAATTACTAACTTTTCAATTTTTCTAGATATTTTTTTTTTTTACAGTGTACCAACAATCACAGGTACAAGGTGTCATAAATGAACAATTATTAAGTTATTATTATTATTATTAGATTTAACAATTGCAAATAGCAGCTAACTTAATTCATGTGATACGTGTACTGCTAGTCATCTTTGGTTTCCTCTTTTTGTGTAATTAAGATGAAAAAAATGTGTCCCTTTTATTGTTTAAGTCACTTATCAAAAGTTGCTAAAAGTTGCTAAATTTGTTGCTAGGTGCTTTTGGAAGAAAAAGTTGCTAGGGTAGTATGAAAAGTTGCTAAATCCAGCAACAAAATTGCTAAGTTGGCAACACTGCACACAGTGGTATTTCTTATCATTATAGGGACTCTCCATAGGCATACTGGTTTTTATACTGTACAAACATTTTTTTATCCCCATAGCCTACTCCTCACAGAAAACTTTATGCATTTTTAGATTTTCAACACACACAAACACTTTATTTTGTATGATTTGTAAGTTTGTTTCCTCACGGGAACCCAAAAATGTTGCCACAAGGTCAAAATTGCTGTAGGCCTACTTGTGGTCCCCAGAACGCAGTGAATACAGGTAGGCTACACATGCACACACAACTCTTTTAAATCAAGAAAACAAACCACTCTGATGAGCACAGATCTGGTAGGAGACATTAAAAACATTGGATGAGAATTTAAAAATTGAAGAAGGCATGGCAAAATGTTTTTAATATGTTATTTAACTAGTCCAAAGCAATCTAAGTTATTAATAGCTATTAATTAATGTTCGTTTTATTGCTTGGTAGTTTTGTTTACATTGTGATGGACATGTCACAATAATAAACATATTTAAACGCAAATTAATATTAATGTCCAAGTATTTGTTGTTAAATAGCGGGATAATGTGTAGTCAGCCGGTCGTTAGCTAGGCTATATCAAAACAGACCTTCAGGTTTGGACAGGTATTTATTTTTTCTACATTTAACGGCTGACTGGACATAATTATTGCATTATTTAACACAACAACTTCTAAGTAGCCTAATTAATTTCGGCTTTGGTTGCCCAGTAAAGACACAGACTGACTGACAAGCAGAAAATAGATAGCCAACTTGTAAGTGAGGGCACAGATGGGAGGGGCTTAACAAATGGGAGGAGCTTACGACTTCTCGCTACTTGTTTGATTGACAGTCGTAACGAGGCAGAGGCTCCGCATACCTCGAGGCAAGTGCGAGAATTGACCCCAGCCGCAGCAACTTTAGGATGGAGCAATAGTCGAGCAAGCTCGTCTCCTCACAGGTACGTCTATTCGCTTACACTGGCGACTGTCATTTGGAGCGGTTTAATCGGTCACGTCTGTAAATCCACACTTTGTATAAAATATTAATCTCTAGAACCATATCCTTAACATTTCCCGAACTCCGTTCAACGAAATTGTTCTGTACCTGCATGAAGGCTTATTACAGAAGTTTATTATGGTCGTGGGAAATGATGCTTACAACATGTTGCGCATGTGTTTATTCTGGGATAAATTGAGTCGCATCAAACACTGACGTCTCTCCATTAACCGACCCCTAGTTTGATCATTTTGAGGGAAAATACAACTATTAGCGAGTTTATATGACTACTACATTTGTCCTAATTAATATATATTTCAGTTTTTTGAATTGCCTCTTGTTAAGGAATAGATCATAATGAAGAATATGGCCAGACTCTGGTGTTTTTGATACATGCACAAGTTCCTAAGGAATAGATCATAATGAAGAATATGGCCAGACTCTGGTGTTTGTGATACATGCACAAGTTCCTGTTTAAATAAATAAATAAATAAACAACAAGCAACCATTTAATATGCAAAGTTATATAGCAATATTCAACCATTCAGTATAGATACATTTATGTAAAAGTTCAACTTTTTTATTTTAAATATGTTTAAAGTGCAATTTACTATGAGTGAACTGTTGGTTTGTGAAATATTTCTAATAATTTAGTTTAGAAATAATCTGTAAAGCAGTGTGTGATGATACATTGTAGGTTTCTTGGTGAATCTGCAAAGCTGTTACATAAAAAAAGAAATAGCAATATGCAACTATTCTGAATGTAGGCGTGCATTTATGTAAATGAGCCTTTGCTGCTGGAGAGACTAAAAGTTCAATGTTTTGTTTAAAAAATGTTCAAAGTGAAATTTACTGTACATGGTTTCCAGTATTTGTAAAGTGTAGAAATTAATATAAAAGACTGCTAATTGTAAACTGTTGCTAATAATTTAGCTTATGACCAAGAATAACCTAAATACATTTCAGGTCTCTTGGTGAAGTTGCATGTGGCTGCTTATGTGGAACTGCAAAACTTGCACCAGTTTTTCCACAATAATAATAACGATTCTTCTTGACATTTATAACAAAATATCAGTGATTTGTTGTAACTCATTCTCTTTAGCTGTCATTCCAGAGTGTATTGAATCATTCTGACAGAACATCGCTTTGAAGAACATCCTACAGAAGCTTGTTTCTCAGGCAACCGTGCTGGTTTTAGTATGCTACTATAAATATCCGAGTAGGTGGGCAGGAGCTCTATGATCTGGTATTATTTACATAGTCATGTTCCTTTTCTATTTCTTTAATGTTCTTCATGTTCATCCGCCAACACATATTTCCCTTGCGTTTCATCTGAAGGTGCATGTAAACATTGTCTAATTAACCTGGATTCAATTCACTTGCTGTTCTATTATGACTTGGCATGAACGTTGCCGTTCAGACAATGGCCGAGGCCCAGGGACATTCAAACACCAACGTCTTCATGTGTCACTTGAGACAGAGGGTGTCTTTTGTGAGTGTCAAACGCTAGATTGTTGAACCTGAGCTAACGGCTGATTTCCTCTTACCATCTTGAAGGCTGAACAATGAACGTTTGTGTGCGTATCGATGCTGGCCACTGAAAAAGAACAGAATCACCTGGCCGTAACCAGATATGAGCAGCGGTGTCAGTGGCACTGGTTCTTTGCCATGTAATAATAGGGTGATGAGATGTAAGCTCCGCCCATTAGGAATATTTGATGCGTCTGATTGGATGTAAGGCATTAGCTGTGCCTCTGTTTGCTAACAGGCGAGCAGTTAGAGGGACAGGTGCAGGGTGAGGACCCAGATGCCCTGAAAGACCCCATTATCAGTGGAGCGGAAAGAACTGGTACTTTTATACAGCAACCCTGAGAATGCTGTTTTTTTTTAAACCCAGAACACCCTAGAAGCCTTTTAATTTAAAGGAAGTTGGAATAAAATATAAATATTAAATGAGAAACTTAAATGTAAAAAACTTAAATGAAAATTAGAAATATTGCCTTTACAACTTACTGAAATGAAAAATAAAAATGTTAATAATAAAAATGTAAAAATAAATAAATAAAATTAATAATAAAAAATTAAAGCTAAATAGAAATGTTAAAAAATAAATAAAAAGGACAAAAACATAACAAAATTAATCAAATTTAAACTAAAATTAAAATGAAAACTGAAAGTAGTATAATAAAAATTCAAAATATTAATAATAATAATATATAAATAATACTAAAATAACACTGGTAGAAAGCACAAAGCAATCTGCCAAAATTCTATCTGAACATTTTAGTAACTCTATAGCAATGCAAAAAATAAAATGCATAAAAATACACAAATCTAATAAAAAATGGAATTTTATTTCAGAAGCAGGGGCTAAAATTGTATTTTAAAATGTACAGCCCCTAGTATAGGGCTAGTCGTTAAACTTCTAAAACATGTAAATGACATCCTAAAACACCTAAGACATGCTCAAGGCAAGGTTACTAAAAAGCATGAGTTAAATGTATAGCTGAGCTTGACGTTTGGGTTTGTGTGTTGTGATGAGGAGCAGGTGCATGGCTCTCAATGTGGTCTGAGTCTCTGAGCTCCAGATGGCAGCTGAAGCACTTTGACTGGACGTACATGAGATCAGGTTGAAAGAGCTTCTTTGATGAGTCACATGATATGTTCTCACTATCCCAGGCACTAAACTATTGACTGGCACAATGTAGTGTTTCAAAACTATTCAAAATGCTTTCTGCGTTTCCCCCTTAATGGCCATTTGCTGCAGCTTTTTCCAAAAATAATTTGAGGAATTGATCTTCTAAGAGGTCGTGTTGAACTAAAGCACTCTAAACTCAATATGCGCATATGCTCCAAAGTGTTTGCACTTGCGCGGATGATTGAGAAATGACATGTTAAGTGGGTCAACAGAGACAAAGTACACACTCATCCAGCTCAGTGTGTCGGCTCGATTATTTGCAGTGCGGCAGATGTTTGTTGCTGTTGCTTACAATTGCTCCCTTCTTTTCTCTAGAACTTTAAATGAGTTTATTTTAATAATAGGCATTCATCAATTATTTACCAGGCCCTTCTCTGCATATGCAAATTTAGATGTCCCTCGCCATGGCAACAGCTTGCTGAATTCTCGCAGTGCCCGGAGGTGTTGGCTTCCTTCGCCAAACTCTTGCCTACTTCTCTCAGCCCAGAGACCTGCTCTGCATTTCAGGAGCTTGTGAAAGAGCTTTTGACATTAAACTGTGTCTGGAAACTTTCTTTGAAAGCATGTTTTGAAAGCAAGTGTGACATTATCTTCTTTAGTTTTTGATATGATATACTCCATTTTTAGGCCTACGTCAATGTCCTTTCTTATGGATTTTAATGGTATTCTTTAAACATGCACGCTTATGGAAAGTTGTGGTAGTCTTGCATATGCTTGTTTATTTATATTAGATTTATATTATATTAACCCTAGAGGGCGCAGTTGCACCATTTTTTAGATTGCACAATAGACTTTTTAAACAATCACTGATTGATTTGCATTTATGCAACTTATGTTACAAGTTTTGTATCAAATTTTGCATCAAATTAAAACCATAGTTTTGAAATTAAAAAAAGTTTCAAGGTTAAGTAAATAAATAAATAAAAAGAAATTAAAAAACATGGCACAAAGCATATATAGGCCTACATGTTCAAAGCTTTGGGGTCAGTATGTTTTTATTTTAATTTAATACTTTTGTTCAGCATGGATGGGTTAAATTGACCAAAAGTGACAGTAAAGATATTTACAATGTTACAAATGATTTCTGTTTCAAATACATAGTGTTTTTCAACTTTCTATTCTTCAAAGAATACTGAAAAATACTGAAAAAAATTATATTGCAGTTTCCTATAATATTTTAAGCAGCACTATTGTTTAACATTGCTGATTATATATACATAATATTATTATTTTGAGCACCAAATCAGCATATTAGAATGATATCTGAAGGATAATGTGACACTGAAGACTGGAGTAAGCAGAATACAGCTATTTTAAAGTTTAATATTATTTCACAATATTGTTTTTGCTGTATTTTTTATTAAATAAATGCATCCTTAGTGAGCATGAAGATACTTTTTTTTCAAAATCTAACTCAAACTTTTGAATGGTGGTGTAGAATTGCTATAACTTTCATGCAAAATTGTAAAATTTACTAACAACACCTTTGGATCTGTCCCGAAACAAAATCCATGAAGTTCACATCATGACCTCAAAAGTGCTTTACTATTCACCAAAAACACCAACCCTCCTTTCATAGCTGTAATTGAATTACTTAAGTGATATTGTGCGGTTAAATTCCTCTTAATTCAATTGTGGTTTTCCATGAGGTACACAAGCTGAACTTTTTCCCTTTTTTATTCGCTTTACATTTGAATAGTATAAATTTTTATTAACTCTAGTGTATTATGCAACATCACAGGGTGTGACTAAGCCAGATCAGGGGAAAAACACTAATTGTATTTTTCTTGTTGTGGCACACAGTATATCTATTCTTAAGTGTACTAGCTGGCAAAACAGAAAACGCCTATAAGTGCACACAAAGTGGGTTTGTATTTCTCATGTAGGGTAACAGTGGAAAAATCCGTTCACGTAGGTGTGGACTGTTTCTGGTGCTATTTCTAAATACAAATGAGCTTCAGAAGGTAAGAGTGTATTTTTTTTACAGGGATTTCTTATTAAGTCTCTGAGGGTTTACACCCATGATGCAACAATTCCCATTACACAGTCTGTGTTGAGCTTTTCTCTTAGTGACTGAATAAGGACAATCCACATCAGAGCCTTCTAATTCTAAGTGATTCCTCCATCCCAGCGGAGTTTGGGGATCCCACTCCAAAAACACAAGACAGGCAAAACTCTGTATTATCTTCGGGGAATCCCACACTCTAGACTATCACAGGACGAGGACTAAATGACTCAGACTGCCGGAAGCGGCTTGTTTGAGATAACTACTCAAAGACGGAGATCTGCCCACTGCAGCATTTCCTACTGTACGTCTCTTTCTCGTTCTTTTTCTCCATCTTCCTTTTCCTCTCCTATTTTGTCACTGGGCGGCACGGTAATCCTACTCCTGCCTGTTCTCATACGTTGTACTGTAACTGGCTGAACTGCTTTGACAAGTGCGAGGGGGTTAAAACACACTTGCAGCGCAGAGCAGGGCTCCTATCTGGCTGCATCTCTCCACACCACACACACACACACACACACACACACCCATGCACACACTGGTATAAGAAACAGCCCGGGATCCAGACTCAGTCTTCTGTCAGAAGGAAAAGAGAGAGAAAGAGAAGCAGAAGAAGAGCAGACAAACTGAAAATTGCAAGTTGAATGTTACCGCTGTGGAAAGCCTGACAGCTCCCGGGTGGCTCGCCAACTGGAGATGTCGTATGGCGAGATTGGCTGCAAGGAGCAGCATCAGGAGAATGATGGGATTGAATTGGAGAGCATGGCCAGCTTACCTGAAGACCTGATGCTGAGCGGCGACTTCCGTGGGAAGTTCAAGAAGATTCGGACCAGGAAAAGGCCCACCATTCTGACATGTAGGTGCTGACTGGCGCAAGACGTTTTTTTGTTTGTTTGTTTGTTTGTTTGTTGTCACTGTCTGCTATGAAATTAGAGATTGGAGCAAAATTGAGAAGCCACTTTGCTAGGGTGGTCAGAAGACTAACTTCATAAGTCTTTCTGTCAGCCATGTGTGACATGCCTCAATGTCTATAGATATTTATTGGTTACCTCAAGAATGTGGGGTCATGTTTGTTAAAATAGACTGTTTGCTTTCAGTTTATCAGAGTTGTGTATGAGAACGCAACAGAACGCATGCAGTGAGAACTTCCATAGCGGTGTGCTGAAATGCTGAAATGTGAGGAAATGCAGATCAAAGTGAAAAAAAAAACTCCTTGTGTTTTTACAGTATTCACTAATTCTTAACTGAATTCTGAGCTGATTTGCTAGGTAAGATTTTTCTTTATGTTTTTGAGAGAAGTCTGCATTTAGCTGCATTTATCCGATCAAAAATACAGTAATATTGTGAAATAGGATTATAAATTAAAACAACTGTATTTCATTTGAATATATTTTAAAATGTAATTTATTCCTGTGATGGTAAAGCTGAATTTTCAGCAGCTGTTACTCCAGTCTTCATTGTTACATGATCCTGCCGAAATCATTCTAGTATACTGATTTGGTGATCAAAAAACATTATATACATTACAATTCAACATTCTCCACTGTTTCTAAGTCATTAGGTAAATGTGATAAGTGATTATGATCATGTGAACTTTGTGCAGATGATCAGAAGTTTTTCTTCATTGAACCAGAAGATGCTCATTAGATCTGCTGTCATTAAATCAAAACATTTTCCCTAGTGGTATCAGACTTCTTGGACCCCACAGTATCTATCCTGCTTGTTTAATGTAATAAAGAGTTTAATGTAAATTACAGGAGACACAGAGGCAACTTAAATTGAGGACGAGGAGAGACACTGCAAATGTTACTTGAGCCCTGTGTGTGTTAGCCTTGAAAGAGTCTGAAAAGGAGGATAAGGTAAGAGTGTAAGGGGAGAAAGAGGGGCCAGAGGGTGGAGGGAGGAAAAGTAGATAGAAAAAAAAGAGGAGTGCAGAGCTGGTACTGATATCCACAGTGACGCCTGCATCAGTGAGACATGCTTCACATTCCATCACTTCATCAGAGCTTGAAAATGCTTTTAATAGGCTCTTAATGGGACTCAACCCGCAGAACAACCTGCTCTCACTCCCACAGATGGCTTAAGACTAAATACTTACACTATCTCAAAGAGAAGACCTGCCAATGAATGCCTGTGATGGGAAAATTTATATTGTTTGTAAGGTTATGAAATATTTTAGAAGTCCCAGAATCATAATATTTTATTTTATTTTATTTTAGTGATTTGATTCACTTGAGCTCTATTTGAGTGATTGACTTGAGTCGTTTTCCAATACAGTGCTTTCAGCTGTGAGTTGTAATGGCTTGTGCCCTTTAGCTTTTTACGTCAGGAAGTTTTTGGACATTTCCACTCATCAAGACCTCCATTTGCTCTGTGTGGTGATAATGGTCTGGTTGAAAGGTTGAGCGATAGTTCAGCCAGGACATTATGTAATAATCTGTCTGAGAGCCCCATGCTGTGCCAAGTCCAATCTCATATCGTCACCGGGTCCGGTCTGTGTGGGTTATGTTATGTTATGTATATGTCATCTTTATCACTATAACCACTGTAGCAATGTTTTAATTTTTGAAAGATAAACAAAAACAGGGAAGAAGAAAATCCAGTGTCCCCTGTAGGCAAATTCTAGTTGTAAATGGGTCACACGAAAACATGTGGTACTGTTGACATGCATTACTGTCTGGGATATTTGAATATGGAAATATAAATAGAAAAGCTGTGCTAAAACTGTTTAGTAGCACATGAATATTTAAGCACTTGACATATTTCTGTTAAAAACAATCTGTATCTTATTATCTTTACAGTTGTTTTAATTAGTAATATTAAAGCAGACACCACTGTTGTTGTTAAATTTAGTGGATTCATATTAGTAATAGTAAGAATAAATAGACTGTTTTCCCCCAGAACACAAGTGGACAACTTTAAACTGGCCTGATAAATAGAGTGTGAGCATTATGTAATTAAGGGCGAGTTCTTGACATCGGAGGGATAGAGAGGGGCATGATGGGATTATGGAGTGACTCAGGACGTGCAGTGCTTGCCAGCAATGGTGTGTTACATCCAAAAGCTCAATGCAAAATCTGAAAGGATCTAACCAGTCCCAGTAATTATACAGAATGGCTATATTGGTCCACCAGCCAGACCAGCAGCACCATATGATACTGTATGCATTTTATGCACAAAGTACCTTTGTGAAGGAGACTTTTGCTTACTAGAAATGTCACAAGCGATCTTGTTTACAGCTGCATTGATTGGACTTGGGTTTGTGCTGTGCTGACCTTTGCTGCTTTCTTGTGAGCTTTGGACTTTGTAGAAGTTCTTATTTAGACCCTCAGCAAAAAAAAATAAGAAACTAGCATGTGAGAATCTGCTTGCGCTGATGTTACTGTTAAAATCGCCTTGCAGTTGTCTTTTTTCATACTTGACTGACACTTGTGATGAATGGGGACTTTAGCACTGGTTCAAGCCAAAACCAACAGTGAGTGTGAAAATAAAGAGTCACGGAAGGTCATTGGTGCCACACAAAAAAGTAGGCAAAAAAAAGTTTATATATTTGCAAGTGAATATCTTTGCATTATATTACAAAATAACAAACCAAGTGGGATGTAATTTGAAAGAAAGAAAAACATTTCACAAAAACACATTTGTTGGGTTTTAAATGAGAAAATAAGAGATAAGCTGCCTACCATTTTTTCCGAAGATGTCTCTTACGCTCCAAGGCTGCATTTATAATACAATTACAATAATACAATTACAAAAACCATAAAATAAAATTGTGAAAAATTATTATCATTTAAAATAACGTTTTTTATTTTAATATAATGTATAATTTATCCCTGTGTTGCAAAAAACGGATTTTTTTTTTTTACGCAGCCATTACTCCAGTCTTCAGTGTCACATGATCCTTTAGAAATCATTCTGAGATGTTTATTTGGTGCTCATGACACATTTCTTATTATTTTCACTTGAAAATGGTATTATACGGATCGAATACGGATTATTATTTTTGTGTAAACTGATACTTTTTTTTTTCCAGGATTGCTTGATGAATAGAAAGTTTAAAAGAACAGCATTTATGTGAAATTGATATTTTTTGGAACAATATTAAAACATTTACTGTCAATTTTGAGCTATTCATTGTGCCATTGCTGAATAAAAGTATTAATTTCTTTGAAAAAATGTTAATGTGGACTACCCTGACTGACTGACCAGTTTGTTAAAAGTAATTGCAAAAGTGACGTGAAGCTCTGTCATCATCTGTTTGCAGATACTATTTGATTTCATTTTGGTTTTCATGTTGTATCTAATGCAAGGACATTAAGGCATTTTTAAGTGTGATTTAAGTGTCCAATATTTTGGGGGCCTCCGTATAGTAATGCAATTTGGGAAATAAATCACCTTGGATTTTCTTCTTGAATTCCAGTTTATCCCATAGTATTAGTGACTGCTAAGTACCAGCGTTTGGAACATGTGCAGGTACATACACAATAGGAGCCAAACAAACCTTGTCTGGGGCTTCATCTTTACCTGTACATCAGGATACTAACCTACCAGATGCCCATTTCCTGGATATTCTCACATGCTCAAGCCGAGGAGGACAGTCAGGAGAGTCTCTTTCACTTGGGATGCAAGCAAACAGAGGTTATAATTAACCACGCGGGGCTAAGAGGATTTCTCCCTGCTCTCCCAGCACTGCTTGCAGCCTCTGACTCTGGGTTATTTAAAGAGAACCTGCCTAGAGAGAGAGAGCGAGAGAGAGGTGGGGGAGGGTGGGTTGGACACACTTAGAGGAGGGGAGAGAGCTTAGCGGATCTGTGGCGCTCTGTACTGACTCAGTCTGTGGCGGCAACATCTCTGTTTAGCATCACTCTCCCACCGCAGCCGATTCCACCTGCCTGCTCCGGCCGCTACTGCAGGCAGGGGTGGAAACATGCGGGACCTCAGCATCCTCTGACTTCACCGACTTGCAGATATGGCCAGCCAGCAGGACTCGGGTTTCTTTGAGATCAGCATCAAGTCCCTGCTGAAGTCCTGGAGCAGCAGTGAGTATCTTGGCGCTCAGAGACGCGGGATCGCAGCCAGGGCTGGCGGGATGCATCCAGAATTAGTTAGCATGTGAGAGGGCGAGTTTGTTGCTCTGGTGCACGTGCTCGGGTGTTGTTGTCCTCTTTTTTGTTTATTTAATATTCTGGGGATTTTAGTAGGTCAGTCTAATATGGACTTTATAGCATGTACTGCTATCTCTATTTTGCTTTTGTGCATCAGGCTTAAAGGGATCTTTAATGCAAAAAATATTGTTTATTCATCTTCCGTCATTCCAAACTTTCTGTATGTGGAACACAGAAGATATTTTGAGGAACTATGGAGTCCAAAACAACATAGAGCCCCAATGACATTTTTCAAAATATCTTCTTTTGTGTTTAGCAGAAGAAATAAATGTATAGAGGTTTGGAATGACGTGGGTGAATGATCATTTTAAGGACAGAGTGTTCTAACGCTGTCTGTGTATATAGGTATTGTAGATAAAGATGGAGCTCTTCAAACATGCTTTAAATTTACATTTGATGCCATAACTTTGATATCAGTGAATAAGAACTTACTGTTTATTATGAGGTGGAGGTGGCTGACGATGTTGTCTATTTTGCATTGTAATCCCTGTCTTGGTGTTCTGGTACACAGTATGCTCCCTAGAGCAGTGTGCATCAGGTGCCTGTTCTCACCAGCCTAACTGACCAATCAGCTGCGAGGGATGGTCAGCCCTCAGCCAATCAACTTGCAGCAAGAGTGGCAGTGAGCATTCTGTGCTGTTTTATGATAACCTAGAAGTGTCTCCTTAAGAAATCAATGTAGATTTACATATAATACCTTTTTAATATATAAAAAAAGAAATTAATACTTTTATTAAGCAAGGATACATTAAATGTATTTAAAAGTGAAAGACATTTATGATGTAAAAAAAAATCTGAGTATGTTAAATTTAGGCGAAAATACCAAAAAACGCGCCGAGCTTAAGTGGTTAAAATAAATGCTGTTCTCTGATTAAACTTTGGATTCATCAAAGAATTGTGAAGAAAAAAAGTTCAACCGTTTCCACAAAAATATTATGCATCCAAAACTGTCAACAAAGATAATAATAAGAAATGTTTCTTATGCACCAGATCAGAATATTAGAATGATTCAGAAGGATCATGTGACACTGAAGATTGGAGTAATGAGTATTGAGCTTTGCATCGCAGGAATTTAAAATTGTAATAATATTTCCCAATATTACTATTTTTACTGTATTTTTTAATTATGTATGTTGCAAGTAGTTTTATGTGTTGTTTTTACAGACCTTTGTTTCTGTAATTCAGAGGCGAATACTTTTTATTTTTAACTTATGAAATATCTTTTATCAAGCTAGAGTGATATCAAATATTAATAAAAACAATACATTTGAAATATTTCAGCCTGACAATTTAATCCTCAGTTTTAGACCAAATCATAATCTCTATCTCTCTCTCTGCCTCAGAGTAAATGGGTGAAACGTTCTTATCACTAAATCAGATGTGCTTTGCACAGTGTACCAAATATATTTTTAGCACTGGCTCAGAGGTTAAGAGCTGCGAGTGTCTTTAGGCCTAATGGCTAAATCCAGGAAAAATGTCCTTGTTTTTTAGCTGTCATAATCAGCACGTCTCTCAAATATCTGCAAACACATGTCATCTTTCAGTTTTTTTGTTTGTCCTCCTGGCCTTTCTGTATGACACAAGGATAGCCAACTCTCTTCAAATGGCACAGTGTGTTCGGGCAGTTACACAACCTGATCCTGTTACTCTGGGTTATAGTATACTATAGGTGTGGATGCCCATGGGCGTCCAATGTGTGACCTCTGGATGCCTTTTATTCTTTGAAAGGCCTGCTAGTCTTATTCTGTATATTTTTGTCTTCAGTGTCTTGTTTAGGACACAAAGTGAGTCAAGACCCCTGGCTTTGGTGTGAAATATCGACAGTTTGGGATTGTACATCATGGTATTGAGTTTCAGCTGCAGATTCCATATCCATTCTTGCTGTGCTGTGAACTAAGATTTTTTTTCTGTTTGTTGATGAAAGTAACCAGTGGGATATGAGTGGGCTTTGTGTGCTAACAGTCTGATAACCATCTGAAAATGGATGGGACTTTATAGGTCCCATTTATTTAGAGTTATGGCAGTCGTCCCCAGGGGCCTTTTGTACACAGTTGGGGTCTATGGATGTAAAAAAGCCCACATTATTTACATCATTGGGGGATTTTGTTAGATTGTTGTCCACTCCCTGAGCAAGACAAATGTTGGGAGGACACAACAGGATTTGTTTTAGAAAGAAAAATGTGGTGTAATGTACGTCTGCATCTGTGTTTAGGTGTGTGTGAGTGTGTCCCATGTCAATGTGTGTGTGTGTGTGTGTGTGAAATGTAATGTACGTCTGCATCTGTGTTTATGTGTGTCCCATGTCGTGTGTGTGTGTGTGTGTGTGTGTGTGTGTGTGTGTGTGTGTGTGAAATAGTGAGGCGTTGTTCTGTGTCTTGTATTGTCTCTGTTGGGAGCAGCTCAATGCTCAGAGGCTCCTCTGCAGAGCGCTGATGTAATGCTCTGTCTGAGCCCATCTCTTGTTTGCAGAGTCACATGTAATGCATCAGGCTGCCGTAATCATCCAGACTGGCACTGGAGCACTACTACATGAAAAAATGGTTTTCTGAAGAAAATGAGAGTAGTGCTTGCAAATGCAAAACGCCATGATGCTAGTGTGTTATTTGGAGTGTTGATGTCTAGTATCAGGGTGTTCTACGTACTTGAGCCACAGGTGGTTGTTGAGGTATTCTCTTGCTAGTCGTTTATTCATCTTATGACCTGATAGAATCACATTCATTTTCTAGAAACTGATTTTTAATGATTCTGAATAAATCTTTAGTTTCAAGATTATTACTTCTTTTGAAGTCATCAGTCAGCATAATTTCAAGTTTTTTCAAGTTTTTTAACTAAAAAAAAAAAAATCATAATCAGCCCCTAAATTTCAGTTGAAATTACACTAATTCTGAAGAGAGAATCACAGCAAACAATCTGGACAAATTGAACTTCTTATATTTAATATTGATTTTTATTTAATATTATGTATCCACTAAAAGTTAATAAGGGGTTTATGTTTATATATAGTATTGAGGATTGAGTGAATAAATGAACATACTTTAAAGAACTTGAACTTCTGTATTGTAAATCCTTTTTTTGATTGATCTTAGGAAATATTCTAATATTTTGAGATACTGGATTTTTGACTTTCATGAGCTGTAAGCTCTAATCATCAAAATAAAAAAATAAAAAAACGTTTGAAATGTTTTACTTTACATGTAATGAATCCAGAATATATGAAAGTTTCACTTTTTGAAATGAGTTACAAATTCTTTTTTAACTTTTT
>NW_015548126.1:2701995-2725478 GCF_001515605.1 Sinocyclocheilus anshuiensis | reverse complement strand
TATACTGTATGTGTGTGTATTTATATATGCATAATAAATATACAGTATAAGTATACACATGTATATTATAAATAAAAACGTTATTTTTGATGCGATTAATTGTTTGACAGCACTAATATACTGTATGTATATATATATATATATATATATATATTTACAATACATATATACATATACAATATATAATATATATATACAATTTTTAAGTAAATTAGGAAAATAGTTTGTTTATCTTTATTGACATTTTAATGCTTGAGATCTGTTTATGCGTTTTGTTAATGCAATATTTTTATTGAGCTTTGCAAGCCTAGTTGGCTTCTCATTTGCTGCCCATGGCGGTTTTCCCAAGGGAAGATTGTGTAATGGAGTCGGTCGGTGGAATTCAGAAGCTAGATAGTTTATCTCACTTTACGCCGCCTGTGTTTCTACATATGTGCAAACAAGGGAGTGAAAGTGAGTGAGTCTGTGCCCAATCGAATGATGTTTACACTGTTGGTTAGTGGCGGAGGAGAGATCAGGACGTATAGTGTGTACTCAGGGATAAATATAGCCCTGCAGCTATGCCACTGTAGCATGTCAGTCCTGCACACTTGCCCAGGCCTCAGCTAAATATTCCAGCCTGACATTCAGTCTCGAGAGGCAGTGGACGTTTACACTGCAATAGAGAGCTTTCAGAAGAGGCGAGCACGCGTGCGGATCTGTTATCACCTAATTTTCGGACTTTTGTTTCGACTTGCACTGGGACCTTTATAGTATGGGGCAAGTGGCGATTGGGAGAAGGTCTTGCTATCACTGAAGTGACTGATAAGGACGTGTGAAGTTTGGAAAACTGGATCCCATATGCTGCTCCCCTACTATGGACAGCACAGTCATGTGCTGGAATAAAACCAGCATGGTAAACTTCATGAAAGGTCTGGGTAGGTGCTACAAGAGAGAGAGAGAAAGAGCAGTGAGTGAGAATCTGTCAGTGAATGATGATGAAACTTGTAAACGAACATAGTGTTTAAGTAACAGAATTAGTCAAATGTGACACAGCGTAGTTGAACAAATGCAAGGCGAGCTTCAAACTTACCCATGAGCTTTTATTGGTGTTTAGATAATATAATAGCAAAACAGACTGTTTATTTTGTTGAAGAAATATATCGATCTAAGATGGTTTGATGAAATTAAGAAATGTTTGTTGCCAACTGCAGTGTACAGTATGTTAATGAATGATTGTGCAGTCAGGTAGAATGCAATGAAACGAAGGAAATATTAATACAATTATTAATTATATTAATAATTAACTATTTTTTTTTAGTTTATACATTTTTAGAAATAAGAAGTATTTATAAATTAATCAATTTATTATCAAAGAATATTATTTAATCAAATTTAGTTTTAGCATTTGGGCTGCTATTTACATGAAAGTGTTAGTTCACCCAAAAATGAAAATTAGCCCATAAATTACTCACCCTCAAGTCATCCTAGGTGTATATGACTTTCTTCTTTCAGACGAATCCAGTCGGAGTTATTTTAAAAATTGTCTTTGATCTTTCAAGCTGTTTAATGGCACTCAGCGGGTGTTGCAGTGCATCAGTCCAAAAAAAGTTAAATAAAAAGCGCCCATCCATAAAAAAAAAGTGTCTCACACAGCTCCGGGGGGTGAACAAAGGCCTCCTGTAGAGAATCGATGCGTTTTTGTAAGAAAAATGTCCATATTCAAAACGTAATAATCACTTTAATCTAGCTTGCGCCAACAGTTGTACACGGAAGCAGCTCCGGGCGGATGACGTAGGACGTCGGCGACGTCTTACAAAAACGCATTGATTCGCTACAGGAGGACTTTGTTCACCCCCTGGAGCTGTGTGAGACACTTTTTTTTTATGGATTCATCACATGCTTGTCATGTGACACACAGCAGCCACGATAGCACTGTATACCTGATGTGATATAGGCTTATGTTTTATTTATTTATTTTTTCTTTTTATTCGAAATATTTCCAAACGTGTTAACTAGCCTATATCTGGAAATATCTCGATTCTCAAATATGTGTAAGTAAATGCGTTTTGCACCTTTATAAATTATGTTATTTGATCAATGGTGATGGGCAAAGTAGACTAATAGTGTAATCTATTAACTACACATAAAAACCCCACTTTTTACTTAAGTACTAGATATGGGTGTCATGCCATAAAATATTTTAATACGACTGACTTTGTATTTAATGTGAATTTAATAACAATATTGTAAGTTACTAATTATAACACTTTCATTTTACAGAGAGCAAAGAACATTTTCATTCAATCTAGCCAGAGGCACTCTCAAAAACTCCCATTAAAAATCACTGAAGCTGTTTACACTGTGAAATGAATCTCTTACTTACATTCGTATGCCCATCTGCACTTTGTTGTTTCTGATGAGAGCAAAGCACAGCGTTTCAGCGATGACTCATCTGAACGTCTCTGATTGGCCATTGCATTCATAAGCTCAACAGAATCGTGTGTGATTGGTTATAATGCGCAGCACTGTAAAAACGCGTGTGTTTCTGGCTCAGCGCCAGCCCGTGAACGCAGATTTGAATTTAGCAGCTGATGCTGTGCCGCACTGAACAATCTAATCACACCGGTGTGATTGTATCAAATATAAAAAATATTATTCTGCTATTTTTGTCTTTTGGAAGCTGCATTCAAAATGCGCTTGGCTCAGAAATCTGAGGGGACACGCCTCTGGGTGCAAAATATATTAAATATATTAAACTTTAGATTGAAAAAAGTGGATTACAATTTTTTAAACTAGTTGTTTTCAGAGGTGAAATACTGTAGATTACAAAGATCTTTTTGTTCTATTCAAAGGAAAGCAAACCCCAGTTTAAGCCATGTGTAACGAATTGTTTTTGTCAACATATGATAAGTGTCTAAAACTAGATCAAAATTTGTTGTCAAAATTATCACTGCTGTGACTGTCACATGCCCCCTCTGCAACTCGACCTCTGTTACTTACAGTACAGTCCAGTAGCTTGTGTGCGTGTGTGTGTGTGTGTGTGTGTGTGTGTGTGTGTTTGTGAGCTCTGTGAAAGAATATTACAACTTCTTGATATGAAATCGACCTTTCTGCTTCTAGGGTGTTACTTTAGTTTGTGTTGAGGAAATCTGGGCGTTACTTTGTGTACACAGGTTTCAGTCGCTGGCAAGCTGCAGAATGAGAATTGTTGGGAAACTCAGAAATGGATTTCACTGTCTGGATTAGGAAATGGTCATTGTCTGGAATACAATAATTGATTGTATACACTCAAATAGTTTTTGACCTCTAAACTAGAACAGTAGAAAATGCATGTGATTTATTCTGAAATAATGCAGATTTTCCATTTTTGGGCTTCTGAAAAAGACAAATACAATACATGCGGTATTTTAGACACACTAAGAACACCTCATTTCCATGTACATATTTATAATTTTAATATTATTTATTCTTCTTTTTTTTGTCTAAAGCTTCACCAGGGTACAGCAAGCCTCCTGTCCCACCAGTTTGCTGCTCGCAGGGTGAGAAGGGGCCACCGGCCATGATGCCCATCAGCGTGGACCCAGAGAGCCGTCCGGGCGAATACGTGCTCAAGAGCCTCTTCGCCAACTTCACCACCATCTCAGAGCGCAAAATACGTATCGTCATGGCCGAACCTTTGGTGAGTGACAGTTTTGAACTATTGAAGGTTACGATCTTGAGACCTGTGACCATTCCAGTCCCAGTACTCATCTGTCTCTGAGGACTGTGGAGATGGCTGACCATATGGACTGTTGGAATGACTTGTTTGGACTGAATCTAATAAGGAAATATAAGCTAATCCGGCTAACCCTAGTTGTTTATGTAGCTCAGCACGTGACCCTACATCTATGTATGGTTCTTGTCAATAGAAATGAAATTCATATCTGTCAGAAATGGAAAATACAGATGAGATGTTAGTGTTAAAATATCGATTGTTTATCTCTAAAGACACTGAACACTTGCCAGCCTTGTTAGTATTTTCCAGACAACAGGCAAATTTACCTGCTTGCGTGTTTAACAGCGAGCTGCTAGTTTCATGGCCGACAGGCAGGCTAGTGTTAATGAACCTTTCCCAGGACAGATATATTGTGTCCCTCAAAACATCTGCCACCAGGATGAGCTCATCTTCTTCTTCTAATTTTCTAAAAAAAATCTGAGATCATGTTACCTGAATTGTTCAGCCACAGTTGTGTAGTGTATTGTTTGATAAAGAATAGTATGACCTGGATTATCTGCAGTTTATTTGCACAACGACATCCCTCTGACCGATTGTATTTGAACAGTAAATAAAGCGATTCATAGCTGCAGTATCTTTTTGGTTTCTGGATGTTATTTACTTTTCTTTCTCTTCAGACACAACTAGAGTGTTTTTATGGGGCGGTCATGTCTTGACATACCCCAGTCTTTTGATTCAGAAGTGGAGAAAGGTCCTGCAAGAGCATAAGGCGGTCCATTAACAAAGCCTTGAGGGATTGCCCTGTCCTTGTCTGCCCTCTCATCTGTTTCTCCCTCAAATGACTCCAGCAACTGAAATATTTATTAACCTAAGATGAAAGTGGTGCTTCAGTGGACTGAATGAGCTCAAATTAAATTTAACACAGTCTGAAAGTGTTATGTCTGACTAGCCCAGCTGGGTCAGAGAAGACAGTCTGTTCTGGGCCTAAAAGCCAAATAACAAAATGATAATAGTATTTGAATATCCAAATCACTTATTAACTGCTGACTCCTGAAAAGAAGCTACACACAATTCTGGGTCTTTGAAACATCTTATGTTACCTGAGTAGGAGTACGAAATGTAGGTCAGTTTGTTTTTTACACAACCTGTGTTGTTTAATCAGCATGTCCGATCTGTGATAGTTGCTAAGATCAGCTTTTTCAAATTGTAAGACTCTGCAGGTTGCCCTGTTTGTATATACACACTGCTGTTTAAAAGTTTGGGGTCAGGAAGATATTTTTCCCCCCTCAACAAAATACTTTCATTCTTTAAGAATGCGTTAAATTCATGTTTACATTTTTCTGTTGTTTTTACAGGAAAAACCTTTGGTAAAGTCTCTTCAGAGGGGTGAAGATCCGCAGTTTGACCAAGTAAGTACTGTTTGCTTTCTGCCCCCTGAACATATGCACACGTCCCCATGTCCAGTCCGTGGACAGATGTCCCAGCGGAAAGACAAGAAACAGCCTTTTAGCTGCCTGGCTGTGCCAAAAAATTAATCTGACTTTATGAATTATTAAAATAGATTCTGGATCTGTCTAGCCTTTAAAGCATTCAAAGTGACCTCAGTAAAAGCATGATGTGGTTTTTGGCTTGTCTGGCTGTCTGGGAGTGAACAAGTCCATTTGCATTTCTGATAGATTAGATAAGAGAGTTTTATGCCTAAATCCACGATAGGTAGGAGACATTGCATGCTCCATCAGGTCATCAAACATGTTGTGCAGTGGGCGAGACATTATTTCTCTATAATTTACACATAATTGTTTCTGATTGTTTTATACAGGGCTCAACAATAAGGATTGCATTTAATTTTCATTGCAAATTTCCAGTTTTTCTTTGCAATTTGATCAAAAAATTGTGAGAACATAATAATATGAAATTATAAATATAAATAATATAAAATATAAATATACTGTAGATATATACATTCATATATATCTATACACACACACAACTATATATACTGTAGAGAGAGAGAGAGAGAGAGAGACCAAATTTGAATTTGTAAAATTCTAAATGTAAATATGGAATTAAATGACAAAAAATTTAAATAAATCAATTATAATTTTACATCGGGGCCAGAATGAGTAATATTTGTTATATGAATATATTTCTCAAACTCTATTTTTACAGTTAACTCATTTGTAAATGAATGACAAAAGTATCTACAAAATTAATAAATGTATAAAATGTCTCATTTTTATTGCAAAGGTTATTTTCAATTTGATTAAAAAGTGTAAAAACAAAAATATTATATAAAATTAATACAAATATAAAATATAATTGCAAAATTTAATTATACATATATTTAAAATTATGTTTTAAAAAAAGTATTAATGTAAATAAGGAATTTTTAATTTAAATTAATTAAAAAAGTGAAAATTTTAAGTTTGCAGCCTGTCAGGGCAAGTAAAAAAATCTAAACCAAAAGCCAAACTGAGCAAGCAGAAACAAAAATCCTTAATGTTTGGTTTGTTATATAATTACTATTCCTAAACTTACCCATTACAATGAACTAATGTGTAAATGAATGACAAAAGTATCTGCAAAATTAATAAATGTACAAAATGTCTAAAAAACAGAATTTAATTTCATATAACCTTGAGTAAATGTATCGAAAGCCCAGAATGAAAGGTCTTTTTATTGCTGGCTTGGGTGGAGTGTGTGTTCCCTGCCCTGAATTTGTAAGTTTGTTTCTGTATGCATGTATGTGTGTGTGTGTTTGTGTGTTGGAGGCAGGTGAATAGCAGCCTCATTCAGAACTCACAGGGCTGCGTTTGTACCCATGATCCCCTGGGCTTTTCAGCAGCCTCACTGAGAGGTGATTCTTCTCCCAGGGTTCATCAGGAATGAAGGGCTCGCTGTGTTCACCCTCAGCCCCTGAACACCACCCATTCTCCCTCCCTTTCCTGTGTGTCGAGTCCTCACCAGGGACCGCCTTTCCTTCCTGCACTCATTACCCCAACTCCCTCCTCTTTTCTCGCTGTCTTTGCATCTTGGATACACATTTAAAGGGTTAGTTCACCCTAAAATGAAAATTAGCCCATAAATTACTCTCCCTCAAGTCATCATAGGTGTATATGACTTTCTTCTTTCAGACGAATCCAGTCGGGCTTATATTAAAAATGGTCTTTGATCTTTCAAGCTGTTTAATGCCATTCAGCGGGTGTTGCATGCATCCATCCAAAAGCAGTTAAATAAAATGCGCCCATCCATTAAAAAAAATGTCTCGCACGGCTCCGGGGGGTGAACAAAGGCCTTCTGTAGCGAATCGATGCGTTTTTGTAAGAAAAATATCCATATTCAAAACGTAATAATCACTTTAATGTAGCTTGCGCTCACTGTTGTACACTGGAAGCAGTTCCGGGTATGGGCTAATTTTCATTTTTGGGTGAACTAACCCTTTAAGACACATGCTCGCACAAAGTCTCTGCTTTCACCAAGACCACCTACACACTCAAAATAGCTTTCTCCTGAATATGCACCATGAAATACATGGCCTATATACAGTATTAAGCACTAGGTGTATTTTTAGTTTGTTTATGTGGAGATTAATACATGCTATCTTTTTTTCAGTTGATCAGCACAATGAGTTCTCTGGCCGAGTATTGCCTACCATCTATCCTGCGAACCCTGTTTGACTGGTACAAAAGACAGAATGGAGTTGACGATGAATCCTATGAGTACCGACCACGTTCAAATACAAAGTCCAAAAAGTGAGTCCCGTTTGTATCGCTTAGATAAGGCTGATAATTTAAGCGTAATACAGTATGATATAGTTAATTAAGCATAATAGAGTTAAATAATGCAAATCTACCTCAAATGCAACTATTCCAGAAGGGTCAAACAGTCATGATGCTCCAGAAGGGAAAATGATGCATTAAGAGTTGAGGGGTGAAAACTTTTGAATAGAATGAACTGCCCTTCAGAGGCTACATGTTTCCCAGAAGACAAATTAAGTTCAATTAACCCTGATCTTCAAATTCAAAAAGTTTTCAAAAAGGCTCTTAATGCATCGTTTTTCCTTTTGGAGCATCAGTGAGCGTTTGAACCTTCTGGAATAGTTGCATATGAGTGCCTCAGTTGTCCTTAGTGTGAAAAGATGGATCTCAAAATCATACAGTCATTGTTGGAAAGGGTTCAAATCCACAAAAATGCTGGAAAACAAAAGAATTTATGGGACCTCAAGGATTTTTCTGAAGAACAGCAGGCAGTTTAACTGTTCACAATTGGAGTTTTGTGGGTATTGCTCATGTCTGTTAACGTTTGAGCCATATATTTTTATTCATATTTTTGTGTAAACATTTTCAGGATTTTTCAGCATTTATTTGAAGTAGGAATCTTTTGTACCATAGTAAATGTCTTTACTTGATTTCAAAAACATCTTTCTGTGAGACTGTAATGCAATATTGTCACTTGGCCTGATGACTTCTGTCTTAACTGGATGATTTGACACAATAGTGCCAGAATAGCCCAGTGACATCAGATAGCCAAGTGGGTGTTGAGTGACTCAGATGCTTCTGTGACTTCTGCTTCCTGTAGCTGGAGTGCAAAACTCCATTTCATCATTGAGAAATGATATTTTAGTGAATGTGTGAGAGGGTGGGAGCAAAATTGGCTTACATGATCTGTTTACATTCTCTCTTTCCCAGTGATGAGCAGCAGAAAGATTATCTGCTGGAGAGGAGAGACCTAGCCATCGACTTCATCTTCTCTCTTGTGCTCATAGAGGTTCTCAAACAGGTAACACACACACACTTTGATTTGCATCTAAATAAGTTTAGATGCAAATATAACCAACAGACCTTAAAGATGTAAACAATTATTTAAGAGTGAGGAGAACTGAATGTACAAGTTTGTCTGTGGATCCTCACCAAGGATCTATGGTGGTTATTGCCTTGCCAGACAATCAAAATGGTCCCAGTCAGCTTCAAATTTTATAGCGAATTGTGTTTTGTTTCCTCTGGCAACAAAATGGCAAATTTAGCCATAGATTAAGGCTTAGAAGAGATACACAGTTTAGTGGTTATTATACAAAGGTTTTTGAAATCACAGAAAGCCATAATTGGCCATTCAAAACCAAATTATAAAATGTGATACTGTTTGTGTTTTTGGCCAGATGCCCCTCCACCCAGTTGTGGATGGTTTGGTCCATGAAGTCATTAATTTGGCTTTTAAGCACTTTAGATATAAAGAGGGGTAAGAGACTTTTTCCTCTATTGGATACATTTAGTAAAATGTATAAATTCATATAAATTCATACATCTGCTTTACTGTTTACATTTGTTTTTATGACTAGGTATCATGGACCCAACACTGCCAACATGCACATTGTAGCTGATCTCTATGCAGAAGTTATCGGAGTCTTAGCTCAAGCAAAGTAAGTACTCAATCCAACAATTTTTGTTTAGCAGTGTTGAACTGTGCTTTTTGAAATGTGCAGAAAACATACTGAAGGGGGCAGAAAGGTCTGGAAATCAGCCTTTGTGTTTCTAGATCTTCAGAAGCACATAGCTTTCAAGTGGTCTGAATGCTTAGCATCCTCCGTACATAAGTGTCATTCCTATAATCTGTGTGGTACTCTACAAAACAACTGCGCCTGTTGCAAAACAGTTGCCCCTGTGCGTCTCTTATATTTTCGCCTTGGTTGGGTGAAATAATCTGGGAAACTGTTGTCTGTTGGTGTTTGCTTGCTCAAGAGATGTTACCAGGTCTCTGGTTGTCTTATTTGACATCTTGGGGTCTGACTTGTGAGAGGGCAGGGGCACCAGTGCTGTGTTATTGATTTGATTTGATTTTCCAGAAATTTTGCTTTTGTAAAACTGTGAAGTCATAGAAATGAGTAAAATCTTAAAACGCTTTTTCCTACCTCATATTTCATCTAACATATAATCGACTCGATTTCTCATTGTAAGTGCTTGTGAAGAATAACGCTTGCCCTCAAGCCGGTGATTTATCTGTCCATCATAAAAAAAATTTTGTGTAGATTTCCTGCTGTTAAAAAGAGGTTCATGAGTGAGCTGAAGGAGCTCCGTCAGAAGGAGCAGAGCCCATACATGGTCCAAAGCACCATCAGCCTCATCATGGGCGTGAAGTTCTTCAGAGTGAAAATGTATCCTGTAGAGGAGTTTGAAGCCTCTTTTCAGTTCATACAGGTAAATGTAGAATATTAAGACATTTCACAAAGCATACATTTGTACTGTAGCCTTTTTATTTATTTATTTTGTTCATTTGTTTAATATTTAATTTATTATATTTATTTTAAATACATTTATACTGAATATAGAGACTTAGATAAGGCTATAGTGATAAGCTAAATGAAATTAGCTCTCAAGAATGTGAACGCTAACAGTTTTTCTCTATGCTATGCTCCTTTCTGTTACAGGAGTGTGCGCAGTATTTCCTGGAAGTGAAGGACAAAGACATCAAACATGCTTTGGCTGGACTCTTTGTGGAAATTCTAGTTCCTGTAGCAGCGGTTAGAGAAATGTTATAAAGATCTTTCAACACTCTGCAAATTGGATGTTATTTACATGTATTTTGAACATTACAAACCACTCACACATCATTGTATGTGACCTGTTGGTCAAGTAATTGTTTTAATAACGTATATAGCCATATATCACCCTTTTTAATCCTTATTTTGGTAGAAATATCTACAAACGTTTTGATCCTCATTATTATTATTGTCTTTCCGTTCTTTAATAGGCTGTCAAGAATGAGGTGAATGTTCCCTGTTTAAGGAACTTTGTGGAGAGCTTGTATGATACCACCTTGGACCTTTCAACAAGAAAGAAGCATTCACTGGTCAGTCTGGATTTCATAAGATGTAGTGTTTCATACTTTTTGATGGCACTTTGAACACTATGTACCCTTGTCTGTTTTTTTAGGCTCTGTACCCACTAGTGACATGTCTGCTGTGTGTCAGCCAAAAACAGTTCTTCCTCAACAGATGGCATGTCTTCCTCAACAACTGCCTCTCCAATCTGAAGGTATGTAGTTTATTTATTCATTTATTCAACTCAAAATCGCAAACTGGATTTCTCACTACATAAACTTCATCATTACAGAGCAAGGACCCTAAAATGGCACGGGTAGCACTAGAGTCCCTCTACCGACTTCTGTGGGTCTACATGATTCGCATCAAATGCGAGAGCAACACTGCGACGCAGGGGTAAGCACAGCCGTGGTCTGCTGCTACTTGTATTTAAAGCCACTACTAAAACGCCCATCTGAGACCCCCAGAGACAAGGTTCACAGTAAACTGATTTTACATAATATGGCCCATCTCGTGAATGCCAGCTTTCTTAGTGGAGTTCTAAAGGGCTGAAAAAACAAAAAATTAAAACAAGTCTGTACCCTACCCCTCCCATGGCCGTCAGTCCAATGAACCCGGGGTGTGACCGCACCCCTCAGCCCTTCTCAGTGGCAGCAAGTAAACAAGCAATCCATTACAGTCATAGTGCCTCAGGCGGAGGGGTAATTACTGACAGTGCTGCCAGAAATGGGTGGAGAAAGGAGAGAACCAGAAGGGAGGCTGGTGGTCATGGGTGATGGGTGTTGGAACGCCACTGGGAATCGAAAGCTTGGCAAATGAAGCCATATACACACCCATATTTGATCTTCAGGGCTAGAAATGAACATTGAACATGTGTAGATGTCTTATGCAGCTAATCCATAATAGATCGATCGGAATTAATGTAATAAATGGTTTGGGAAAGGGTGTACATGCCCTTAGAGGATTTCAACACCAGAAGGGGAAGTTGTGGTGATAGTTTTTGAACCGTGTGCTTTGTGAACAGCATACATACATACAAAAAAAGTACTATATGTTAAACAGTATGCTTTATGGAACAGTACAGATTTCAAATAGTAGTATGCTATCTAAAAAGTAATATGAAATGGTATTTGGCATTTTAATTCAGTTTTTGTTTTATCCTATATATTTATATATAAAAAATGAAAATATTGTAGTATTTGACTCCAAACAAACCTTCAGTTTGTTCAGTTTGGTGTCTTTTTTATTATTATTATTTTATTCAGCAAGGATGAATTAAATAGATCAAAGTGACGGCAAAGACTTTCATAATTTCACAATTTCTTTTTGAATTAAAAGCATTTTTTTACATTCTGTTCTGAAAAAAAAAGTATCAGTTTCCTCAAAAATATTAATCAGCACAACTGTTTCCAACATTGCTAATAATAAAACACTAAATCAGCATATTATAATGATTTCTGAAGGATCGTGTAGTAATATTTCACATTATTACTATTTTACTGTATTTTTGATCACGTAAATTCAGCCTTGTTGAGCATAAGAGACTTCTTTCAAAAACATTAAATTAACTCACCGAACTCATTTAAGAAGGCATATTAAATATCTAAAGCATGGGAGGGGAGGTTAGTTCTGGAACCACAAGGATCATAAAATGCTCAAATTAGGCTGGAAAACTGGTGTTGGGTCAGCTAGCAGTTCTTGCGATGTATTCAGAGAGATGTATTGCATTATAGCAACAAGTCATAAATATCAGAAACCTTGGCTTTGCATGCCACATACCAAACTGTGACTTCGGAGTTTGCAACCACTATGAATAAGCCCAAAGTGGACAAACCTCACTTAAAAATGTAATTTCACAAATAAGCCGGGCTCAGGTCTGCCACTGTAATGGAATTCTAATTATAACAAGCTTTCTGTGTCACTATGCTTTGACCTTCTTTTTGTATATGTCTGTGCCAGATTCTAAACTTGTTATCGGTAAACACTGTGATCTTGTCCCAACAGCCGCCTCAACTCTATCGTGATGACCCTGTTCCCTAAAGGATCCCGCAGCGTAGTTCCTAAAGACATGCCTCTCAATATATTTGTTAAGATTATCCAGTTTATTGCACAGGTAAGTCTGCGATTAAGTGACAGACAGATCTAAAACTAAAACCTCAATAATAATCTGCTGTTAAACCATTATACAAGACTTAATTCTTGTTTGTTGTGAAAACAGAGCATGTGTCTAAGGACAAAGGATTTAGAGTTGCTGCCGAAACAAATATGCAATGACAGCTAGATTCCCGTCATTAATTTGCAAGGCTACTCATATTTAGTCTTCCTGATGCAGCATGTGTTAAAATATTTACATTTTGCATACTGCATTGTTACATTTCCTCTTTCTTTTTATCTTACAGGAAAGACTTGACTTTGCAATGAAAGAAGTAATTTTTGACCTACTGTGTGTTGGGAAACCTGCAAAAGCCTTTAGTCTTAATCCGGAGGTAAAGTATTGTCAAATTACAATAGATGTAGTAGCTTTATCTCCTTGTTATGGCACTCATATCTTGATTTCTTGTTCTGTAGAGAATGAATATAGGTCTCAGAGCATTCCTGGTTATTGCTGACAAGCTGCAGCAGAAAGATGGTGATCCCCCAATGCCGAACACAGGGGCAACGCTCCCTTCTGGAAACACACTACGAGTCAAAAAGACATTCCTGAGCAAGCCTCTGACTGAAGATGAGGCCAAAGTCATAGGTGAGTTCATCTGTAGTACTTGTAGAGGAATAATTTCAATAAAAATAAAGGCTGTTTATGGGACTAAACTGTCAGCGTATGAATGTGTTTTGCACTGAATAACAAAATAAATAAAAATGGGCTTTTTTATGAACGGCACAGGCATTCATTTAGCACACTTTTCAAGCAAAACATTTTGCCAAAAAAAAAAAAAACCTTTTAAATTGTAAAACAATAGATATATACTCCGAATTTACTATTCAGTGTTATTATGTATGAATAATATTAATGCAAGAAAGATGATGAAAACATGAAAACTTTTCAATCATGTAATTTAAATTATATAACAAAAATGAAGATGTCTTTTTTTTTTTTTTTGCTGTTTCTAATGCAATGCATTTTGCATTTTTTTTCCTAATGCACTTTGCTTTCTAATGCAATGAAATCCATACACTTTTTATCTATTTGTGGATCATTTTGACAAACTGAGGTGCATATGCTCAGACTGATAAGGCCTGTGATCAGTCAGCTCCAGAATGAAATACAAAATCTGTGCTTATTAGGGTTGCAAAGGGGTGGAAAATTTCCAGAAAATTCTGGAAACTTGAAAAGAAATTTTCCAAAAAATCCCAGAAAGTTTTGAAAACGTCTGAAAGGTTTTGGAAATTTTGTGGATCTTTTTTTTTTTTTTTTTTTGCCTTTTTGCAACCCTAGTGCTAATAGAAAAGGAAAAAAAGTTTGAATCCAAGATTTGATAATAATATAGCATAGCAAGAAATTTACAAGCAATTTTTTGTAGACTGGTCATTTTTGACTGAGAACACCAGGTGTAACAAGGTGGGGAAAAATCCCCAAAAAGTATAAAAAATGTAAAAAATTAAAAAAAATAATAAATTGAGTTGTGAGCAAAGTCAGCAAGTTTTAGTCCAATGCTAACAATGCAACATTAACTAGCATTTTGGGAAAACACAACAAGGTTTGACCAAAAACATCTTCTGGATCATATTGATTGGCATTTTCTCATTAAACTCTGTTACTATTAAAGAACATGCCAGTCTTTTAAGTTTTGCATCGTTTCAACCATCAGGAATGTCCTTCTATTACCCCCAAGTGAGGAAAGCTTTAGACAACATCCTCAGACATTTGGATAAGGAGGTTGGCCGCTGTATGATGCTGAGTAATGCACAGATGCTGAATAAGGAACCCGAGGATATGATTACGTATGTCACACAACAACACTGACTCTGTCTAATAATCTTTCATCTGGTGTATCTGATTCTCTGCACACACCTGTCTGACCCATCAACCCAAATCGAACTAAGTTTGAGCTTGTCAGTTCACTGTTTGAGCTTGTGTGACCTCTCTCTATACTGACAGGGGCGAGAGGAAACCCAAGATTGACCTCTTTAGGACATGCATGGCCGCCATTCCACGCATCCTTCCTGATGGCATGTCCAAGTCTGAGCTCATAGACCTTTTGGCACGGTAAGTGTGTGTATATGTTCGATGCATGAATGGGCGTGTAAGTAGGAAGCATTTGCTTTGACGAATTGCCCAATGGTCAGGTTTCCCGAAAGCTTCAGTAACGTGATCCCTCCCAGCCCCCCGGCTTGAATAGGATGTCCCAGTGCAATCTGAGTCAGGGCTGGTCTAATCAGACTTAATTCTTCTTGTACAAGCCATTAGGTCAGCCAGCTAGTTCAGAGTAAAGTTGATCTCTCTGTGAACTTCCTCCACTGAAGCTGGAGGAACTTCTGCTTTGTAATGGAAGCACTTGGAAAGTATGCAGATTATTTATGAGGATTGGTGCATACTATTTTGATAAATGTATAGGAACATTTAAGGAACACACACACACACACACATCAAGTTACTAAAATGAAAACTAAAACCATTAAACAACATTTTTGCTAATTTAAATAAAATAAACATGAAACTGAAATAAAAGAAAATAAATAGTTTTTATTTCAGCTAGATGTCAAGGCATTATTTCTCATTTTCTTATAGTTTAACCTGAAGTACTAAAATAACTGAAACTAAAATTGGAATAAAAATTAATAAAAACTATATAGACGTATTTGAAAAAAATATATAAAAATAGACAAAACTCAACAAAATTCCTAAAACTTTAACTAAAATAAAAATAATATTGAAATAATATCAGTGATACTAAAATAATACTTTTATATACAAGAAAACAAATGCAGGTAAAGTGTCTATTTTTGTTTCAAATGAATATAAAATGTCAAAATATGGGTGAAATAATGTTCCATCATCATTCAGCATAACAAATTAACTTGTACTTTTTAAAATATATAAAATAGTAAGTGGTCATGCTACATTTTATTATATTTTAAATGATTAAAAACTTTTCTTTCTAAAAAAATGGGTATAACCTAGTGGTTTGAAGGATAGTTGCAAAGATTGGTAAAAATGTCAAATTACAGTTAATTCATTTTTTTGGGGGGGCTGCACTGTGTCTTTTAATATCATCTAATGAACGGACGTCTCACTCCACAGTCCTGCATGCTGTTGAGGGTCTCGCTTTAGTGCTGCTGTGCTCCTGCCAGACAGGCACGCGCAAAGTAGCTGTGTCCATCCTTCGAGAGGTCCGCCAAATCTTCCTCACCATCGGGCAGAATGAGGTAAGGGCCACTTGGAGCCTGACTTGATCAGATATAGACCTTAAGAGTATACATCCACTCATTTATGGTGGAATATGGTATTCATTCCATCATATAATTTGTTTTTTTCTGCACAGGAAGATGAAAGGCCCATGATAGATGTACTGGACCAGCTGAGCCCAGTGGTGCTCGAGAGCTTTGCCCACGTGGCGGTGGCTGACTCGGTGAGTGCCTCTCTGTTCGGTCCTTTGTGGTTTCGCTCACATGTGAGTCTCAGAGGACTTCTACAAAGTGTCTTCTGTTCTGAGTTTATAAGAAAGTCTGTTTTACCTCTCTGAGCTTGGAGTTTAGTGTATTAGGTGATTACTTGATGATTTCGAATCACATAGATACTAGATGTCAATACTAAATTGGTACATTAAAGAGCTAAATTTAGCATAAATCCATTTTGTGTTTTGTCTGTAATTATCCAAAAATGTTGTTATTTGACCAATTTTCTTTCATTTCACTGTTGAGTTCTCTGTAAGTGGCCACTATGATTTCTTCCCTTCCACTTCCCCGCAGGTGTCCCTCCCCGCTGGGCAGCACGCAGACCTGCAGTGGCTAGTGGAGTGGAACGGATCTCTGGTCGGCAGCCACTATGACGTGCGGAGCCCGTCTCGTGTGTGGATCTTAGCACAGTCTCTGAAGGAACCCTGGGCTCTGTGCCTCTTCAGCCTTCTGAGACAGGAGTACCTGCCTAAGCACTGTCCCACAGCGCTCAGCTACGCTTGGCCCTACGCCTTCACCCGCTTGCAGCTCCTCATGCCTTTACTTGAGCCCAGGTGAGGGATGGATAAACTATTTACTGTAAGGGTTTATTTGACCTTTCAAACTTTCTCCTACATCTATATATGTATCATTGAGTGGTCAGTGGTTTGATTGGTCTGCATTGGCGCTTTAATTATTGTGGCAGCCTGGTATAGGTTATTGTGCCTGGGTATAGAGCTTTTTAAGCATTTACTCTATCTTTAAGTTTAAGCTTTTAATGGCTTCCCATAGCCATAATTTTTATTATGATACTGCACTTGTTTAAGTGGTTCTGCTTCTGATAGCAGACTCTGTACAGTCCTATTTGGGTTACTCTTCTTTTTATATACAGTACATTCATAATACATGATAACTCAGCAAAATGTCAAATTAATATAATATTAATCAATCGATCAGATGTTTGGGGTCAGTAATGAACAAAATGCATTAAAGTGATCAGAAGTGACAGAAAAGACATTGTTAATGTTACAAAAGAGTTCTATTTCAAGTAAATGGTGTCCTTTTGAACTTCCTCTTCATCAGAAAATTTGAAAAACAATCGTCTCCAAAATAGTCCACAATAGAATATTAATCAGCACCTGTTTGTAGCATTGATAATATTACAAATGTTTCTTAAGCACTAAATCAACATATTAGTATGAAGAATCATGTGACACTGAAGACTGGAGTAATGGAAACTGAAATTCAGCTTTGCCATCACAAGAATGAATTATAGTTTAAAATATATTGAAAAAAATAATATATATATAATATAACATTTCACAATATGACCATTTAACTGTATTTTTTATTAAATAAATGCAGATTAGTTGAGCTAAGGTATAGAAGCCTGTTTTCGCCAACTGAATAAAAAATAAAAAGGTAATTGCGAGTTTTTATCTCACAATTTCGACTTTTTGTAATATGCGCTGTTTATAATTGCGAGGTTAAGTCCAGTTCTGAGGGGGATAAAAGACTGATATGTTCTCAGAATTGCGAGTTTATATCTCGCAATTTTTAGTTTCTTTCTCGCAATTGCAGGTTTATATCATGCAATACTTTCACGCAATTCTGAGAAAGTCAAAATTTCAAGATGTAAACTCGCAATTACCTTTTTATTTTTTATTCAGTGGTGGAAACGGCATCCAAAAACGTAAAAAAATACAACTGACACCAAACTTTTTTTGGTCTAAAAACCATTTTTATTTATGGTTTTTAATTTAGCTAGTTTAATTTGCTTATTTTTCACTTTACATCAGTCAATTCATTCAAATGTTTTCATCTCTTAGCAACCCAGTTAACGCCAAGAAGACAAGCTCGGCTGGTTCAGCAGACACCTATGTTTCTCTCTGGAGAAACTATCTGATTCTGTGTTTTGGTGTGGCCAAACCCAGCATCATGAGCCCGGGTCATCTTCGAGCTTCCACCCCTGAGATCATCACTCCCAGTACAGACAGCAACAGCAGCTATGACAACAAGGTAGGTGGGGCTTCTTATGCATCACGCACCAGTCATGTCTACAGTCATACGCCCCAGTCAGTCATTTATTGACTTGATGGAATCATTGATTAACATCTTATTCTTTAGATCCTCGGCACCCCGTCTGTGGCCTGGCTTCTGAAGCAGTTGATTCCTCTGATGCGTTCAGAAAGCATTGAGATCACAGAGTCTTTGGTGCTCGGATTTGGCCGCACAAACTCATTCATTTTCAGGTATTATGTAGCAAATATATAAACATTTAAGATCTCTAATGATGTGACTAATGTAAACATTTAGATGGGCCAAGTTCCTATAAGATTCTACATTCTCATAATAGAAAGTTCACTCATTTTTGATTATCACACATCACAACATACTGTGTTTTATTGTTTGCAATGTGTCATGTAAGTTCAGCAAGATTTTTTCAGATAAGATGTGAGCAGCATCTGATGTTCACATTCTAGTCATACCTCTGTTTTGTACTTGTCAGGGTTTTTGAATTCCTTGACTTTGATAAGGCGATGCACAAACACTGTATGCATATAATTATGATACTATAAATGGCCAGGCAAAGAAATCATTAAAATGTCAGTCATGGAACAATGTTCAGTTTACTGTGCGATTATAATTGTGCTGTTACTTTTTTTGTGTATTCAGATGCCAAAAAAAAATTGTGTGTGTGTTTAGACTTTGTGTGAGAGCCATTTTCACTTGGCATTTTGACACCATCTCTAAATCTAGACAAATCTTTTTCCAAAGCAGTAATCATATTTCATATTACATTAGTTATGTCTGCTTATTTCAGTTCTTGGAATAAAAAAAAAAAGTATTTATGGGAATAGAGCAATTATTGCTCTATAAACCTTGGCAGCACAGTATTGATTCTTTAGCCTTATTGATTTTCTATTTGTTGTGTCTCGTACAGAGAGCTTGTTGAGGAACTGCATCCTTTGATGAAGGAAGCTTTGGAAAGAAGACCTGAGGTCAGTTACAGTATATATACACTGAACAAAATTATAAACGCAACACTTTTGTTTTTGCCCCCATTTTTCATGAGCTGAACTCAAAGATCTAAGACTTTTTCTATGTACACAAAAGGCCTATTTCTCTCAAATATTGTTCACAAATCGGTCTAAATCTGTGTTAGTGAGCACTTCTCCTTTGCCGAGATAATCCATCCACCTCACAGGTGTGGCATATCAAGATGCTGATTAGACAGCTTTTCTTTTTTTTTTTTTTTGGATAGTTCAGTTAGATCAGCTGGTATGTGCAATAACTTGTTGTATTGTAAATGGCCCGCTCAAGCAATGCATACTTGACTTATCTTGCATGGAAAAAAAAAAAGTACCACAGTACATCGTTCCTACAAGCATAGGAAACCTTAAAATGTCAGGGATTTTTAAAAATGTAATTCCCAGACTTGTAAATTAATGAAATATTTTCTATAGTTATATATAGTTCTATAGTTATAACAAGTTTCTATAGTAATTGTTCTCATAATGGGTCCTCTAGAATAAAAAACGGCGAGAGAGAAGAGATCTGCTAAGACTCCAGCTCCTCAGGATCTTTGAGCTGCTGGCGGATGCCGGTGTCATCAGTGACAGGTGAGAAGGATGTTATTATTATGGATTCTGTTCTCTGGACACCTCCATTGCATCTCATTATGAACTCGCAGGCTACAAAACATGAAATGATCCCCATCTTTCTGTCTCTCAGCACTAATGGAGCTCTGGAACGTGATACGCTGGCCCTGGGCGCTCTCTTTCTTGAGTATGTGGACCTGACCCGGATGCTTCTGGAAGCTGAGAATGACAAAGACATGGAGATTCTCAAGGACATCCGAGCTCACTTCAGCGCCATGGTGGCCAACCTCATACAGTGTGTCCCAGGTGAAGAGGAAGACATCTCACAAACTCACTCAGTATACAATTAATGTCAACACGAAATCAAAATTTATTCCATTTAAATTCGTAATACACATTCTTGTTTGTGCACAACTCGTTTAATTCATAAATTGTCAAAATATAGTTTTTTCTACTTTAAATATTTATTCCTCACGTTAAATAATCATACTGATGGTCATGAAGTTATATTTCGCTCTGGGAAGTGCTCCACATTTTCTTTGTTTAGGAAATGGAATTCATTGCTAGGTTACAGTGTATTCAGTCACAGGACTCCTGACATCAGTCTTGATTTAGACTCCCCAGTGGAGACATTGCCCGAAATAGCAGTAGATTAGATCAAGAGCCGCTTCATGGGCAAATGATGAGTCGCAGAGTGGCAAAACTAAAATCATAAGGTTTTTAAATTGTTTAGGCACTACCACAAAATATTTTTTCATGAAGGGGTTCCTGTAGCCCAACTTGCATTGATAAAACATGTAGCTTTGGGTGTAAAATTTATGTTTTTATAGTTTTTTTTATCTAATACCTCTCTTCTCCTCTCCTTGTTTCATAGTGCATCATCGACGTTTCCTCTTCCCTCAACAAAGCCTTCGGCACCATCTCTTCATCCTTTTCAGCCAATGGGCTGGACCCTTCAGTATCATGTTCACGCCCCTGGATCGCTATAGTGACCGGAACCATCAGATTACTAGATACCAGTATTGTGCTCTTAAGGTAGTACAGACTACATTTATATAATATATCATTCTATATATCATTTTGATATTTCATTCCATTGCACAGTACGTTTTGCTTTAGATGGGTCTTCATTCAAAATAAAAAAGATGTATATTTTTTATAACAAATACACACTGCTGTACACAAAGTTTGGGGATGGAGCCTATTTATTTGATCAAAATACAGTAAAAACTTTAATATTGTAAAATAGCATTGCAATTGAAAATAACTGTAATCTATTTGAAAATATTTTAATCAAAAATACAGTAAAAACCTATTTATTTGATACAGTAAAACAATATTGTGAAATAATGTTACAACTGTCACATGATTTGTCAGGTGGAAAAGTCTTTACTGTCACTTTAATTTAATGCATCCTTGCTAAATAAAAGTATTAATTTCTTAAAATATATATATATCTTACTGACCCCAAACTTTAAACAGTAGTGTATGCATGTTTCAAAATGTCATAAAAAAAGAAGAAAAAACGTTTAATTAAAGAGGAACATTACAATAAATAATAATACATTTAAAATATTAAAGAAATAATATAAATACATCTTTTTTTTACATATATTTGTATTTCGAATCTGCATATGAAAGCAGTGGAATGAGATGATGTTTCACTCTGGCTCTAATTTAAACCATTGCTTGTGTTGCTAATTCAGACCGCAGACGTATACTCCACTAATTTGATCTCCAGAGGTCTACTTATAGCCCAGGAAGCGCTGTAGTCATATACAGTGCAAGACCTCAATGTGGACACACATGCCAAAGAGACAAAAGTGGGTCCACTACGTGACGAATGAGTCCATTTGGGATGACAGCGCATGTGTGCTCGGTTTTGTCTATGGGAACCCTGTACACATAATGTCAGCTCTGTGCAAATTTACGAAGTGTAAACATATAGTTCACGTCAGGTTTGTTCAGGTTTGAATTTCTGGAAAAATGACACCCACCTCTAAAGCTATTATTGTTTGTGCGTGTACGTGTAGCTTCTTGTGTTGCCGTAAACCCCTTCCCCATAATAGAAAGGCGGGTGTTGTAAGACGATCATATATAATGTTGTAGCATTTGTAAAAGGTGTGTAATTTCAAGACCCTGGCGTCATTAAAACACACAAATGTCCAGACATGATATGAGTCCTTTGAGCCTCTTCCCTGTTTCTTTGAAGTATTTTTTTTTGTTTTGTTGGACACGATAGGACGTGATTTCCTCAAAACAGGAAATTCCAAGTTTTGCATGAAAGCTTTGCATGAAAGAATGCTGTTTTTTCTTCCTTTCATAGGCCATGTCGACTGTGCTTTGTTGTGGCCCCGTGTTCGACAACGTAGGGCTCTCTCCTGATGGCTACCTCTATAAATGGCTGGATAACATCCTTGGCTGTCAGGATCTGTGGGTATGCGGCCAAACACTCTGAAACAACATGACCCACATATGTCCTCAATCACTCCTTTAGTGTTGATAGCGCTAAACCAACACAACCATCTTTGAAATGATTCTCAAAGTGTGCCTGTTGACCCAGTGCAAATTGGCTCAGGGATTTTTCATAAGATAAGACACTTTTCTTAGATGTCTCTAACTCTTTATTTCTCAGCTTGTATCTCAACTTGCAAATGTTGATTCTTGAAGTGAAAGTCTGGCTTTGTGCCCTGAAATATTTTTGTGGTGTTGGAGCGAGACACTACCATTCAAAAGTTAGGGATCAGTAAGATTTTTCAAATATCTTTGATGAATAGAAAGCTCAAAAGAACAGTATTTATTTAAAATAGAAATACTGTGTAACGTTATAATGCCTTTGTGACCTTGTTCCTCCACCAAGGTGGTTTTATGTCACCATTCACATCAACGGATAACATACGTGATCCTCTGATCTGATTCTCCTCAGGTGCATCAGCTGGGCTGTGAGGTGGTGGTTCTTCTGCTGGAACTTAACCCAGATCAGGTGAATCTGTTTAACTGGGCTGTGGACCGATGTTACACCGGCTCCTGCCAGCTGGCCTCTGGTTGCTTCAAAGCCATCGCCACTGTCTGTGGTAGCAGGTACACTGGGGCCTGAAAAGCCAGAGGAAATATTGAATTTTCCAGTTTAATGCATATTAAACGGTTTAAAAGTTTGAGATCTGTACGATTTTTTAATGTTTTTGAAAGAACTCTCTTATGTTAATCAAAAATACAGTAATACTGTGAAATAATATTACACTTTAAAATATATATTTATATTTTCTATTTTAACTAATTAAAAAATGCAATTTTTTCCAGTTTATTTGATAAATAGAAAGTTCAAAAGAACAGCATTTATTTGAAACAGAAATCTTTTGTCGCATTATAAATTAGTGCTGTGCGGTATGACCAAAAATGTATATCACGGTATTTTTCAAAATTATACCGGTTTCACGGTACCAGACTGTATTTTTTTTTTCATGCATGACCCGGGTGTTAACAATATTTTCTACTTATTGAGAGAGGAAATACTGCAGTATATTGACTTAGAATGCCCTATTTTACTGTCATGATGAGTGAATATTGTCAAAAAATACCACACTAAATAGTGACTAAACACAACCCCTTTTAATACATGTTAACCAGGAGTCGCTCTCATTTATAATCGCGGCATCGTCTGATAAAATCAACATGCATCTACACTAAAGAGCGGCTATGCGGTTGTTTTGGCTATATTACTTTTTTGTCTCATGCAGCGCACTGCCTGCGTCTGAGTAACAAACTAAAAAAAACAACA
>NW_015548126.1:2640126-2701675 GCF_001515605.1 Sinocyclocheilus anshuiensis | reverse complement strand
GCAACATACGTATTGCGGTATTTAAAAAATTAATATCATAACAAAAATAAACACCGGTATTCGGTATGAACCACTATACCACCCAGCACTATTATAAATGCATTCACATTACTTTTGATTAATTTAATGAATCCCCATTGAATAAAAATACTAATTTCTTTAAAAAATAAAATAAAAAAAATCTCACTGACCAATAACTTTTAAATGTATTTTTAATTATTTTTTTTATTGTAAATTGTACCTTTAGTATAGCATTTATACAATTTTTATACAGTATTCATATTTATAAAAAAGGTTTCATCAGGCTACTTCTGTTGCCAGATTTCCCACAGCAGATAAAATCCTATTCAATAGAGCTTAGGCGGCGTTTGCCTGCTTTCTTTCTCATGATAATTTGTTTACGTGTATAGTGCCAAGACTAGACGTGTCTTTGGACTGAAGCCTCTCATTCACATATTTAGCAAAACATCTCATGTGTAACTTGTTTTATGTAGGTCTTTTGTTTTCTGTCACAGAAACTACTCCAGTGATATTGTGACTCTGCTGAACCTTGTTCTCTTCAAAGCGTCCGACACAAACAGGGAGATCTACGAGATCGCTATGCAATTAATGCAGGTCTGAGAGAGAACATTCTCTGCCAAAGAAGTGTTGCAATAATAGAAAGTGTACTGGATTAAATAGCGTGTTTGTGTGCTAATCTGTTTATGTGTGTGTGTTTTCTGGATGAATAGATTCTGGAGGCCAAGCTGTCTGTGTATTCTAAGAGGATTGTGGAACAGAAAAGTGGTGCTATACTGTATGGAACACATGGGCCTCTTCCGCCCCTCTACAGTCTCTCTGTAACCCAGCTTTCAAAGCAACTTGCCAGAATGTACCCTGAACTCACCCTGCCCCTTTTCTCAGGTATAAAATGGAAGGACAGAGATGAACACAGTGTGTATGTGTGTTAATGCCACTGCTTCTCTTATAGGTGAAAACTCCTAAAACTTTTAACTGCAAAATGAGAGGGTTTTGTCTCTGGTTTTAATACAACTTAGGTTCCGTTGACCGCATCTGTGGCACAATGTTATTTTAATATTATTTATATGCTACTATAGTATTTAGTAATGTTTTATTAGCTTATAGCTTTATATTTTTAGTTTTCATTTTCTAGTTTATGTTCAGTAGCTTTGTTCTTTTGTCATTTTTATTAGTTTATATATATATTTCAGGTCGTCTTTATTTTAGTTTTTTCAGTTTTAGCAATTTTAGTACTTCAGCTTAAACATTTTATTTCAGTTAGGTGTTAAGGCAAACTTTGTAATTTTTAATGTTTTTAATGTTTTTCATTTAATATTTATATATTATTTCATATTTATTGTAATTAAAAATATTTTTGTAGTTTTCGTTTTAGTTCATAACAATGCTGCTGTGGCATGCTGTTGATTATCATGGAAAATAATTTTGAATAATTACTGCATTAAAATATACAGTTGTCACACTATTGATAAAGTATAACCATAACTCTTAAACATTATACTGGAGGAGAATGAAGGAGATATGTCTCTGTAAACCAATCTTTCAAGTCATACTGCAACTGTGTTAATCTGGTAGCCAGTTGCTGGTAGCCACTGACTTTCATTTTTTCCATACTATGAAAGTCAACTATAACTGTTAGGTTACCGACATCCTTCAAAATATCTTCTTTTGTGTTTAACAGAAGAAAGAAACTCATACAGGTTTGAAAAAATAACAAAATTTAGATTTTTGGGTGAACTATCCCTTTAAATTTAATTGAACCACCAGCAAATTTAACAAAACATGCAGAAACTTCATTTATACTTATGATTGTATATTTATGTAGATATATCTTTTTGTATCTATCATCTCTAGAGGTGAGTCAGAGGTTTCCCACCACGCATCCAAACGGGCGTCAGGTCATGCTGACCTACCTGCTCCCTTGGCTCAGTAACATCGAGCTGGTTGATGGAGGCCTGCTGCCCACTGTCTCGAGTCCGAGCAGCTCTGGAGACAACAGGAAGGGATACACTCACAACACCTCAGCACCTCACCTGCTCCGAGGCACAGGCTGGGGGTCACTGCAGGCCTCCTCTCTGGTCCTAAACAACCTCATGTTCATGACTGCTAAGGTATGACTGTGAATCGCTGTTACTTTAGTGTTTCCTAGACTCTAAAGCTATGGATATCAATACAGCATATTGAGTTGTGTGTCTCTGTGTGTGTTAGTACGGGGACGATGTCCCAGGTGCAGAAATGGAAAACGCTTGGAATGCTCTGGTCAGTAATGAACGGTGGACTAATAACCTGCGGACCACCATGCAGTTTCTCATCAGCTTATGTGGAGTCAGCAGCGACACCTCTCTTCTGCCTCATGTAAGTTGTATATTTATTTTTTTCATTATGTTTTGGTTTGGTGTCAGATTTGATCAGATTTTATTGATAAAGCAGGTCATTTGGTTAAAGAATGAAAGCTAAGTTGTCAAGTTATGTTTGTCCTCTATTTATGCTCAGATTAAGAAGGTGGTGATCTACCTGTGTCGCAACAACACCATTCAAACCATGGAGGAGCTGCTTTATGAACTTCAACAGACAGATCCTGTGAACCCCGTAGTGGTGCACTGTGACAATCCTCCGTTCTACCGCTTTTCAGCCACAAGCAAAATTACCACCACCACCACTTCAGGTATGTATACTAGAGAGTTTGTGTGAATCTGTCAAGGCAAAATGTCATAAATACATAAAGACATCAAAATGTCTGAGTTAGCACTCATGTGTTGCATGTATATCACATGCCACATGTTATATTAATAAATACTGCATGCCTCTAAAGGTACAACTTCCAGCAGCAAAACCATGGTGTGTGGCCAGGGAAACATCCCTGACACAGATGACTCGCCAATCACAAAGGAGTGTGATGACAGGTATGTGCCACAAACCACTCTATTTACATATGTGCCCTAACACTCTTTCTATTAATGTCATTTTTTTCCTTGGTCACGTTTAATCACAGTTTGAGGTTACACCCACCTTAAGCATTACAAACATAACTCATTATAATTAATCATGAGGCAGACACCTTTATCCAAAGCAACTTCCCCTGGAGCAGCCTAAAATCTGTCTAGATCAAGGGCATGTTTATATTTGATACATGTATTGACAAAAGTATTTTTTTTCTGTCAACCAAAGGCTAAGCAACATCTTACGAGCACACAACCGCCTGGAGTCTCGGTACAGCAGCAGTTCTGGAGGTTCCTATGATGAGGAAAAGAGTGAGTCAAGTTTATAGCTTCAACAAATGGGCAAAACAGTTTGTTTTGGATTGATTGATATTTACTATATGCAGTGGAGGAGCTTCTGAGCAAAGTCAAGTTCAACAGTTGGAACTGGAAGTCTGAAATGCTTCCCCTTTGGCCATGGATGTCGAGACAGTTCTGGCCTGAGGATGTTAAATATTATCAATAACTTTAAAGCAGTAAAATAGTTCAGACCTTTTTTGAATTTGAGATGATATTTCTGATAGCCAGCTCAGGTAATACATTTCAGCTTGAAATAGTTTAAGCTTAAGCTTTATGGTTTTTGAGCATGATTGCATTAGACATGAGGTATGGCAGGAATGGAGTTTGTCTGTCTACATACCATTCATGCTTTGAGGGTAAATTCCAGTTTTATTACAAGTCTCATGGATGAAAGGCATACCTGTCAAGGATGGCGTGTTGTTTTCAACCTTTTTGCTTTGCCTGCAGGTGAGCCGCTCCCACCGTATGCCATGTGGCTTATGAGTGTGCTAGAAACCAATCAGCCGCTTCCTCTTCCCATGCCAGTTAACGGAGGCTGCTGGGCACCGCTGGTCGATTATCTACCTGAAACAGTCACCCCACGAGGACCCCTCCACAGGTCAAATTTCTGGATTTTATTTTATTTTATTTTATTATTTATTTTATTTATCCATTGCATTTTTATTTGTTTTGACAAAATAAAACACATTCATTTAAATAAATTTAATTATGTATTTATTTATGATGTTACAATAAAACAGCCATTAAGTAACAAAAGTAAATCTATACTTTATATTATGTAAAATCCTTTTATTCAGATTTAGATTAAATGTCCAAGTCTTGTAGAGAATTACATACTAGCTTTTAAAGCACTGTAACTTGAGTCGTTAAATTTAATCTCTCATCATAAAACGTGATTCTTATCAATCCCACGGATTATGTAATCCTGAAATCTTAAAGCACGTCACTCTGCAATTATCAGACAGATGGAAAAGAGATGATCAGAAGCTGCAGTGCTGTCGTCAGAATCCCTTTGACCTGAAAAAAAAAACACGATAACATGTTACCAATGTTCTTTTTAACGTCTACTTAGGAACTATGAACAATGGCCATCATCAACGTAATGACAAAACCAACATACTCCCTTTAAAAAATTTGTTTTGTCACTCAGTCACAGCTGTGAATATGTTCTGAAAGGTCATTGCTGGTATGTGTTTTTGTTCATGTACTGAAAGACCAGTGTGTTTTGTCTGGTGCAGGTGTAACATAGCAGTGATCTTCATGACGGAGCTGGTGGTGGATCACAGTGTGAAGGAGGACTGGGCCCTACACCTCCCTCTACTGCTCCATGCCTGTTTCCTGGGTCAGTAGAGCCTCTGTGTTCTGTTCTCATCCCAATTTGGGGCATTTATCAGGGATTACACGTCTAGATTAAGGCTGCAGTGCTTGAGTCAGGTGTTCTCAGATGAAAAGTGCTGCTTTTACTGTAGTACATGTTATTTTTATCCAAAATGGATTTGCTTTTGTCTTTTTTTTTTAATCTAATCTCATCTGAACTGTTGCATCCCTCAATGTGTCTTATGACTGCAACTATGTGGCTTGCTACGAGAACAATGTTGTCAGTGAAAGCAGTAGCTGATATCTCCTGAACATGTAGGATGGACCCACCTTATCTTTTTTTAGAAATATGTGAAATATTTGTATCCCTGCGGATTGAAAACATGAATCAATTCAAATCAAAACAACATTTAGGTGTTGAAAGACAAAAAAAAACAAAGGCTAGAACCAGATATTCCTACTTATCCCTTCCATAAAGCCCCCAAATGGACATAAACAATAATGAATGAGTGAAAGTACAAATGTAAACCTTTAACTTTAAGATTTGGGCTCTTTTTTTTTAGGTATGGACCACTACCGCCCAGAGGTGTTTGAACACTGTAAGAGACTCCTCTTGCACCTTCTCATCACGCTATCTTGCAACAACAATTTCAGCCTCATTGCCTCTGTTCTGCTAAACACCAGAGATGCCAACAGCAACAAGAGCCTGACTTTTAAACCCATCTACCAGCCTGAGTTCTACACAGGTACTACACTTAACATCCAAATATGTCCAAAAAACAATGAAAACATTTGTGTGTGTGGTTTGTGGTAGTCAAACTTTCAATGCTAGTGTCAACAGGGGTCACCAGGAGTCAGAAGATACAAATAATATGATACATACTAAGCCTATAATACATATATATGGCTTAAATAAGTACTTTGAAACTATGCTGCAGCTGCATTCATTTTGCAACCACGTTTTTATATAATTGTTAGACCTGGAAATGAAGGGCAAATTCAATGATGAATGCTTTGACACTTTGTGAAACGCTACATTTTATTAAATGTTGTGAAATTCTGCCTTCTATAAAAGAAATTTAGCAACTTCTCATGAATCCTGTTTATCACACCCTCCTTGCATGAACACTTACTCATTGGCTTTGGTATTTGACACATAGCTTTGAAGAGTGCAGTCATGTTGAAATCCTGTGGAGGGGTGGAGAGTGAGAATTCTTATCTGTGCAACTTCTGGAAGTGCAGCCAAAAACAATTATATGTACACAGAGCATCTAAAGGTCTGATTAGAGCATTCCTATGGACTATTTTTATCTTTTTGCTCCAAATGGACGGTGGTCTCAATGTTTTTTATGCTGTTAAAACATGTCTAGGCAAAGTCAAAATGATGCTGATAAGATGTAATTCGCCAGCCCGTCATAACAGCATAGTGATTGAAGTATTGTTCTTTTTTTGGCTCATTTAGGAATGTTATCACTCTATTTGTCTTGCCCAAATATTTCAGTTGAGTACGTTAAAATGTGGGCTAATCTTTAGAGCTTGTTCCTTCCCAAACATTTTACTCACCCTACGTGTGGTGTTCAGGTGGTGTGGACTTCCTCCGGAATGGCCAGGCATCTCCGGTTCCTGATTCTGGCCTCAGTTCCTCTTCTACCTCGTCCAGCCTGAGCCTCGGAGGCAGCAGCTCCAATCTTCCTCACCTGGCCCAGGAAGAGGTGGAGCAGATGGAGAGCAGCACTGAAGATGATGAGAAGAGCAGCAAACTCATTGAGTTTCTCACTAACAGGTACAAGAAGAACCTACAGTAACACAAGTTTGGGATCATGTTTGTTTTTGTTTGTTTATTTTTTAAGAAATGTATATGAAATTTATACTTTTATTCTGCAAGGATGCATAAATTGATAAAAAGTGACAGTAAAGACATTTATAATGTTACAAAAGAACTTTTAATTTTTCTATTAATCAAAGAATCATGAAAAAAATTGTCAATGATTTCCTCAAAAATATTAAGCAGCATAACTGTTTACAACATTGATAATGATAAGAAATTATCTTGAGTGCCAAATCAGCATATTAGAATAATTTCTGAAGGCTCATGTGACACTAATTGCTGCTAAAACTGTAGCTTTGCCATCACATGACTAAATGACATTTTAAAATATATAAAAATAGAAAACAGTTTTTTGAAAATAACTTAGTTCTGTTTTGTGTTTGTTTCTGTGACTTCAGACAGGCTCACGTGACACTAATTGCTGCTAAAAATGTTGCTTTGCCATGATGCCATCACAGAAATAAATGACATTTTAAAATATATAAAAATAGATATATTTGTTTTATTTGAATAATATTTCACAAATATTTTACTGTATTTTAAATCTGATAAATGCAACCTTGGTGAGCATGAGACTTCTTTCAAAACACAAAAAATCTGAATCATGATAGGTACAGTACATAAATGCTGTGATGTTTTTATTATATTAAATTTATGTTATATTGAACTTAACAAATGAAGTGTTTAAATATTAATTTTAATAGGGGCCAGATAACCTCTGCACTGTTACTTGTTCTTTACTGCGTATGTAACTACAATGAAAGGTCATTTCATGTTAATATTCCAGAGCTGTTCAGGAACTGATTCAGGAAATGACACATCTGACACGTCTTACATCTGACATCACTAAAAATGTTACAGACTTGTATGTTGCATTTCATCAGTCTTCATCAGAGCGGTTCTCTTCTCACTGGGGTGTTGCTTAAAAGGGCATCTGCCTGATGTTGGTGCTGGTGTTGGTTCTTTCAGACTATGTTCACACTGCAGACAATTCCAGATTGTTTTTCAAATCCCATTTTAAGACTGGCAACACTGTTATTTGCTCATGATCAGGTGGATCTGTGTGGCATTTGCAGTATAGTTATTTTCTGCCAATATCTTTGGTTGCCAAATGAAGGCATTTGCACACTACCGAGTGACTTTCTACTTCAATAACTGGAAGTATTGAAGCTATTACTGGAAGTATTGAAATGATTATTATGCTGTTAACAGCTATGGTCAACAGAGAAAAGCAGTCAGATGTGAATTGGATATGAAAAAACTGGATTTGAGCTGCGTGAACTAGTTTTTACAGTATGTACAGAACTAACTTTTTTCACTTAAATATTGATTCAAACTACAGTAGTCAACATCAAAACCTTTCATCAAAGTTGTCCTAAAACCAAAACAATACCCGTTCTTGTCTTAGGACAACTTTGATCAACTTTTTTGATCCACTTCAAATGTTGACTACTGTATTCCTCGCCTCATCTTTAAAAAGTTTCATGCATGTTCATCTTGCATGTTTAAAATATTTAATATACAGCAATTGCTGCCTGATTAGTTAGTTTATTTTAAGTTTTGACTGAGGAAAGTTCTATCAAAACTTAAGAAACACAGCAACACGTTTGGTGGTTTGCAGGCAAATAGCATCTTTTGGCCTAGTCTGCCATCTAGTGGCAGTTTTAGTCACAAGCAAGTAATATTCAAACATATCACATTGCTGTCATTTACAGTTTATACTGCATATGTAAGAGATCTTATAAATGGTCATGTGGTTTGTTTAGGCCTTTTGGACCATTGTGGAGCCATGAAGACATCACTCCTAAGAATCAGCACTCAAAGAGCACAGAACAGCTCACCAACTTTCTGAGACATGTAGTGTCTGTGTTCAAAGAGTCCAAATCAGGTAAGTCACATTTGTCCTAAGTCATTCCAGTGTTCGTCTAGATTAATAGGGTGCAGCTTGTGACATTTATCTAATTTTAATTTATATCCCTGTATTTACATGCCATATTCTCTATGTTTGTAGACATTCGGCTTGAGCAGCAGTTGAGTGAAGTGGCGTTGCAGATGGCTCTGTGCAGCTCCTCCAGACATTACGCTGGACGTTCCTTCCAGGTGTTCAGAGCTCTGCGGCAGCCCCTGTCAGCGCTGGCCGTGTCCGACTTGCTTTCACGCTTGGTGGAAGTGGTCGGTGAGCACGGGGAGGAGGTTCAGGTGAGCTTCTGGTTCTGTAATGACTGTTCTGACTGATTCAGTGAGCGAATAAACACAGAATGCATCTTCTCTGCAGGGGTATGTGATGGAGCTTCTCCTCACTCTTGAGTCAGTGGTGGACAATCTAGCTGAGTGCCTGAAGAACAATGACTTATTTGTTATATTACGGTAAGTTCCCGCAATGCAACATTACTTCTGTCAGGACCACTACCGTCAATATGATTGACACTTAGCATACAGTTTGGTTTGGCGGTATGGTTCTGTTCTGGGAAAAACTCACTGCCCATCCATGAGGCCTGTTATGAATGAGCAGGGAGAGCAGCAATAATAACCCCCCTAGGGTAAACCAAACAGAACTATCATTAACGTACTTAATGATATTTAAGTGTAACACATTATTCAAGATAAAAGGAGTCTGATTCAACGAGGAATATAAGCAAGCCAAGCCCTGACTGTGGCGAAAGGAGGAGTTGGGGATGGAGGAGGGTAATTTGCTCCTGAGCAAGCGAAAAAGCTGCTGAATAATACTGAATAGACCTTATATAGGAATGCCTATAGGTAGATGTGATCAGCTGAGAGTCAGCCGATGCAAGCTTGACTCACGTGAACCTGCCGGAACTAATGCTATATGCTTGATTTATGTAAAGCCTGACATATGAAATAATCATGAATAGTCAGAAAAATCTTTTTTTTTTTTAATCGACAGAAGGCATGTAGTAGTTTGTGTACAGTAGGTTTCTCAATAAGTTTTGATAATAATTGTTGATTATTTAGAAGCCTTAGAAATTTGCGTATGAAATATGATAGAGTAGGCTTTAAAAGGTTTGAGTCTTCTAACTTCAACATCAAAAGTCCAAGAGGCTTCGATGTTTGTTAGTGATCAGTCTGTGTTCCTGCAGGGCATCTTCGCCAGATCTTCCATCCAGCGGCAAGTTAACACTAAACCGTAAAAGCACCAGTCAGCTGGACCTGATCCCAGGATCAGGCACTGCTTCTGAGCGAACACGCCACCAGCGTAGCTACTCCGTACCCAAGCGCTTTGGCGAGCCTGAGCGTTCCTCCGAGGTTCCCCGGAGCGCCACCTTGGATCGCATCCACCATCATCAGAGCAGTATCTCCAAGCTCAGATCCCTGTCCTCATCATCTTCCAGAGACAACGTGGTCTCCACCGACCCAACCAACGCCAACCATCCTCGCAACCTGCTGGCCACCATCTTTTGGGCAGTGGTGTCACTCATGGAGTCAGACTTTGAGTTTGAGTACCAGATGTCCCTCAGGTTGTTAGGGAAGCTGCTAGGCCACATTTCATTGGATAAGCAGGAATACAGAGAAAAGCTGGAGAAGATCCAGATCCAGCTAAAATGGAAGGAGTTCTCTGGGCTTCAGCAGCTGCTTCTGAAGGGCTTCACCTCTGCAAACACCACAGAACTCACCTTGGAGATTTTCAGCCAGCTTACGCCCGTCTCACGCCTACCTGTGGTGGACACCTCACAAGCCATTGGTAGACCTTTTCATTTCTATTACCAGCTAAATGTACCTTTCTAACATAATTCTCCATTAATCCACCAAAATTCATGATCATTTCTCATTTTAAGTGGGATTATGAAAACAAATCTGCTATTACCTTTCAGGTTTCCCATTGAACGTGCTCTGCCTCATCCCCCATCTTGTGTTACACTTTGACTCACCTACTCAATTCTGCAAGGACGTGGCTGAGAGAATTTCCCAGGTCTGTTTCTGTTACCTCAACCACACTATAAATGCACTTTTATAGCTAGTCAAAGAATCTACATCACATTTGTTTACTGAAAATCACTCATTTTGATTTACAGGTTTGCCTTGAGGAAAAAAACTCCAAGCTGTCCAACCTTGCCCATGTGATGACACTGTACAAAACACACTCCTATACCCGTGACTGCTTCTCTTGGGTCAATGTGGTGTGCCGCTACCTACATGAAGCGTTCAGTGACAGCACACTCAGCATGGTTACTTACATGGCGGAGGTAGGAAGACCACAAATAAAAGTTAACCTTGCGACATTTATAATTTTAATGAAAAAAGTATGATAAACAAGACAAGAATGTGAACATACACATACTTTGTGTTCAGGAAAACTTTCTAATACTTTCTGTGTTTTGTAAACAGTTGTTGAAGAAAGGATTACCCAGCATGCAACAAACTCTTCTGCAAATCATCTATAGTCTACTGAGTCACATGGACCTGAGTGGTATTCAAGCCAAACTCTTCAACATGGAGGTTCTAACAACCATAGAGAAGTTTGTTCAGGTGTGACTCCTTTAATTTATCACGTACAGAATTTATTTATGGAATTTGTTCCACAACTTTAATTAAAATGTAATCATTTACATATGCTTTTGGCCAAAATGACCTACAATGCAATGTTATTTTATATACTATTATATAAAAATAATAGTATTTTGATATACTATTGTAGTATTTATTAATATTTTGAATGAGCATTAATTAGCATTTTCAGTTATCATTTAAATTCAGTTTGTAAGTTTGTAATTTTTGTGCTTTGATAATTTTATTAATTTTTAAAAAAGTTTTTAATTTTTTTACATTTATGTTTAGCTTTATCTTTTACAGTTTTTGTCATTTTAATACATTAAATTCAACTTATTTTATTTCAGTTAGTTGCCAAAGCAACATTTCTTATTTTTTAAGCTTAAGTTTTTCAGTTAATATTTTTTAATTTTTAATTTTATTTAATTTTATTTCTATTTTTTATATTTTAATTGAATGTATTTTATATGCGAAAACCATTTTTACCAACACTGCTACAGTGCATTACAAAAAAAAAAAAAGTTGTAAATGTGAATTTGCAGTGTGTATTGAATGTAATGAAATAAAAAGACTGTACTGCAAGATAATAGTAACTGAAATATAGCTAAATGAATCAGGATCCAATTAAGAATCAAGAACTTGTGAATCTGAATTAAACTGCATAGAAATCGAATCGTTAAAGGAAACACAACATAAAGACATAACTAATCAGTAATCATTTTACACTCTGTAGCTTTTCACACAATATTTATTGTGGGCGCTTCTAAAATTATCCTCAATGATCACATCTAACTGGCTCATATCATTCAGCCTTAATTTGTTCATGACATAATAGTGTTTTATAGCATTTCTACTGTAAACTTCAAGCTGTCTTACATCTTTAGTAAGGCCACTGGTTTTCCATCTCTCAACCCTTCCTTCGGAGGGAGAACAAAAAGAGAATTAAAAAACACGACCTTGTGCCAGGGCTATAAATCCAAAGGCACACCCAGCAGCAGTTTATAAACAGTCAGTCCTATTGGCTGCTGTCCACATTACTGAGGCCTTCAGTGTGGCCTCACAGCAAAGACGCTCCTCTGAACTACTGCTTCTCTCGCTGGGCTCGTGTGTTTATCTCAGCAGAAGAAGAGACAGCTACTGCTCTTGAAGATGGATTGACTGTATGTAATGCTTTGGGAGGTGAGCAAGTTTCTGAATGTGTCCTTTGAGAATAACTTAGTTCTGTTTTGTGTTTGTTTCTGTGACTTCAGACTGCACATTGGAAGGAAGCCTTGAACATATTAAAGCTGGTGGTCTCCCGCTCAGCTAGTCTGGTTTCGCCTTCATCCCCGCAGAGTAACACATCCACTGTGGATGTCAGGCGTGTTTGGGACACACCCTCCAAAGCCCTGCCTGGAAAGACCCTTGACTTTCACTTTGACATTTCAGAGGTATGACATGTCTGTATCTGTTTTCCTTTCTTTATTGTCATTAAACAGTACAAGCCAAAAGTTTGGACACTGAATTTATGTTTCTCATGATCTATAATACCCTGAGGCTTATACATAAATGCTTGAAATCAGTAGTGTAGCAAGCACAGACTATCCAGCATCCTTCAGTACTGTTTAATAACCATCCCAGGATGCACCTCATAAAGTTGGTTAAGATGATGAGTGTGCAGCTGGAATGAAGAGAAAGGGTGGTAACTTTGAAGGAGCTAAAATGGTTTTAAAAATTTTTTTGGTCACTATATAATTCCCATACTTCCATTTGCATTATTTTATAAGTTTATTTAAAATATTATATTATATTATATTATATTATATTAGTATTATTCAATTTATATAGTACTTTTAAATGCATAACACAGGAAAAAAATAAGACTGAAAAAATACTAAATATTATTTTTATTATTAGATATTATTTTATCATTTGCCTTTCAAGGAGCTAAAAATGGTCTTAAACGTTTTGTGGTCCCATTTTTGGTACCTTCCATTTGTGTTATTTTATAAGTTGATTTAAAATATAATATAATATTATATTATATTAGTATTATTCAATTTATATAGTACTTTTAAATGCATAACACAGGAAAAAAATAAGACTGAAAAAATACTAAATATTATTTTTATTATTAGATATTATTTTATCATTTGCCTTTCAAGGAGCTAAAAATGGTCTTAAACATTGTGTGGTCCCATTTTTGGTACCTTCCATTTGCATTATTTTATAAGTTGATTTAAAATATTATATTATATTATATTAGTATTATTCAATTTATATAGTACTTTTAAATGCATAACACAGGAAAAAAATAAGACTGAAAAAATACTAAATATTATTTTTATTATTAGATATTATTTTATCATTTGCCTTTCAAGGAGCTAAAAATGGTCTTAAACATTTTGTGGTCCCATTTTTGGTACCTTCCATTTGCGTTATTTTATAAGTTGATTTAAAATATATATTATATTATATTATATATAAGTACTATATAAGTATTATAGTATTATTCAATTTATATAGTACTTTTAAATGCACAACACAGAAAAAAGACTGAAAAACACTAAATATTATTTTTATTATTAGATATTATTTTTATCATTTAAAAAATATTTTATCATTTAAAAATTATTGTTATTATTGTAAAAAAGAGAAAGTTGTTATTTTAAGTGATGGTGTACATTAAGTTAGTGAAGCTGAGATGGTGCATAGTGTGTAAAAGTGAGCCATGCCAGCAAACCACCAAATGCTGGCGTCCTTGATAGGATTGTCCACATTTTCCAAGGTGGAGTCATGCATTTTTTTTTGTAGTTTTGTCCTCTGTGTTATTTATTTATTTATTTTTTTCATTATTATTGTACAGTAACATTTGTAACAAACTCTGAAGGTTAGGTTTTCTGTTTAAAACTTATTGGAAATATGAACAACCTGGCCTTATTAAAGTGTGGGAACCAAACAGGGAGCTATTTGTGTAGTGCATGAATTCCAGGAAATTATGTCAGTCCGGCTGTGGCGCTTTACATCCAGAGCGGCGAGAGCTGGACAGCCCTTCTAGAGTCTCAAAGCAGACTCCTCTGCCCTCTGTCAAATACCTCTGGGACGTATTTAGCCTCTAGCAAGTGAGCGAGACAGTAGGAAAAAACCTCAAAACTGACAGGGAACTCAAAGCATGCTCCATTCCATCCCAGCAGAAAGGATTTCACAGGAATTAAGGGCAGGTGAGCTCAATAAGGGAAATCCTGACATAACCCCCAAGCTTTGTTTGGCTCACTATATTGAAGTTCTGTTTTTGAAAGCTCCGCTACGAGACACAGAGGAGTAGGACCATTGAGAATAGACGTCCACTTTTTCCAGCAGGTACTGAATTGTTGGTCGGGATCTGAGGCAACTTGACGTTAGCGAAGGGAATGGAAGGACTTTTGGGCCGAGGGCCACAAGCTTATGACATGAAAGGAAAAGAGCAGACGTGAAATCCCTGGGCTTAATGGTGTGTGACTTTGTGTGTGTTTTAGACACCGGTGATTGGCCGGCGATATGACGAGCTTCACGGTTCTCCGAGGGAAGATGGGAAGAATGGAGGAGGAGTTACTGTGACTCGCAGTACCTCCTCTACATCCTCGGGCTCCTACCAAAACAACCACGTGCTGGTGCCTGTCAGCTGGAAACGACCACAATCTTCACAGGTAAGCACTCACAAATACACTGTTTGAAGTTCTGACATTTGCAAAAAAATGTATATATGCATTTCTATATCTCCTATATTTTAATGTTTTTATTTATTATTTTATTTTATGTAATTTGATCAATTACATTAAATTATTTTTTGTCATTTTATTTTATATTTAATTACTTTTTTATAATTTTGTTTTATTTACACTTAATTTATTACATTTTTTATTTTTTTTTTGTCATTTCTCTCCCAATTTAGAAAAGAACTCGTGAGAAGTTGGTGAATGTATTAACTTTGTGTGGCCAAGAAGTTGGACTCACCAAAAACCCATCTGTAAGTGACGCGTATATGTTATCCATCCAGTATTAAATATTTGAACATACAGTATGTCAGGAATCATTCTTAAGCACTTCCTACAGGTGATTTTCTCATCCTGTGGGGAACTGGACCTGATTGAGCACCAGCCCAGTCTGGTGTCATCTGAGGACGGCACACGGGACACAGAAAACATGGATGACACCACTTCAGAACAGCAGTTCTGTGTATTCAGAGACTTTGACTTCCTGGATGTGGAACTGGAAGATGGAGAGGTGAGCAGATATTTAAAAAACAAAACCCAAATGATCGGTTCCCTCTTGTGAAATCTTTTGACTTCCAAATTACTTGGGCAAACTTTGTTTTGACTGCAGTAAAGTGGACCTTTGGGGAAAGCAGTGCTGAGCATTAAACTTTTGCAAAGTATCAGTCAGAAATAAACTGTTGCACAGTTTGCGCAATACTACTGTAACTTTCTTTAACTCTTTGTAATACATTCTCCTCTCCTTGTTTATGTCTGTACCATCAAGGAGATGCAGGTAAGCACAGGAATCCACCAGTGTTGTGCTGTGTGCAGTAGGACAAGATGAAATTGTGTTTTTCATATGCTGTGCATTGTGATGCATGTCCATAACTCTGCCTGGAAACATCATTTTATTTTAAGCAAGTTCAAAATACAATGGCACATCAAAACAGATTAATTCAATTTAGATTGGACAGATGAAATTCTAACATAAATGATTGTTTATGTATTTGTTTTTTATTTATTGTAAAATTGCACCATTGTTTAAAAGTTTGGGGTCTATAAGATTTTTTTTAACTGTTTGAAAGAGACAGCAAAGGCATTTAAAAAAGTTATAAAAGATTTTAATCTCAAATAAATGCTGTCGTTTTGAAAAAAGTGAATCTCGTTTTCCACAAGAATATTAAGCAGCCTGACTGTTTCAACAATGGCAATAATAAGAAATATTTATTGACCACCAAATCAGCATATTTGAATGATTTCTGAAGGATCGTGTGGCTGGAAAATTCAGCTTTGCAACAGGAAAAAAATTACAATTTAAAATATATTAATTTAGAAAACTTAGAATTGTAGTAATATTTAACAATATTACCATTTTTACTGTATTTTTGGTCAAAGCAATGCAGCTTTGGTGAGCATAAGAGACTTGTTTCTAAAATCGTACTGACCCCGAACTTTTGAACTGTACAGTAGTGTGTTTTAGAAAATGTAAAAATGTATTGTTGGGTAGCATCTATAAATGTTTAGTCACTCCTTATGTGGTTTTTATTATATTGCAGTATGTTTGTATTTTAATAGCTTGGCCGTCTCTAGTTTGCACTCCTATGAAATCATTAGAGTCATTTCATTGAGGTCATTCTCCAAATTTGCTGAAGCTGCCATGCCACAGAGAGATTTAAAAAGGCAGATTCAGCCTTTTAAATAAATTCTCCCTTGTGGATAAGTTTGAGAAGTCATCATATTTTCATTCCAACCTTCACTGTAACAGTATCAAATACTTTTTGCTTCTTTACCATTTCGTTTTGGTCAAGTATGATTATAAAAGAAAATAATTTAAGTAGTGCAGCAAAAGCAACTTTTTGAGTTCAGTGTTTAAGCAAGCTTTTCTACACTGCTGAACTGGATCTGTGAAGGAATGTGGATGTTGACTCTTGACTCTGATGTCAAGGCATGTGGCTGCAGTGATAACTTGAGCCTTCAGGGACTTTATTACTTGCTCTACAAGAACGAGAATGTTTAGAAATGTGTTCCTGCATTGCGGTTTCCTTTAATCCTTTATATATGGAGAGATATCCTTATATAACAAACTCACAGACTGAGCACCTTCACATATACAGCATGCTGTAGCCTATGACTGTGTGCGTTTTGAAATCTGGTTGTGTGCCATATACCAATTCAGAGGACTCTTTTTTTCTCTCACTCTTTCTCTGACAGGGTGAGACAGTTGACAGCTTCAACTGGGGTGCGCGGAGGCGTTCCATTGACAGTCTGGACCAGGCCGAAGCCCAACCAATGGAGGAGGACCGCCAGCTCTCAGGAAGCTCTCCAAGCCTGTGTCCAATCGTCCATGATGATTCTGACGAGTCTTCTGAGGAAGAGTCCCTCACAGCCAGCCAGATCCTCTCAGCCTCACAACTAGTAATGTTGCACTTTTGTTCATTTTTTGTACACTATTTGACTTAATGGGATATATGAAACAGGATATTCATTGGGAAATATTGTATTTTATCTAATAGGATTTGATTGGATTGTGAAAAGAAAAGTTGTTTTAGAGGCAGAAAACTTTTGATAAAAGATTTCTTTTACAGTATTTTATAATAACCTGTTTTATAGAAATCTATAAAAACGCTATGTCTAATTAAACTCTCTTAAATTGCTCATTTCAGAATGTCAGCCTGTCTCCTACTGAGGAACTAAACCCCATGGACTCCCCTCCCATCTCCTTTGACAACACTCAAGCTGACCCAATTCCTCTTTCCACCCCAACGCCCAGCTTTGAGATCTCAGCACCCGAGGGCTCGAACCATCGGGTGAATAAGAGCTTCAAAATGGCTGATCTTTGGGGGCAGACACATTCCTACTCATACCGCACTTCTGTTCTGGAGTTTTTCCATTAACACGGTTGAAAACGAAATCTCTTTCTGTGCTTGCTTTATCTGTCTGGCTCCGCTTTTAGCATGGGTAGATTTTAGGGAGTAGTTGGCTAATACTATTTTCCTATTACATGCGTATTTAGGATGGGGGCATTAGATTAATGTGCAAAGCGGCATGGCAAGTAATTCTTGCTCTTCAAAAGCTCCCCGTTTCTATCTGCTAACCATTTCTCTGCTAACCGCTTTTCATCTTTGAGGCCTACCACAGTCTCAGAAATAGGCTCTGGATGAGCCACTAGGGCAATGTGTATGGCTTCTCTGTGGGTGTCAAGGATGTAACATCACTCACATACTAAATGCTAGGGTTGCAAATAAAGAGAGTGTACCCATTGCCTGTGGCCATAGACATGAGACCAGACCAAGCAGATATTGGTCCTCCTATTTTTAAAGGTCTCTTAATATATCTGAATTTGAAATTTTTGAAAATTATAAAAAATATATTTTTTAAAAAGCACTCAAAAGATAAACGATTCTCAGCATGAAGAGTTTTAGTTTTGAAAGGTTAGTGAATATTTATTTATAAATATATGCATTGTTTTGTGTTTTTTTTATTTCAATTTTTATTTATATACATATATTTTAAATTAATACATGTATTATTATTATTTTTTTTAAATAATACAGAGTTGGTTGACCATTTTATTTTTTATTTTATTTATTTTATTTTATTTTATTTTCCTCAGCCACCCCAATTAAAATAAATGTAATAATTAAATCAGTGTTTTAATTAAATTTTTAAATCAATTTTAAAAATATTTGACAACAGAAAACGTTTAGCAGTTAGTAAATTATGGAGCTGACATTTGGGGGAATCACTTCTGTATTTTAGCCACAGAAGTTATCAAAAAGACAATCGTTTAATTAACGATTAGTCAGTCTGTCACTAATACCATCTTTATCATCTCAGAATGGGAAATTCAGCCACATAATTTGATCTTTTCTTAATATTATTTTTTCACAATATATGTTTTCGTTGCCATAAATACTTACCAAGCTTGTCTTACTTCTTGTGAATCCTGTCCAAAACTAGGCTGAGGATTCAGCTGAAGAAGAAGAAGAAGAAGCCATTGTTAATGAGAACGATATCTCACTCTGCATTTGTGAGTCGCCTCCTGCCTTTAGTTGTTCTGACATCCTAACAGCAGACACACCCCAGAAGGAAAACAACTTCTTTACTGACAACGAGACAAGCTGTGTACCCAGGTACTGTGAGCTTCAAACTCTCAACATACATTAGTCTGTCTGGAAAAGTCAGACTTATCTCAAGTTTCTCATAGCTGATGTTTGAACTTTTTTTCCTCACCACATAATTCTATCCCTCACTTCCTCCAGTGGGTTTGGAGACCAGCAGAGCTCTGTGGCGCAGGCAGAAGAGGAAAAGGAAGAGCTGTTGCTAGAGTCCTGTTCCTCCCCTCCGCCTTCTCCCTTTTTCTCCGCCATCCTGGCCGCCTTCCAGCCAACTGTGTGCGATGATGCTGAGGAGGCTTGGCGCAATCATCTCAACCAGTTGGTGGCTGACTCGGATGGTTCCTGTGCGGTTTACACATTCCAAGTCTTCTCCTCACTCTTTCAGGTAACGTATAGAGATACAGTAGGTTGTCACTGGTCTTTATTATGTTGATTTAGATCAAGCAGCTTCAACAAAGATCATAAAGTGAAATTAATCAACTGACACTTTTCTAAAATCCTAAGTGTTGCAGGCAAATGTATTGTTTTGTTACAAAAAAATTGTATTGTTGATGTCAAATGATTTGGTTCTTGGATTTGATTTGGATTTGGTTTCTTTGGTTCATCACACAAAGCTGACAACTCAGTAGTGCCAAAGTTTTAGAAGACATGTCTTTGATTATATTCTATTGGTACTGACAACATGCTGGTTTGGGACAAATTAAACAGGATGTGTTGTTTCTGACCTCCAGAGTATACAGACCAAGTTCTGCACCTTGACCTGTGACGCTGCTGGTTATCTTGGCGATGGCTTCCGTGGAATCGGAGCAAAGTTTGTAAGGTCGTCCCAGATGCTGACATCCTGCTCCGAATGTCCCACGTTGTTTGTCGATGCAGACACTGTGAGTTTCTAGTTTGAATATGAATTATGCCAATGCTACATCAAGAATACAAATTAGTAAATCACCAGCCTTAGTGTTCTGTTCAATTTCTCGTTCAATGTGTATGTGTGCAATGTACGTATTATGAAATTTTTCTCTTAAATATGTGTTTCAGATTGTGTCTTATGGACTCTTGGAGAAGATGAAATTTAGTGTGTTAGAGCTGCATGAGTATCTAGAGACCTACAACAACAAAAAGGAGGCAGTCAAATCAGTATGTACAATAAAGCATAATTCATTTCTTAAAAAAAAAAAAATTCTTACTGACCCCAAAGCTTGTTCTGTTCACCTTACTGTTATGCCTATGACTCTTCCAGTGGCTACGCAACTGCAAGGCCAGTTTCCCCAAATGCACTGGAGATGGAGTGATCACCTATCAGCCCGCTGAAACAGAGGAGAAGGTATGAAACCTCAGCTGGATAGTCAGCCATTCCAGAGAAAACTAAGGAATAAAGGATATGTACAGGTGCATCTCAATAAATAAGAATGTCATGGAAAAGTTACCTGGGCTTCCATACCACCTCAGCAGTGCCACAAACTGATCACCTCCATGCCACGCCGAATTGAGGCAGTAATTAAAGCAAAAGGAGCCCCTACCAAGTATTGAGTACATGTACAGTAAATGAACATACTTTCCAGAAGGCCAGCAGTTCACTAAAAATGTTTTTTTTATTGGTCTTATGAAGTATTCTAAATTGTTGAGATAGTGAATTGTGTTTTTTTTTTAAATGTGAGCCAAAATCATCACAATTAAAAGAACCAAAGACTTAAACTACTTCAGTCTGTGTGCATTGAATTTATTTAATACACGAGTTTCACAATTTGAGTTGAATTACTGAAATAAATGAACTTTTCCACGACATTCTAATTTATTGAGATGCACCTGTATAAAGAATGTCATTATTATTGAAGTACATGATCAAGATCTCAACATTTTGCAAACTGGAGCTTTAACTAACAGTTCTGCTGTCTAACACTTGATGCAAACCTAAAACTACAGTGTGGCAGTTTACCACAAATAGTGCATGAGTTTCTGTCATTCTTTATTCCCTTGTTAAAAAATAGTACTTCTGTGTCAGTTTTAGTATGGCTGCATTGTCTACTGATTGATGCTACTGTAATGTCTGTTGTGTCCTGAAATATGAGTGAGATTAGGTGACCAAAATGGGTTTCAGATTCCATTTCAATGTACTTCTTATATTTTCTGCATTTCGATTGTTCTGTGATAGCTCTGTGAGTGACATCTCTTTTCTATCTGTCTGCTCTTTAACTTTAAAGGGATAGTTCACCCGAAAATGAAAATTACCCCATGATTTACTTACCCTCATTTGACTTTCTTTTTTTTTCCAGACGAATACAGTAGGAGTTATATTAAAAATATCCTGGGTCTTCCAAGCTTTATAATGGCAGTGAATAGTGGTCAAGATTTTGAAGCAAAAAAAGTGCATAAATCCATCATAGAAAGTGCTCCACACGGCTCCGGGGGGGTTAATAAAGGCCTTCTGAGGCATTTGTGTAAGAAACTAACTAACTGTCGTAATCCCGTTCACGAGAGAGTGGCGTTCCAGCCAATGATGTAGGATGTAGGCGTAGCATAAGCTCCAGTGAGAAGTGATGAAACCGGTGTTTGGTTTTGCTCTCTCCACTAAGCTTCCGTAAGCATAGTGGAGAGAGCAAAACCAAACACCGGTCACAAATTAGAAGTACAAAACGAGGATTTGTAAAGAAAAACATTGGAGGATTTTGATATAAGCCAAGCGGAGACTGGTTTTCCTTTGCTGTAAGCAAAACTTGGTGACTAGCATATTCTCACTGGAGCTTATGCTACGCCTATGTCCTACATTATCCGCTGGAATACCACGCACTCGTGAACGTGCATAGGACAGTTAGCGGAAGCCAGAGATTATGGTTGGTAAAGTTTTCAATATGGGTATTATTCTTACACAATCGCATTCCACTCAGAAGGCCTTTATTCACCAACTTTTGCTGCAAAATCTCGACCTCTATTCACTGCCATTATAAAGCTTGGAAGAGCCAGGACTTTTTTTAATATAACTCCAATTGTATTCGTCTGAAAGAAGAAAGTCATATACCTAGGATGGTTTGAGGGTGAGTAAATCATGGTTTAATTGTTATTTTTTGGTGAACTATCCCTTTAAGCCTGTGCTGTGTTGATTCACAACAACGCCCCCTAGTCTTATGTTTGATACAAGGGTCTTTCTATGCTGGGCTTTGAAGAAGTTTAAAGAAACCCTGAAAAAGTTTCTTTCTCTAAAATTTAACTTAAAAATCCATACTTTCTACCCTTCAAGATCCCTTCAAGTCATAACCAGTTAAAGCAATAAAAAAAGGCATATGGTACAAATTTTTTTTTGTTTGTTTTTTTTACCCAGCACAGTCCCTGTGCAAAAATTAAAATAAGAGGGCGTAGTTGTGATCCTTTTTCTTTCTATGCTTGTCTATTCACTTTTTCTGCTCATGCATGATGGAGCCATTGCTCATGCTTTATATTGCATGTGCCACTGGGCTGCATGATTTCACACTATACTCAAAACTTCTCTTCCTTCTCACTTCTCACCTTTTGTCTTGCAATGCCTGCTTTATAGCAAATGGAATCTCTTGCAGTAAGTTTTATAAAATCTTTTTAACCTCATGTTTTCTTTTTCGCTTGTTCCAAATACCCGTATTATCAGAACATTGCCAAATTGTTTCGCAAGCTTCATATTTTTTAAACTGAAAACACTGTTTTGCTAACACACTTGTATCCTTGTTAAAGATTTGTTTGGTTTCCTATGCTGTAGCTGTTGTGTAATAAATTCTTTCTTATATGCTAAGAAAATGTAAAGAAGAAAATTTTGGTGTTAATTTTATGTGTTTGTTCGCAGCAACTGGAGCTTTGTCAAAGACTCTACAAACTCCACTTCCAACTGCTGCTGCTTTTTCAGTCTTACTGTAAACTGATTGGCCAAGTTCACGCTATAAACTCTGTACCAGAGGTATGTTGACATCAGTGTCTCATCATCTGAGTTTGATTAAGACATTTGTTACTGGAATAGAAAAAGTCTAGCTTGCAAATCGTACTTATGTAGTACAGAGCCCCGTGTGTGTTTAAATGTTCTCCCTTTTAGCTGCAGAACATGTCCAGGGAGTTGAGTGAGTTGAGGAGTAACCTGCGGGCAGCAGCAGCCTCAGTGGCCAATGAGACAGCAGCCGAGCGGAGAGATCCTACCGCTGAATCCCCCTACAGCTCCTCTGAGGCTGCTGTGCAGGCCATTCTAGAAAGCCTGAAAACCAACGAGTTCTCCAGAGCCATCCGTTACATACAGGAATGCAGGTAAACTTCCCACCAGGAGAAAAGACTACAAATTACTGTTTTATATTCAATTCGATTCAATTCAAGTTTATTTGTATAGCGCTTTTCACGATACAAATCGTTGCAAAGCAACTTTACAGCAAATTAAGTTTCTACAATATTTAGTAGTAGCTTATCAGTGGTGACTGTGAGTTAATGTACATATGGCAGAAATGTACGGAAAAATCAATTAAAGATAATACTGGATAATAATAAAAATATTGGAACCTAAAGTAAAATTAAACTGTCATCATTTACTCAAAAACTGTATTCATATCTTTCTGTGGGACACAAAAGAAGATATTTTGAAGAATGATAGCTACAGTACCAAACCGTTTTGGTTCCCATTGACTTCCATTGTATGGACAAAAAATACAATGAGAAACAAAACTGTTTGGTTACTAACATCCTTCCAAAATATAATCTTTTGTGTTCCACAGAAGAAATAAATCCATAGACCTTTGGAACGACATGAGGGAGAGTTTTTTGGGGTGGACTTTTCCTTTACATTTTCAATTTATTGATAACCTATTCAGGAACAGAAAATTAATGCATTTGGAGTAATATGCAGTGCTTTGTATTTTCACTTTATTTCAGGAAAATGTGGCCAAGTGACATCTTCGGCAGCAGCTCTGAGAATGAGATTCAGACTCTACTCAACATCTATTTCCGGCACCAAACTCTGGGTCAGACGGGAACCTTTGCCCTGGTCGGTTCCAAACAAGACCTGTCTGAGATATGCAACCGACTCACTGAGCTCAACTGCGAGATCCGAGACATGATTCGACGGGCGCAGGGCTACCGGGCCATCACTGCCTTCCTTCCTGACTCTAGTGTGACCGGCATCAGCCTTTGAGTCCAACTTTAAAGGGTTAGTTCACCCAAAAATGAAAATTAGGCTGCGTTTTACTCACCCCCGAGGCATCCTAGGTGTATATGACGTTCTTCTTTCAGACGAATCCAGTCGGAGTTATATTAAAAATGGTCTTTGATCTTTCAAGCTGTTTAATGCCACTCAGCGGGTGTTGCATTGCTTCAGTCCAAAAAAACTTAAATAAAAAGTCTCACACGGCTCCGGGGGGTGAACAAAGAAGGCCTTCTATAGCGAATCGATGCGTTTTTGTAAGAAAAATATCCATATTCAAAACGTAATAATCACTTGATTGCGCTCACTGTTGTAAACAGAAGCAGTTCCGGGTAACGCAGCCTAATTTTCATTTTTGGGTGAACTAACCCTTTAAGGGATCAGGCGGGAACTGGCCTTCTTTCCACCACTCCTGTCTGAAGTTGTTGCTGCCTTCACTGTTCTCCCCTAGTGCACTCATTACTGTCCTGACTCTGCTCACATTAAGAGCTTTAAGGATGTACAGCTAATATAGCTTAGAAAAATGCATCAGGAGACACAAAAAGAAGTCTAATCCTTGGCTTTTTTGCACTACTATGTATGTAAGGGGCCGCCCCCTGCCTCTGAAATGGGGCCTCTACTACTGCAGGCATCAAAGGTATACCAAAGCTTCACGAATGGCTCCTCCTGCTCACATCTACCATTATACGTTACGGGAAAATGTGCAATGCCTCACACTAAGTGAAACTTTTCATCTTAGAGAGAATGTTTTGAAACTTCAGTGCTCTCAGCTACTTGATGACACATAAATGTTCTGTTCTTGTTTTTTTTATTTCAAATAAAAGCTGAAAGCCATTGTTAATGTGGCTTTTTAAAAAATGTTTAACAAGATCAGACTTTTCACCGTGCGCACCCTTGCCTCGGCTTTTATCCGTACAGACAGAATGTCTCTTAACACAATGCAATGCTACTGTCAGAGAGACCTGGATGCATAAAAGGGTTATCCAGCACTTATTTATGTATGGGGGTGTTTGATTTTACTAATGTCTTTCTACTGTTTAGTTTTAGTTGCTCCTAGAAGGTGTATTTATATTCTTAAAAGAAAGATTATCATGTTTTGATCATCATAAAATGGTATAGTTTTATAGGATGGAATTCTGTCTATTCTGTCTATTGAAATGGCCAAGCATGCAAAGGTATGTACCATAAGAAGAAATAGAGATATTTATGGAATAAGAAATTATTTTAAATGAAAGACACATTTGTAAATAGTAGTGGGAGTGTAGCCCATACTTGTAAGATTTTATTTTTATGGTTTAATTTTGCTGTCTGCTGTATGAAAGTGTGCATGCAATAAATAGATCAATAAATAATATTAATAAAAAAACGTCTGTTTAGTCAGTGGGTGTTTTTATTTTGATATTTATGTGTCTGTTCTTAGATCTGTAATTGTCCATTATTTTAGGATGAACATGTTTGTTTGTTTTTGTTTGTTGCTATTTTATTGTTGAACTAAATTATATAATTTATATGACCTTTTCCTAAAGGTAACCTTAAATGAGAGGATCATAACTGAAATCAAGCAATGCATTATGTAGTATTTTTTATGGTAGTGCGCCCTCTGGTGCACCACAACGGAAATAATAAAGACACTCAAAGTCAAACATTTTATTTGTCGGTTGTGCAATTTGTTGGCAATGGCACAATCCTCAAATATGTATATTTCTGTGTCATATGACTGTTTTTAAACATGTTTATGGTTTTACAGAATTATATATACCGGCATATATAATTATATCAGTGTGAGTACTATTGCCGACTATATAGACTATCAAAATTGTACATAACAATTTAAATTACATTGTCCAAAACTATGCACACTCCATCTAAGATTGACTTTTTTATTATTAAAGTAATTCAAAAAGTTGAAAGAAGTTTTAGAATAGAATAAAGTAGAATATATGCAAAGAAAATCTCTCTCTCTCTCTCTCTCTCTCTCTCTCTCTCTCTCTCTCTCTCTCTCTCTCTCTCTCATAAACTATTTCCAGTTTCGATTCAGTGGTGCACGTTAGTCCGCCCCCTGAACTGACGCTCGCATTTTGATTGGTCGAGACAACTGCTCTTCCGTTGACGACACGGCGCTTATTGGCGGGATGTGTTAAACTAGCTTTATCCACGCGTAGAATAAACAGATCCTCTCAGAACACTTCAGAGAATAGAACATCTTGAATCGGAGATGAAGACAACATTTCAATGACCTTCGAAAACTCAGAAGTTACAAAACGCTTTCATCTGTGCCAACACGTTCATTTACGGTAACTTCCAGACTTGTTGTCCTGTTTGTAGCTAGTTCAGATAGCTGAGTAGACTAGACAGTGATATGCATGACATAGAACAGTTAGGCTATTTACTTAATTAAAGTTATTTAAATCTCGATGCCAAACTGTTGCGTGATAAGCACGTAATATAAGCCAGATACATTATTGTCAGGGATACAAGATACACCGAATTACATTTTTATGTTTTTGTTTGTTTATCTGTAGGTCCAATGACAACATCATTGTGCTTGGTTCAGATTTAACCCCATCACACTCATGGCAGCATGTTTGACAATTTCTTTCATCAAATTGACAAAGGTAGACATTTACAGTAATATGAATGAAAGGAAGAATATATATATATATATATATATATATATATTAGTGTTACCATATTTCAAATCTTTGAAACTGATCTGATTTATTGTGAATTAAGAGCTTGGACCTCTTAATCCTGACTGGTTTGAGGAATTGACTGCAAAAGCTTCCAGAGATGAAGGACGTACTGACAGTTCAAAAGTTGAGGAGGAGGAGACTGTCAAAGTACCAGAGACATCAGCCCTGGCCAGTCAGCTGTATTCTACACCCAAAATATTCAAGCAACGATGCTTTCAGTCCCCTGCTTCCATTCCTAATGAAGAGTCCCCTTATGAAGGTATATCACAGTTGTTGTGTTATGTATGAAGTATGTGTAAAGGACATAGTCCTGTATAATTGTTTTTCTTCCACCCAGTGGCTAATGGAGACTCAACAGCTTTTCCCTGGACAGAATCAAGCCCTTGTTTGTTTGGTTCAGCCAAAGACGGGTAATTATGTTTATGAATAGGATAATATGAATTTTATGTGAAATATTAAAGTCAAGCAGAAAGTTTAATGAAAGTTTCTCTCCTATCATTTGTAGTCACAGGTTTGATAGATCCTGTGAAAAACCTAGAGATTGCTTTGGTGAGTCAGTTTTAGATTATCTTTAATTTTTCTTTCTTTTAAAAATTTAAAAAACAATAAGATTGTTTTCTATTCTAATATTAAATACTGTACTTTCTTTTTTTAACAACTTCCATATGTGACACCACAGGCCTTCTGGACACACCAAAAAGGTCTTTGGTAAGTCAACACAAGTTTACAAATCTGGTCATATTAGGGCTGGGCGATTTGGCAAAAAAATTTAAATCTCGATTTTTTTAAAGATTTTGAACTAGTCAACTTGAAAATGTAACTACAACATGATTCAAGTAACTTTTTCTTTATTAACCCTCTAGTTAAAGAAAATTCTATTCCAAGTGCAGCACACATGAAGTTGTTAACATGATGAACAAATCACTTGTTAAATATCTTTGCAGAAAAGATGCATGAACTACAACTACATATTGTACAAACTTGTCTTATACATATTATGTGTTCAGAAATAATACAAGGAAAATGCTTTTAAAAAATCTCAAAAGTCAAAGTAATTCAAATTCAAAATGACTGAAGGTATAACACCAGTACTAGGGGTGCTCCGATCAGGATTTTTGAGGCCGATCACAGAAAGCAGTATCTGCCGATACGGATCACCGATACCGACCTTTTTAAGCCTTCTTTTTATCATTTATAACTATTTATAGTGATACTCCAATCAGGATTTTAGACATTTATTCAGGGCCTGTATTTCATTTTTGATAATGGGGGGGAATTCCCCTTTTAGGTGACTCTTGTGAGAGGGGAAGCAGCACGGACTGTGCTTTCACACAAGAGTCCGCTACTGATCCGTGGCTGTTTACCACAAACACAACATTTATCCATTATTTTGATTTCAAATCCAAACATTGTCACTGAAAATGCTGTAGCGCAGCAAACATAGACTCGGTGCAGAAACGATCTCTGCACTGCTGCAGACGCACCGCTCCTGGAACACACTGCCGGACAGCAACCGTGTGCAGTGTGCACACTTTATTAATCTGTTAACATGAGCATGGAAAAAATACGCACCGCATTCGCACTACAAACGGAGTAATGTGAACCTGGCATTATGTGTGTGCACTGCGATTGTGCATGAGCGCACGGTCTCCAGGAGAGCGCGCGAGCGCTGAATGGTTTAAACACTAGCAAGAATTAAAAAGAAATGCGATTTATAAACTTTAGTGACGTTGTGACACTGCCTCGATTGTGCAAGTGACAATTCCTGTGTCAACTGTACAGGATGCAGCTCGCTTATAGACAGACGCGATGTGGTGATTTGAAGACATTTGCGTATTTTGAGAGAGAGTGCGCGCGGTGATTCACTCACGCTGTTTGTACGCCTTACACAAGGTTTTCTAATTACTTTATAAGTTAATTAAGAAATAGCCACCATAATTATTTCACCAGCGCCGGACTGAGACGGTGCCGCTGCATGTCGTGCCAAACCTCTCACGGCAGCGTCATCAGCTTGAGATCGGCCTTTTTAGAGACCGCCGATAAATCATCCCAAAACGATTATCGGCTGATAGTGATCGGTAGCCGATCAATCGGAGCACCCCTAACCAGTATACTATTGTTAACTATAAATGTTCTGTATAAACAGCAGCTTTCAGCCTGTCACTATGATGCAAACATGAAATATCAGACATACAGTAGTAGTTCTTTAGAGGTTTTTTTTTTTATTCGATTGCGCTGCTTTTCCATTGTTTTTTTTCTGTGTAAACATGGATGTGTTTGACTGTTGCGCTCGTGTCTCTTGCAGTGTCTCATGCATGAAACGCCATTCTAAAAACACTGCACTCAAGTTAAAAGACGTTCACTCCCATCTTCTTGCGTTTTACCTATTCCACTGCCCGCGTTGCATCTTTGTCAACACAAAAGCACATTCTGTGTGAATGGCGCTTAGCACTATATTTATGGTCCTTCACAGAGCGGCTAATCACGTGCGCCGACATGCGGTTGGATAGTTCTTTTCTCTTTACTGTTATCACCGAAATATTGTATAAGTGTCTAATTCTAACATTTGGTAATTTTTCTATTCAAAATCGCAATTCCTCGATTTCTAAAAAATTTTATCGTGGAAAAACATTAAATTCGAATTAATCGATAAAATCGGGAAAATCGCCCAGCCCTAGGTCATATCATTTTATTTTTATTAATGCATGCTGTTGGTCTTGTTTTTTGCATGATTCATTCATGGCATGCATGTTTGTCCAAACAAGTGCATTGTCTTCTCAGCAAAATGTTAACATTTTTATTTTGGATAATGTCAGTCTTAAGCAATAAAGCCCTCTTATTTTTGAACCTCTTCAACCATCCTGTTTCAGGATCATGTCACATTCCAAAAGTAAAGTTGGTTGTAAACACTTTTTCTCATTAAGTTCAGATGGCGTTCTAGACATTAATCATAATGCTGAGTTTGTCTGTTACAGGCACGTTCAGCAAAACAGATATCTGAGAGCCTTGGGGCACAAATCAACCCTGACCTATCCTGGACCAGTTCCTTTAACACACCATCCTCTTTGACTCCCACTGTGATGTTGCGTATGTATGAAAATTAAAGTCTTGTCTCTTTAGATGAATTTAGTAGAGGAGAATGTAAAATGAAATGTGCTAGGGAAAAAAAACAATGAAAAATATAAATGTTGAATACAAGTCAGAGTGTTAAAGTCATTAAAAAATAAATGTTATTAATCCGTTGTATCTTGAATCCTTTGAATTGCATGTTGCAATTCCCCTGGTCTCCTGGTCAGAAATGAGCTATTCAGCAAGAGTTATTCTTATTTCTCTCTAGCCAAAACAGAGGAACGCGCTCCATCAAGTGGCCTCAAAGACAAGGAAGCAATTGTAAGTGCAAATCTAAATTTCTGTCTCTATAATATCAAGAATTTTGGATTATGGTGCCTGAAATGCTAAGAGCCTGTTTTTACCAACATGTAATTAATGATGATGCTTGTGCTTACTTTTATACACACTAGTTTGTGCGGAAACTCTTCCCGTCTCTTTCGAAAGGCTCTGAAAGCAATGCAACATTGAGTGATACAACACTAAAACAAGATGGTGAGTGTGACACCGTATATTTGAAACCATACAGAAAATAAACAAAATGGTTAATTTGAAATGCATACACATATCATTAACTCCAAGATAATTCGGATTATTCTGATCTTTTCTCTTCAATGATAGCCAAAAGTGAGACTATTCAGGCTGATGAACTGGGAGAAAAGCCTGTTTGCTCTCCAAGTACATCTCTTGATACAAGTGGTCTGTGGAAGCAGAAGGTTCCCAGTGCTATAGAGGATGGGGATGTCCGCAGCACAGTGCAGAATGTTCTTGATGGTGCTGAGGATGTGCTGTCAATATTCTTCAGCAACAGCACTTCAACTCTGCGAAGAATCAAAACCAAAGAGAGGATCAGAAGGAGAATAACCGATTCCTCAAAGGATGTCAAATCAGTTGTTCTAACTTCAGAACCAGAAGAGAAATTAATGGATGATGTAGAAACAAAAAGCCCAAGCAAAAATAAAGATAGCATTCAATGGACCCCACTAAGTTTATCAGAATCCATTCTTAATGGAGACTGTCCGGACTCGTCTTTGATAAACAATCACAACACTGTAGCATCCAGTGAAACTAATGGTGATACTGTTTTCAACTGCATTGCAGAAAGTAGCCAAACTTTTTCACAGAGTGTAAGACTCGAGTCTTATCCAGAAGGAGCTCAGCGTCAGAAGTCTTTGTTAGACAAATCGCCTGCTTTCATGCTTTCTAGAAAGCCCAGAAAGTTTGTGTATCAAGTGCCAAGTTCAGATCTGTCAAAGACAGTAACTGGACACAAAGAAACTCAACCAGTATGTTTGGATCAAATGCCCAAAGGTAAGGTGTTCAATGTGTTACATTTTCTTATAAATATATTGTGTGCGTATTTTGAACAACATTGTTGCTCTGCATTTTACAGAAAATTCCTCAGTTGAAGAGGAGTCTAGTGACCTTAATGAATCCACAGTCGCCAGTGAAAATGCAGTCGATTATCATACACAGCCACAAGACGTCAAACAGTTATCTGCAGAAATCCATGATCTTGATCTTGGATTGGATACGACACAGCTTTCCAAGGCATTTGCAGAGGATTTCACACAAGAAATAATGCCAGGAGCACGGCTTGATGTGACTCTACAGTGTGACCAAAATGGCCAAGTGCAACATAAAGCAGAACTTGAGGAGAAGAACAAAGATGGTAGTCACAAGGACATTTCTAATTTAGCAGACATATCTGTGACCACTCCAAACAAGTCAACAGTCACGCTTACAACTTTTGAAATCAGTCACGACAGTGGTTGCCCCAGCACCTTTTCCGATTTGGATGGTACGACAGCCTTGTGCGCAGACATCAAAGAGTTTTTTCCTTCTTTTAAAACGGCAAACAACAAGGACATTTCCATACAGGATGAGGATGAGGCTATAATGAAGGCCAAAGCATCATTAGATGAAGCTGCAGGGGATATTTTGATCAACACCTTAAATGGAACTACTCCAAAACATTATCAGACGATAGAAACATTGTGCAAATCTGTTTCAGGAAGCACTAATCCAAATAGATCGCCCACAGGACAGTCCATCTTCTCTCACCATGCATCAAGAGTGTGTGTTAGTGATGCTCCAAAGAGGGACAGTCCAAAGAGTTTGAAAATTAATATTTCAAGCTGCTCTTCACTGCAGTCAAATGAATCCGATTATAAAACCGGTTCAAAGAGGAATATTACAGTTTCAAATGTTGGCTTTCAAACAGAGACTCTTTTGAAAGAGGAATTGGGGAGAGGTTCAGACTCATCAAAGTGCATTCATCAAAATTTGGATTTTAAAAGAAGTGCTGAAAGACAGACTGTGTTCGACATTAGCAGCACACACAAATCCACCGTAGTGAACTCCAGCCGTGATGGTGATGAGGAGAATGGCACTTTGACAGCATCTCAAAAGGCTGATGTTACAGAATTGTGCAATCTTTTGGAAGAAGCAAATAGTCAACAGGAATTTACCCAGTTCAAACCGACAAATCCTGGCTCAGACAACCACACTACAGAGAAAGAGTGGGATCCCGATGTACTCAGTGGAATTGACTTTGATGATAGTTTTAGCTGTGATGTTGTGAAAGGAAAGCATCCCGTCAAGACAGACACTTTTTCAGTAAATGGTTCTAATCGCATTCAAATTGAAGATGCTGCCAAATTACCATGCACCATGTCAAAGAAAACACAAAATGCAATGGTGCCTTTGTCAGTGGCTGAAGACAGTTCTTTAGTTGATATGAAGAGTGTACCGTCTTATTTCAGTGATAATACTCCAGTCAATTGTTTTGGTTTTAAAACAGCTAAAGGGACAGCTATGAGCGTCTCAGAAAAGAGTTTAAACCACGCAAGGCACTTTTTTGAAGAGGACTATCAAAAAGCCATATTTAATAGGGAAGTCGAGGTGGATGTTGGATTAATAAAGCCAGAGCATGCTGAAACAGAGCCTTCAGTCAATACTTCTGACAATATGAACACAGAAAATAAAACCTATGTTCAGACTAAACAAGATGGAAATTTCAGCTGTGGAGATGTAAATAGAGCTTGTAAAGAGATAAATAAGCAACTGGCAGGAAATGAAGGAACCGAGCAGAATTGTTTAGGTGAAAAAACAGATGTTGTTTGTGTTCACTCCAGTAGTCATTTTGGATTTAGTACAGCTAGTGGAGCAAAGCTGAAAGTGTCTGAAAAGGCTCTTTTGCAAGCAAGAAGACTTCTTAATGATGTTGACAGCTTAGAGGAGTCGCAAACTCACAAACTCGTTTTCCATGCTTCTGGAAAACATGATACCTCTATGTCAACAACTAGCCTTAAGAAAACAAAAGCAGTTTCTTGGAGTAATACCTCTATGAAAATAAGTCAGCCACACTTAGTAACTGAAATATCTGATGGTGTGGATAATCCTTCCTTCAACAGTGTGAAGGTCTTTCAAGAACAGAAATCTAGCAGTGATCCTAAAGAAGTTTTTGCAAAGATTTTTTCCTCAGAAACTTTATCACCTCAGTCAGAGGAAGGCTATGGCTTTCAGACTGCCAGTGGGAAAGGAGTTTCCATTTCAGCAGTGGCCCTTAAGAAGGCAAAGGCCATATTTAAAGAATGTGATGAAAATATTGACTTGGAATCTGCGAAAATGGAGGGAACGAATGGCAAACTGGATGTTGAACTCAAACAAGTAAATCTATTTACTGCAAATTGTAAAAGCATGATATTTTCAAATGGGTCTCCCATGGAAGCCAACGCTGTTCTCAGAGACTCTGACCTGACTGATGACCTCTCGTTGCAGCCCTCTTCAGTCCAGCAACCCCCTCAGGAAGAAGTATGTGAGGAGAAAGACCTTCAAAGTGAATTTTCTAAGCATCCTTCTGAGTTGCTTCCTCCTAACGGCAACTGTGCTTTCAGTACTGCCAGTGGTAGGAAGGGGTCCGTCTCCGCTGGAGCACTACAGAGAGCTAAGGATCTGTTGTCGGAATCTGTTGATGGTTTCTCATGTGCTGATGGATCTCCAAAGACAAAGCAGGTGCTTGATATCCATATGGACACTAGCTCTGTAAGAAAACACAAAGGATTCTCTACAGCAGGAGGGAAGATGGTGGCTATCTCTGCTGCTGGACTGCAAAAGGCAAATAATCTCTTTAGAGATTGTGAAGAGGAGAGTTTATCATCTGAAGATCTTCAGCACCAATGTATCAGTGATCTCTCAAAAAAGCCACTGACTAAGGTACGGGCGGCATTTGCAGGCTGCAGTGATGTCTCCTTCAGCCATGAGCATGAGACTGGGAATTCTTCAGGAAAAAACATAGGATTCTCTACAGCTGGTGGAAAGAAGGTGACTTGCTCTGCTACTGCCCTGCAAAGGGCAAAGAGTCTTTTTAAAGATTGTGAAGAGGAGAGTTTTGTTTCTAGGAGTCTTCAGCATCAAGGCTGTAAAGGTTTTAGCACTGCCAGTGGCAAAGAAGTTACTATCTCTGAAAAGGCACTGAGTGAGGTTAGAGCGGCATTTGCAGGTTATGATGAGACTTCCTTGCGTCATGGACCTGAAAATTCTTCAGGAAACAACATAGGATTCTCTACAGCAGGAGGGAAGAAGGTGGCGGTCTCTATTACTGCACTTCAGAGGGCCGAGAGTCTTTTTAAAGATTGTGAAGAGGAAAATTTATCATCTAAGGAAGTCTTACCTCAAACTAAGAGTTCTGAAAACAGTGAGGACATAGTAGATGGAAACCTAAAGTCTGAACAAATAAACAAGAACAATTATGGTTTCAGCACTGCGAGTGGTAAAGGTGTGTGTGTATCAAAAGTTGCCCTTGAGGAAGCTTCTAAATTATTCAGAGATTGTGATGCCCAAGTTACTGTCACTGATAGCCAGCTGCTACAGGGTGATTCCTCAAAATGCCGTCCTCAACATAAAGACAGACTAACCGAAAGCACTCTACACCCTTTGCCATCTAAAGCAACTCAGAATGAACCTGCACAACTAGACTTGCACTCTTTGAATTTTAACAGTTGCACAGATACCCAGCAGAAGTACTTTGAGCAGGAAGCAATGGCTTGCACTAAAGCTTTACTGGCAGATGATGACCTGAATGAATCAGCCAGTTTGGCAATGACAGAGGACAAAAAAATTCCATCTGTTCATGATCTACAGGCACAGGGATCTTTTGCCCAGAACAGAAGGAAGCGTCCATTTGATGCCAGAAACATAGCAGGTACAGCCTACAAAATGTTTCATGTTATGAGTCACCTTGTATGAATGAATTTTTTTTTAAACTCATTGTATATAATACTTTGTTCTGTTTAGATTCAGGTCAGCCTCCTTTGAAAAGACGACTTCTCTCAGAGTTTGACCAAACGTTAGCTGCAAAGACCTCAGGCCTCACACCACTGAAAACCTGTCCAAACGGTTAGATCTTTTATTTATAAATAATTAAAAAAAAAATACTTTTGCATTTTAATTTATTGTGAGGTGCTGTGTTTAACCTGTGTATCTTTTACATTTAATCCCTGTTGTAGGAACTCTAAGAGACAGGCGTGTCTTCAGTTATAATGTCCACCTCAAGCCGAATGTCACTGGTCCAGATTGGTAGGTTGTTTTACTGTTTTAATAGTTAACTCTTTACCATTTAATATCACAAGATATCTTTAATTCTTACAAGTTCTTTTAAATATGCAGGCATCCTGTGGACCAAAAGTCAAATAACCTCGAGCGACCATGTTCAACTGTATCTGTCCAAAACAGACACAACTCAGACCATAAAGGAGGGGTGTTTGTGTCCCCTTTTCAAAAGGGTATGAAGACTGGGACATCAAACTGTCAAGATGTCTCTAAAGTGTCCACTGGTTTTATACCACCTTTCAAGAAGGAAAACAAAGAAACAACTGAGCATAGAAATCAAATAGACCAAAATATGACTTCTACATCACATAGTGATAGTGTTGCACAATACTGTGATAGGAAGAGTCTACTTGAGGGTTCTAAACCTAAACCAACCAATTCAGTGGAAAGCATACCTTTGAAAATCATGGACGTTGAAGAGAAAGGTAGCTGTTTACTCTTTTCTAATTTTGTATTTTAAATATACATTGTCTCATAGTATTGGGATTGTGCCAATTTGTACAGTCATGTATAGAAAAGATATAGAGATGAAAATGAATGATTCTGTGAATACGACAATGAATCCTAATTCTTTTTCTTGGGATGTTAATAGACCCAGAGGCATGCCGAGAGACCTTGAACCTAGCCAGGGATATGCAAGACATGAGACTCAGAAAGAAGAAAAAACAGTCTATTCGTCCCCTACCTGGCAGCCTTTACCTTGCTAAGACTTCGGATGTCCCCAGGATAGGTCTGAGAGATGCTGTGGGACGCAAATGTCCTGGTCAATACACACAGGAGGAGGTACATTTTGATAACTTTTTTAATACCTAATTATTCCACTGTTTTAAGTCACTGCAAGACTATACTTTGGAGGAGGTACATTTCAGTTACTATACTTTTTTTCTATCTTTTTCCATCTCAGCTGTATCAGCATGGTGTACATCACAATGTCTTACAAATGACAAGTGAGAATGCTGAATCATTCAGATTTGACTGTAATGACTTCTTCAAACATGAGCTCCTCATGGAGTCTGGTGGTCTCCAGCTGGCAGATGGAGGCTGGTTGGTTCCAGACAATAAGGGTACTGTGGGCAAAGATGAATTTTATAGGTAAACATATGGTGTATATTTTAACACTATTAATATAAATAGCATGTAGATCTACAAATACATCTACATGCTAAAATCTTGCAAAACAACATGGAATTAGTTTCATGGAGTTAGTTTAGGTAATGTACTTTTTTTTTTTGGCAGAGCATTGTGTGACACCCCTGGTGTTGATCCCAAATTGATCAGTGACGCCTGGGTATTCAACCATTACCGATGGATTGTATGGAAACGGGCCTCCATGGAAAGAACTTTTCCAGATTTGACGGGTAGCCTGTGTTTGACTCCAGAGCAAGTACTTCTGCAGCTAAAATTCAGGTATTGAAACTTACTAAAGCTCATACTTTTTCACCCAAAATTTTTCAAACACAACTCTTAACCATTTGGTATTTGCACTTGATCAGATATGATGTAGAGGTGGACCACAGTCAGAGATCTGCACTCAGGAGGATCATGGAGAGGGACGACACTCCAGCTAAGACATTAGTGCTCTGTGTATGTGGTGTTGCTCAAACTTGTCAAAATCCCGAAAAGCCAGTGAAAGATGACAAAACTCCTAATGCAAAGATGGAGTCCTGTGTGGTCTGGCTCACAGATGGCTGGTACTCCATCAAAGGCTTGTTAGACCCTCCGCTCTCTGCCATGCTAAACAAGGGCCGTCTCCGAATCGGTGATAAGATTGTGAGCAGTGGAGCCGAGTTGGTTGGTTCCCAAGAAGCCTGTCCTCCACTGGAAGCTCCTAAATCTCTGATGCTAAAGGTGAAGTTAGAGTTCAACTAAGATGATCCATGGCTGCTAAATCCTGCAAGACTTGATTTTATTTGTCATTTTTGAATTTCAGATTTCAGCCAACAGCACAAGACGAGCTCGGTGGGACACTAAGTTGGGGTACCACCGTGACCCTCGGCCTATTAGCCTCCCACTATCATCACTGTTCACTGCTGGAGGTGTTGTTAGCTGTGTGAACATTGTGGTGTTGAGAAGTTACCCCACTCAGGTCTGCTCTACTTCAACTGCTATGAATGAGACACTTTGATGTGTAAAAGCTGAGTGTATAATTTTGCTTTTGTACCAAACAAATGACTGGGTTTGTCATCAAACAGTGGATGGAGAAGAAGCCCAATGGTGTTTTTATATTTCGCAACGATCGTGCAGAAGATCGAGAGGCCAGAAAACACAGCAACTCCAAGCACAAATCCATGGATCTTCTTATTTCCAAAATACAGACCCAATTCGAAAAAGAAATGGAAGGTAGGGTTTTTACTTGTTTTTTTATTTCATTTACATCAAATTTTTTAGAGGTTTGTATGCAAGCATATAAGGATCACAAGGATTGATGAGTATTTTTCCTCCACGTATAAGGTAAAAAGAAAAGTCGAGGCCAAAGGAGGACATTTAGTCGACATGAGATTGAAGCTCTGCAGGATGGGGAAGAGTTGTATGAGGCAGTGGAGAGGGATCCTGCTGTTGAGGTACATTTTTGTCAATATTTTAATGCATTTTTTGCTTATTTTCACCAATTGTTAGTAAACACAAAGAAAGTAGTAGTCAATATATCAGCACTGTGTCAATATAACCTTTTAATAAAAATAAAAAAAAATGTTTTAACTTGATGTACTTTTCACATAGGCCCATCTAAGTGCGAGACAGATGGATGCAGTGCATAAGTACAGATGCTGTTTGGAGGAAGAGAGGCAGGCAGAGCTTCAGGAGCGTGTGCAGAAGGTTGTAATGGAAGCCCAGGCGGCCAAGGGTGGGTGTCCTAATCGAGATGTCACTCCTGTTTGGAAGCTCAGCATTACTGACGCCAATGAGCTGCAGAGCAACTGTGGTGAGCCAAGTGGATATCATCTTTACTATTTGTTTAGGTGTTGAATGAGCCAATTTAACCTGTTTTGGCTGGGTACTATTTCATTTCCTAGTTTACACCCTGAATATCTGGCGCCCATCGCAAGACTTGTATGGCTTGCTAAGAGAGGGCCACAGATATAGGGCTTATCACCTGGCCACATCAGAGGGGAAGAAACGCTCAGGCATTGCTCACATTCAGCTCACTGCCACCAAGAAAACATTCTTCCAGGAAGTTGAGGTAAACTAAATGTTTAGCAACTTTGCTCCCACCACAGACTGATTACTTCCCTGTTTTCATTAAAAGCATATGAAATTTTCTTACATATAATGTGATTGAGCCAGGTGTCTCCAGAATGGTTGCATCAGCATTTCCGTGCTCGAGAATGCGTACGCTTCAGAGAACTTCAAAACCCTCAATTCAGCTCACCTTGTGGGGAGGTGGACATTGTGGGATGTATTGTCTCCATAGAGGGTAAACAAGGTACATTTCATTAATTCCCCAACGAGTCTACCACTTAGTTTCCTCAATCCTTTATATCTTCAAACGCATTGTGACTGTTTGCATGTCTTCTCAGGCCATCCCCCATTACTGCATCTTGTGGATGAGAACTTTGACCTGGTCTCTGTGAGAACCTACAGTAGTCTGGAGCAGGTAGCTGTAGAGGAGCTGGTAAAGCTGCGAGCACTGGTCGCTCTTAGTAATCTTCAGATGAGACCGCTCTCCGGGCCTGTGCCAAGCCTTTATGGAGGAGAACAAGCAGTATTCTCCGTAAACCCCAAAGAATCCCATCTGCAAGAAGCTATGACCTGTCTGAAGACTTTTGTCCAGGTTAATGAATCAGCTTTTAAACTTTTGTTTTTAAGTACTAGCAAAGAGTGATTCCTCATGTCTTTTGTTGTTGCTTATTAGACTTATGTTCATTGTTTACACAGACTTGTGAGCGTTTTTTCAGCATTGCGGAGGAGAAGGTCTCAGATGTGGTTCCTTCAGGTGTCTTGGGTTCTTTTCAGTCTCCAAGAACTCCTGGTGTGCAGTCTAATCCAAAAATGAATGGCAGAGTTAGTATGAGTTTTCTTTTTATGTGGTGAAAGATTGGTTTTATTATTGGTGCTTGTTACAGCATGCGTCACTGTAATTATTAACTCCAAATGTTTGTTCTATACACATGAAAGCACCTACACCTTCAAAAAAAAAAAAAAAAATGTAGCTGTAACTCTTATTGTGTCAGTTACTAATTGTATACAGCTGTTCACATAACACTACAATTTTAATCAATTTGATCACTTTTATTGTTAAAAAGTAATTTTTATAATAATAATAGTGATTGTTGATTGTTAACATTTATTCAATTACATGCAAATATACACAACCAGTCAGTAAGATTTTTTAAAAGAAATTAGTACTTTTATTCATCATGAATTAAACTTACTAATCAGTTAATGTTACTAAAGATTTATATTTCAAATAAATGCTTTTTTTTTTTTTGTCAAAAGATTCTGAAAAAAATTATTAACTTTTCAAATAAGACCTTAATGGTATTAATTGACTTTATTGATCTGTTCATTTTTATTTCATATTTATGTATGTTTACTAGAAACAATACCAATGTATTGTTCCTTGTGTTGAAATTCCCAGGTTACCCCACAGCAGAAAAGCAGTGTTTTCTCGCCTTTCACTCCACTGAATAGGAGAGCTCCTGCATCTGCATGTAACAGCGAGGGAAAAGATCCCAAAAGTTTGAAAAGAAGACGCGGTTTTGATTACCTGTCACGTATCCCGTCCCCTCCACCCCTCACTCCTCTGAAAACTACAGCTTCTCCTTGCATTAACAGGACCTTCAATCCCCCACGGAGATCTGTGACTCCCAAACCTCCACAGAACGAGTCACCTCGAGCCTCATGTCCCCCACCGAGAGAGGAGAAGTGGGTGCATGATGAAGAGCTGGCGATGATAGACACCCAGGCGTTACTGGAAGGCTGATGGGAAAAGTGAGACTCTCCTGGTGAAACACTAAATGTGAGTTGAAACACAAGAATGAATTCCAGCATTCGAGGCATTACGAACTATGGGTAATGAAAGCACTATTTCTACTGTTGGCAGGAAATGCAAATGGCACTGCCGTCTTTGCTTTCTAGTTGCCTGGTTTACTGTGGTTCTCTGATGGTAAATAACATGAAAGAGATGCATCTTTTTACAACTACTGTAATCATTTTTAAACTTCTTTCTTGTTATACGTGATTGTACTACTATAAGTACGGAAGTAAGCAATGTTCAGGGAAAAATGTGTGAAGTATATGTAAAAAGTATATGTAAAAAATGTTTATATATTTAAATTTTTATTAAAAGATGGAAAGTAATTTTGTGCAGGGGTGATATCACAATCTGTTTTTGAAATGTTTCTATTAATGAACAGCAGGTGGCGCCTTAACACTTGCATTTGACTTGCAGCGAACAGTTCAATTCTGTAGGAAGATTGTGAAATCCTATCTGCCATTTTCATATTAAATCTGAAGAAATGAGAATGGAACAAGTAATATGAATATATTGCTTAATAACCACCAAATATTGGCAGCAAAGAAAGCAATGGGCATTACAAACACACTTCTGACATCTCTCTGGCAAACTCACTGTCAAGCTTATTTAACAGACAGCAAAGGCAGACAAAGGGATTTCTTCTCTTCCAAACAGAACATTGTCATATTTAATAATCTGTGATCAGAATATTACAATTCCAGGCATTTACCCTAGAGAAAATATAGAATGTGGCTGCTTGCTCTTCAGATCAGTTTTAAGGATTTTTGAAATTTAGAAGCCACCCCATAATCTATTCGCTCGTCAAGGAATGCTTCAGAAAACCACAGATATGCCAGATTTGCAGTTAGCTGCCATCAGTGGCTTTCCTCCACAGTGTTCAGTTTTTCATCTATCATCTATCATTGAGAATGTGCTGACTCAGCACTCATCCAGCTCTATTTTAAGATCTCTGGCCCACAATGATAAAGATAGCTGACACTCCTGTTGTGTAGCACAGAGACATTAAAGATGATATCTGTTAGTGGTTGACGGAGAATAGCATTATCGTGGCCAGAAATGTTTCCATGAGCCCAGCTCTGAAAATACTTGTGGTACAATGAATTCTAAAGTCTAGAGAATTTTTTCGCCGCCTTTTTTACGTACTAAACAGTCCTGATATACACTACCATTCAAATGTTTGCGGTTGAAAAGATTATTATTATTATTTTTTTATGTTTTTGAAAGAAGTGTCTGATAAAGCTGCATTTATTTGATCAAAAATATAGTATCAGTAATATTATAAAATATTATTACAATTGAAAAGTATAATTATTTTTCTATTTGAAAAGATTTTAATTTAAAAAAAAAAATTTATGTGATTTATTCCTGATATGGCAAAGCTAAATTTTCAGCAGCCATTACTCTAGTCTTCACAGTTGTGCTGCTTAATGTTTTTGTTAAACTCATTTTTGAAACAGATTTTTTTTTTTTGTAAAAATGTCTTTACTGTCATTTTTGATAAAATTAATACATCCTTGCTAAAGAAAAGTGCAAAAAAATAAAACAAAACAGTTGGATTTTGGAGTCTGGGAGTAGTTAAAATAGTGTGTGTTTTGTTTTTTTATTTATTTTTTGCTGCATGAGACCACAGGGTTAAAATCTGTTTAGCATTTGTCATGTTTTCCCACATTTAGGTTTGTCTTTCCATGTGAGAGTCATTATTTTTGTGAATTGCCTCTAGAGGCCTGATGGGCTGCTTTCAGGCAGCTGCTCAGAATTTCGTTTTCTCTAGTGCAGCCTTTTGAATTATTGCATATATGTCTATATTTCCTGTCACTTCAGAATATTTTTCTGTTGTAATTTTTATGTGTTTTCTACCAATAAGGTGATGAGTATTATTACTTTATAGGTTTTTATCACGCTAAATCTTAACATTCTTCAGAAAACGTATCTTTCTGAGTAATGCATCAGCCAGCCATTTGTTCCACCCAGAATCAAATCTGCAGTCTTTGTGTTTGTAGTCTTGATCTTAACCCATTATGCTATCAGGGCCCCAAAATCTTTGACTGTCAGTACATTTGTACTTTCCGACATAAAGAGTACATAAAGCAGGGCTTCATTACCACTCTTACAACATAAAACCTAAGGCTGTCTTCATCTGCTCTGAACTGCCCTAATCCAGCCTCTTAGGCTGATTCTGGCTGCCCTCTCCCTTGACTCTGCTGAATGAGACCTGATGGAGAGGTGGAAAGAGATGAATGAAAGAACCTAAAGGGGGACGGTGACGGGGAGTGGACATTTGATAGTCCCATATCCTCTTTGCAACCCCACCAGACTGAATGAATTAAGGGTCCCGTTTAGCTGTAGCATTGGAGAGCCAGATACAAGAGCTGTGATTTAGACTAGACTGTATCTAATAACAACTCATTAAAGAACTGTAGTCTGGGCAGAATTTTAGCAGCAGCTATAAAACACCAAAACACCAAGAAATTCACACCACCCCCCCTCAATAAACCAACAACAGGGATATTAAAATTACATTTTTAGTGGTATAATGTCAAATAGCTTGTGAACTAGTAGTGGGGAATAAATTTATATCCATTCCACACTTGATGAACTCAGAAAATTGTTGGATTTTATTTATTTATTTATTTGTTTGTTGTTTGCAACCGTTACAGAATTGCGACTGAATCTTAAAGTGTTATAAAACATACTCAGAACCAGTTCCTTTTTACATTAAAGGGGTCATATGATGCTTTTTTAAAGATCATTATTTTGTGTATTTGGTGTAACAGAATATGTTGACATGCTTTAATGTTCAAAAAACACATTATTTTTCAAATACTGTACATTATTGTAGGTCCTCTATGCCCCACCTCTCTCAAACGCTTCGTTTTCTACAAAGTCCCTCCTTCCGACAAGCGCAGTCTGCTCTGATTGGCCAGCTGACCCAGTGCATTGTGATTGGCCAAACACCACAAGCACTCGTCGGAAATGTAACGCCCCTTACCATAATCGCGAGCTTCATCTTTCAAAATAAATGTAAAGACAGAGCCCGAAAGGGGAACAGAGTCGCGTGACAGACACAGTGATGAAGCTGGTATGTGTTTGTGATGTGACCCCCGCTCTCTCTCGCTCTCTCTCGCGCGTCCGGTTCTGTGGCTGCGGTTCTGTGGCTGTGGTTCTGAAACTGCTGGTGCTGCGGGTCTGCAGCTGGATACTATTGGCGCGCTCTCTCTCGCTCTCTCTCGCGCTCTCTCTCTCTCTATCTCGCGCTCTCTCTCGCTCTCTCTCTCGCGGTCGCTCTCTCGCGCTCTCTCTCTTTCTCTTTCGCTCGCGCGCGCGCACGCGCTCACACACACACACACACACACGATGCGCAAAACTCCGCATTCAATACAAACAGTCAGTAGCAAATACTTAAACTAGTAACAAAACAGTAGCTGATTCAGAAGCGCCAGATTGTCATAGCAAAGTCAGAATTACCTCCTCTCCTAGGTTCACGAAACGGTCGTCCATAAAATGCATTGCTGTTCTGTTGTAAGTAATCTTAAAGATTCCTAAATGCATCTACTTTCGGAAGGCCAAATAAAGTGCTTTTGCTTTCGCCTAGAAACACACAGCGTCTCCCTGACATGGCTGCTTCAACACTAACTGCGGTTACTGAAACCACGCCTTCTTTCTTTGCGTGCACATTTGGGCGGCATTATGCAAATATTTCCACATAGTGAGGTAGATATGTGGGGGCGTGTTAGAACGAGCCGTTTTAGGGGGGTGTGGCAGAGTCTTAACTTTGATAAAGAATATCTCTGGTTTTGAGACTTTAGTCTTTGCAACTTCAGGGATCTTATCTATGCACAAACAGCTTGTAATACTCCAAAGAGAAAGGAAAACGTGAAATCGCATCATATGACCACTTTAATAGTTCTATCACATGCAGCCATACTAAAAATGTAGTTTCTTTCTATTTATTAAGCGGCATGGCAGCACTACTAATGAATTTACAGTGCAATTGACTCCTTTGAGTAGGTTATTTTTAGTGAATCAGAAACATGCATTGCAACCGGTGTAGTCCGGTTCTTAAATGTTTGACTCTTATAAGCCATTCTTTTTAGTGATTAAAAAAACACACGATTAATTGATTTCATCATAAACTCTTAAAAATAAAGGCTCCAAAAGGGAATGGAAGAACCATTTTTGGTTTCTCAAAGAAAGAACCTTTCAGTGAGTTTCTTGCACCATTTATTCTGCAGCATCCCACACAGCTACTGAATCTGAATCAAATGACTCCTTTGAGCAGGTTCTTTTAGTGAATCAAAAACACACAATCTAACTGTTTGATCATATGTGACCCTGGACCACAAAACTAATCAGAAGTAGCACAGTTATATTTGTAGCAATAGCCAACAATACATTGTATGGGTCAAAATTATTGATTTTTCTTTTATGCCTAAAATCATTAGGATATTAAAGATATTTTGTAAATTTCAAATACGTAAATATAAATGTAAATATATCAAAACTTAATTTTTGATTAGTAATATGCATTGCTACGAACTTCATTTGGACAACTTTAAAGGCGATTTTCTCAATGTTTTGATTTTTTTTTTTTTTTTTGCACCCCCAGATTCCAGATTTTCAAATGATTGTATCTCATCCAAATATTGTCCTATCCTAACAAACCATACATCAATGGAAAGCTTATTTATTTTTAAAAAAATCGACTCTTACGGCTGGTTTTGTGGTCCAGGGTCACATATGACAATATGTAATTAAAAATACTCATCTGTTTTGTCAGTAGTATTTCAAGAAATATTACTTGTTTTTATTAAGTACATTTTTTGTTCATGCGGTATTGTTGTTAAATATATAGCACACTTTTGTGTGATATATATAAAAATTATTTTAAATGTTGGCTATATATTATTATAGAAGTATTATCATTTGGCTTTGGAATTGCATTTCCTTTTTTTTTTTTTAAAGAACTAAGAATTCTTAATGATTTTCTTAATCAATCCCATCCAGTGAGGCTGTTTTCTTTCTATTTATTCAGATTCCTTGCTTTAAGCCTTGTGATTGGCATTTGCTCAAGCACTTCAAGATCTTCCTGTTCCGTACCTTTGACTCTTTGAACTTTTGCTCTCAAATCATCCTTTCACTCCTCCTCTTTTAATTTAATTTCCATCTCTTCCTCCATAACCCTCCGCTGCACCTCTCCCGCCCCTCTTCCAGCAGATTTGCAGTGGAAATGAGCTTCACAGGCTGTTGACCTTGTAGACCCACCACCTGAGGTCTGGACCAGCGGAGCTCGCAGAGTGACCCTCGACTTCACCTAGCTGTAAATCTTTTTACGCTCATTTTTTTCAACTTTAATCTCATGAACATGCACAGGGAAAGGAGGATGTGCAATTTTGTTCAGGATTTGGAGTTTGGGATTTTGTGGCTGGGTTAGTTTAAAACCACTTAAGCTCAGGGCGTTTTTTGGTATTTTCGCCTATAAAAACCAAAAGGAATGGTATTCTTTGTAAAGAAGACACTCCAAGCTTTCAAATGAACCCATATATGGGCTGATACCATATAAGGAAGGCTATGTAAATGAAGCATAAACATTTTTTACGTCATTTTGGACCCGTATCCGGGTCCGCAGAGTTTAACTGGTTTTAACTATCACAGTTTATTTTCCATCCCGAACGAGAGTCCCATTTGATTTGCTTACAAGGAAGCAGAGTATCGATGGTCCATGCAGCTAGTGGAGAAAATGATTTGGAGATGCTAGAAGTCATAAAACGTGAAAATTAAACAGCAGTTAAGTGAAGTGTCTCTTTCCCTGGGCATCATTCATTTTTCCGTCAAAACCATTTAGAGCAGATTGTCCTTGTAAATAAATACTGTACCACTTTAATGGAACTCCATCTTGGCATGTTCTCCTGACCTCAACGCCTCCTTTGTTTCCAAAACCTTTTCATTCTACACTCTTAAAAATCAAGGAACCCCAGTTCTTTAAAGAACCATTTTTTTCTTGTGTGAAGAACATTTTAAATATCTAAAGAACCTTTTGTGGAATGAAAAGGTTCCATGGATGTTAAAGGCTCTTCATAGAATCATAGATGCCAATAAATAATCTTCATATGAGTGTAGACTCCAAAGAACCCTGGCTTTTATTGATCACTTGAAACTATTTGTAGTCACAATAACAAATGTTAAATATGTTTTTTTTTCTGTCGATGAAGTGGAAAAATATTGCTGGATGACCTTTTGGCTCATCCTTGCTTCAGTTCTGCTGACAATTTCTTCTCTTTAATACTTCCCATATGTTTTCTGTCACTAATTATATTAGCTTAAGCATTTGTCGTGATTCTTATGTGGCCTTGTTTTTATGTAGAGCTAATGAAGTCATCGAGATGTACAATCAGGGTTTAATCAGTTTGAGGCTTCTCAGGATTAAAAAAAAGGTGGCGGAGAGGTTGAGGGGATTGTGGGATGAAGTCTCGGCTGCTTAGAAACAGCATGAGATCTCATGACGTACATCAGCATGACATATTTGTGGAAGAAGGGGTGAAATATCATACTGGAAGAGAAACTCTGTGACTAGACTAACAGTTCCGGCCTCAAGCTGTTTATTCCATCCAGCGCTAATTGTGTTACTTCTTATACACCTTGAGATCTTCTGCTTTTCTCTTCGGGCAAAAAAATAGAATCCTATATGAAAGCCTAAACGCCTTCCTATATGAAAATAAATTTAACCCACAATTTAAAATCACTTCTGTGGTTTATGGTTTCTGTGTAACAGATGGTGATTTGCTTGTATTGTTTTACCCTCTCCAGTCAGTGTCTTGGATGCCCACACACCTTTCTTGCGGTGGGTGATCTCATATCTTCCACAGTAAATACTCGAGCTGTGAGTAATTCTGCCAAGCATCATTATGTCCTGCTTCTGGCAGTTGTGCCTCATTAGAACCTGTTACCAGAGTACTCAGGCCTCCCAGAGGGCCCTGGAGGTGTTTTCTTAAGCCCTACACCAGAGGAAACCACGTGGCCTGCACAGCCTTTTCCGGCCTGTAAACACTGCATTTATTTTCGAAACTCTCTTCTGAAAATATCTCCTCCAAAACAAGATGCCATGCTCCGAAAGACTGCCAAGCACTAACCATCTTTCCAAAAGATGTAGAGAGAGAGGGAATAAAATAAAAGGGAATATGTTCAAATTAAAAAGAGATTGGGTAGTGTTAGGAAAAGTTGGGAGTTGGATTGGGAAACACAAGTTTCCTGCATTGTTTGTTCAATAATGATGCAATGCCACTACTGAATCTACACCGCAACCACTGTAGTTCAATTCCCATACAAATGATTCTTTTGAGCCGATTCATTTAGTGACTCAAAACAAATGCCTCACAAACCATTTTTTTAGGGAATCAAAAACATATGGCTTTGGAGATGCACACTGTGCATTTTGGCAGTGGTATTTCATAAATGTTAATGAATTAAATATGTTACCACATTTTTGTTTTGTTTACTTTTGTTGTTTACTATATTGGATTTCATTTATGTTGATCATTTCTAAAACGACCATGAAACGTTATTTAATAGCTTTAAACTTTTAAATATATTTATTGTTAAAACTATCTCATCATTTGGCAATAGAATTACATTTCATTTTCCAAATATTTATTCCTTTTAAGTATTAAAACGTTTATTATTGGTACCATTAAGGAACCCGAATCATTCAGTTCTTAATGATTTCCATCCCTAGTTGGGATAAATATTTTCCAGACAAACTAGTAGTATTGTCTGTTGGCTTAAAGCTTAAAAACTAACAAAATGCCCCGATGTTTTACATTTGCAATGACAATTTTGTCATTTTGATTTGACCGCCATCGAAATTTTGAATAGCACCATACCAAATCTTTTTTTTTTTTTAAAGATATAGTTCATTCATCTTCGGAAATCGGAACACAAATTAAGAACACAGCAATTCTTCTTCCCGAGTTACAATCTTCCGCCATTTTGTGGAGTACCCCAGAACGTAATCAGTGCTGTTTAGGTTCAGTAGACAGCGCACGCATGCTGAACGTAAACAACGCTGATTACGTTAATTACGTTCTAGGGTACTCTCCAAAATGGCGGAAGACAGTAACTCGGGGAGAAGAATTGTTGAATTAATTATGTTATTATTGTTTTCTTTGCGCTCAAAAAGTATTCTCATAGCTTCGTAAAATTACGGTTGAACCCCTGATGTCGCATGGATTATTTTACCGATCTTCTTGCTACGTTTCTGTGCGTTGATCGTGGTAATATCCTTGCTGTCTATGGAGGGTCAGAGAGCTCTCAGATTACATCAAAAATATCTTTGTGTTCCGAAGATGAACGAAGGTCTTAGGGGTTTGGAACGACATGAGGGTGAGTAATTAATGACAGAATTTTTGGGTGAGCTAACCCTTTAAGCATTATCATTACTTTTGTTGTTAAACACTTGGTCCTCTCAGAAGGAAGTGCTTTCTTGAAATGGAAGTGGAATATGTTTAGTACTTTTTTTCTTTCAGAGAACGTCCTGCCTAAACAGTCACCACAGAAGCAGCTGTCCCGATCGCAGCGCACCACAAGTCTTACAGTGACGTTGTTTTGCCTCGGCTGCGTGCGGCTGGTGTCCTGTCATGATAACACAGCAGCCAAATCTGCATAAGGGATCAAAGATGAGTTCCCTCCTAAAAAACAGCCCAACACATTGCAATTACAAACATCTGGGGTCAGCTGGGTACAGATGTCAGGCCGTGCCCACACCCCTAAAACCATCAGGATGCGGTCCAGATGTGAAGAGGTCCATCTCACGTAAGATACAGATGTTGTGTTTCTCAAGACCACCGCAAGGCAAACTGTGCTTTTGTCTTAGGTACTTTTTAAATTTAGATTGTTTTGCTACACCCAGTTTGCATGTGAAGCTGTGGGACAGACAACAAACAGCCACTGAGAATGAGATTCAATTAGAGTTGATTGCGTTTAGCAAAACAACACTGAGAATCTGCAGTTTTAACGTCAGTCTGTTGGCTTTGCTTTGCTAGGCTTGCATTTGATCAGGCTGAAGTAGAGCAACAACAAATAATGCTGAATGTAACATCAATTTTAGATTTGATTACAATTCACAATTGTTATTCAATTCCATTTTCAAATTGGTTTGACTGGTTTGGAGAATTTTATTAGTAATGTCAACAATATAGAGTATGTACTTTATATACGCTAGTTTTAGAAAGTTTGTGGTCGGTGAGAGATTTTTAATGTTAATGCTCACCAAGCATTTTTTTTTAATCATAAATGCAGTAAAAGCAGTAATATTATGAAATATTATTAAAATTTTAAAATAACTCTTGTATATTTTAAAAAGTAATTTATTCCTGTGATGGTTAAGCTGAATTTTAGCATCATTATTCCAGTTTTCAGTGTTACATGATCCTTCAGAAATCATTCTAATATGATGATTTGGTGCTCAAGAAACTTTTTTATAACTATCAATGCTGAAAAATTTGTTCTGTTTAATATTATTCTGGAAACTGATACTTTTTTCCCCTCACGATTCTTTGATGAAAGTTCAAAAGAACAGCATTTATTCAAAATAGATTTTTTTTTTGTAACATTCTAAGTAAATGAATGAATGTAAAAAAACAAAACAAACCTTACTGTCACTTTGGATTGATTCAATACATCCTTGCTGAGTAAAAGTATTAATTTATTTAAAACAAATTACACATCCCATAATTTTTATGATATTGTTTATAGTTATGGACATGCTCTAAAAATGCCATTTATTTTGATAGAAATACATTTACCATTTTTATGCTTTCAGGAGACTTCAAATGCATTTGTGGTATGTAATCTATCAATGTTTCTGTCATGACTGAACTGAACTTAGGAGGACTGTGGCATTAGTTGAGCAAATTTCATCGACCTTAAACAATATTTTCTCATTATGTCACTCTATTCAAAATTGCTGAGCGCCTTCCCATACAAGATTAGACATCTTTCTAAATTGGATTATTGCAGATGGGAAATCTCACAGGCACAAGTGGGAATCTAATGAAGGTGCAGGTGCAAATGAAATCATTCCTGAATTCTCCTTGGATGTTTCAATCAGTCCACAGTTTACTGTCACTTCCTGAAATTGAGTCTCAAAGGACATAAAAAGATGCCACATCAGTATTCCCTGTGTCGGCTGTGACCGAGGTGACTTCCTGTTTCAGATGTTTATCTGATTATGGGTTTATATCATCTCATGCAACCTGCCTGCTGTACAGGAAAGAACAGTGGAAATTTCTATTTTTCAAATATCATTTACATGCTAGATTAGACATGAGATCTAGATAGACACCTGTGGATTGATTTGGATTCATACTCTCCTTTGTGTGGGAAATCTTGACTTAAGAGTTTTATATTTAAATGCTGCTCTTTTGAGCTTTCTATTCATCAAGGAATAGTGGCAAAACGCTCCGATTACTGACGTAACCTCAGTTCCCTGAAATAAGGGAACGAGCGTTGTGTATGGGGTAAACTCCTGTTTACACTGTTACTGAAGCCTGATTTGTTCACGTTTGTGTAGCGGCAGTAATCAGGCCTGGGTGTGGCTAGAGAAATTGAACTCAGGTGTGATAAACCACAGTTTTAACAGGGGGGCAAACACTTCTTCACACAGGGGCGTGTAGTTTTGGATTTTGTTTTCCCTTAATAATAAAAACCTTCATTTAAAAACTGCGTGTTGTGTTTACTTGTGTTATCTTTGACTAATATTTAAATTTGTTTGATGATCTGAAACATTAAAGTGTGACAAACATGCAAAAAAATAAGAAATCAGGAAGGGGGCCAACACTTTTTCACACCACTGTAGGTCCGATTGCAGCGCCATTTCATCAGAATCATTCGACTGAAGCGACAGTCATTGATTCGTGTGCAGCTTATAGCACGGCAAGTGACACAACGCTCGTTCCCTTATCTCAGGGAACCGAGGTCACGTCAGTAACCGGAGCGTTCCCTTTCGAATGTTCACTTCACATTGTGTATGGGGAACAAATCCAATCATGCCGTGCTGTGAGCAGAAGCAGACTAAGCCACTCTGCGAGCCCAGTTCTGGAGCACTTATTTTAAGGGCCCCTAGAGAACATGAGCCAACTGAGGCAGAGAACATTGGGACCCTGCTCACCATCTGCAGCGGGGAGCACCAGAAGGGTAATTACCTGGGCTCTGAACAGAGTTGAGAGCACCTTCGGAACATATCTATGTCTAGGCTTGAGGACGACTTTACAGTCGCTAGGCCAAAACTCCAGACAGGAAGCACTGATTGACAGTGCTTGTAAGTCACCCACTCGCTTGACCTATGCTAGTGCCAGAGCTAGTGCCGCTAGCAGAGTGGTTTTCAGCGACAAAGGGTGTAGTTCGACCAAATGTAGTGGCTCGAAGGGAGGACCCCGTAGGGCCCTAAGGACTATTGACAAATCCCACATCGGTACGATCTGAGGACAAGGAGGGTTTAATCTGCGGGTGCCCTTCAAGAACTTAAAGCTGCAGTCCATAAGTTTTGCCTCTTTGTCGCCATCCCTGTTTGAAAACCTGCAATTGCAGCTGTTTGCAGAACTATCTTCCTTGCGTGGGTTGTGCTCCATCGCGGATGAATCTAATGTTTTGAGGAGTATGTGTGGGTGGCAGTCAGTCACCGCACCGGTATGGATACTGTACTTCGCAATCACAGATTCTAGCCTAAGTCTTGGAATATATGACCCAAATAAGAATTTTCACCGTATATTGTCATCTGAACAAGTAACAAGTCTGCCACGTTTGTTCTGACCAACTAAGGAAAAAAACATTACAATAAATCGCGTTACATTTAATTATTCCAGCTGCTGTGAGAAAAGACTATAAACGATCTGACACCTGCAGGATCCTCACATGCGATAGCCTACTAGCCTGGACAACTTCATTATGTTTACAGATGTGGCGTAATGACGTAGCAGCATGCTCGAATTTCCCGCGAAAACCTACCCTTACACTCCAATTAGAAAACATTATTATAAGCTAACTGATGTGAATCGGGCTATAGTAAGATGATAGTTTTGAACACTGGCTGGTTATGTACTTGCTCAAATGTTGATTTCGGATAATTTTTAACCCAAAAAAGTTACGGACTGCAGCTTTAACGATCACATCGTTTCTGCCAATCGAATGGCCAGCTTTGAGGGAATGATTCGCTGCGATAGCTGACACGTAAACTTTGAGTGTGGAAGGGGCACGCCCGTTGTCCAACAACTCTTGTAGAAAGGATAGCACGTGGGACACGTCTCAAAATACTGGGTCCAGGCTTCATGTAGTACACCAGTCACGAAAGACTGATCATTTGAGGGCGTAAAAGCATCTTGTAGATGGTGCTCTAGCCTCTAAAATGGTATCACTCACTCTCGCTGGGAGCTGCCTACGCTCCCGTCGAGGCTCCATACATGAAGGCTCCACAGCTCTGGCCGGGGATGCCAAATCATGCCTTTTGCCTGCGAGAGAAGATCTTGTCTCAGAGTCCAAGAGATCTGGGCAGAGTCCAAAATTGTCCCCAGAAAGACCACTTGCTGTCTGGGTGACAAATGACTCTTCAGAAGGTTGATGTTCAACCCGAGGCGCTCCAAGTGGCTGAGTAACAGCGCTCTGTGAGCGACTAATTCCCGCACTGATTTGGCCAGGATCAGCCAGTCGTCAAGGTAGTTGAGTAGGTGGATTCCCATCTGCCTCAGAGGTGAAAGAGCCACGTCTATGCAATTGGTAAAAGTGCGAGGGGCCAGAGACAGTCCAAATGGTAGGACTGTATATTGGTAGGCCACTTCCTCGAACGTGAATCTCAAGAATGGCCTGTGATGGGGGGGCTATGTTAATGTGAAAGTAAGCATCTTTCAGGTCCACTGTTAAAAACCAGTCCTCGGGGCAAATGTGCGCGAAGATCTAATTGATAGTTAACATCATGAATGGCCGCCGCATAAGCGAGCGATTCAGATGTCTGAGATCCAGAATTGGTCACAGCCCTCCATCTGTTTTGGGAACAAGGAAGTAGCAGCTGTAAAAGCCTGACTCGCTGTTCGCTGTAGGTACTATTTCTATAGCACTATTTGCAAGCAGTGTTTGCACTTTGTGTCGGGGAATGTGTTCATTGTCCTGAACCAAAGTGTGAATAATACCTCTGAAACGAAGTGGCCTGCGAGCAAACTGAAGCGAGTAGCCTCATTGAATTGTTTTTAGAACCCAGCTTGACCCCGCTTTTGAACCGGAATGCAAGTGGATCTAATTTTGCGAATGAAAGTTTTTTGAGTATTTGGGTCCGCTATCACAGTGGTAAAACTTTCGGGTACATTCGTGACCCATGGGAAACAAAACTCCATCGATCAGAGGTGTTCGGAGGGATGGAGGGTGAAAGCGAGCTGTTTTTGAGGGAGTTCTGGCCGAGGCGAGAACTGACCCTTTCCTCTTCCTTTCTGATGGGTCAGGACGGCTTCTGGGGCTCAGGGTCCAGCACTAGTCGAGGGCGTGGGCCTTGGCGCTTCGGGTAAGGAAACCACTTTTCCGTGGCGGTGCCGGCTTTGCGGGCTGAGTGGATGGGGCTTTCTGGCAGCTAGCGGCCGCAGCACCAGAGTGCTTAGGGAGGAAGTGACGCAGCGCTTGCGACGTCTTCTGAACCTCTGAGAAGCGCTGTGCAAACCCGTCCACAGCGGAACCAAAGAGGCCCTTCGGCGAGACCGGAGAATCAAGGAAGGCCATCTTCTCTGCGTCCCTTATTTCAGTGAGGTTCAGCCAAAGGTGGAGCTCCAACACCACCAGGCTGGCCATGGTCTTGCCGATAGCCTGAGCTGTGGCTTTTGTAGCGCGCAGAACCAAATCAGTCAAGGTGCGCAGCTCTTTGAAAGCATCCTGATGTTGGCCAGACTCGTCCATATCATGGAGAATTTTGGCCTGAAACACTTGTAGGACTGCCATCGTATGCAGCGCCGATCAGTCCTGAACGGCCGCTGCATACGCCCTGTTGGCCAGAGCCGAAATGGTCCTGCAGGGCTTCAAGGGTTGTGCTGCATGGGCCTTTAATCCCAGGGCGGACGGCGGACACAAGTGAGCAGCTACTGCCTCCTCCAGAGGGGGGAGCTTGTTACAGCCTTTTTCCTCAGCGTCGTCAACGGTGGTGAGAGCTGCTGAGGAGTAGGAGCTAACTCGGGCCAAATAGGGGGCGCACCAAGTCTTGGTCAGTTCTTCGTGAACCGCAGGCAAGAACAGGGCGGGGTGCTGGCGGAAAGACGGCCGACGGCGTCCCGGCAGGAACCACTCGTCTAAGAGGCCATGGGTGGGTTCATCTGGAGCCGACCACTCGAGACCCAGATCCTCCACCGCCTTGAAGAGAACACGGATCAGCTCGCTGTCCGGTTTCGGCCGCGATGGTTGGGATGAAGGGAGGGCTTCGGGCTCGTCGCCGGAAGCGCACTGTCCTTCAGCGTCTGACGCCGTCAAGGACATCGAGTCGTTGACGGCAATCTCTTCCTCGGAAGCGTCAAAGGAAACCAAGCTGCTCACTGCAGAGGAGGGGCGTTGATTCTCGTGTGAAGCACACCGGCACGACGAGGCGGAGCAGAGAAAGAGGGGCACGCGGGCGCTAAGCCGACGTGACACCATTCGCACCTGTTGAGAGAGAGCCACTGCTCCGCTGTTTCTTTCTCTTAGGAGAGAAAGAAAATGGGAGAGCAGAGCCGGAGTTACCGCCTTCCGTGAAGAAGGCGATACGCGAACGGAGACTGGACAAACTCATATTCTCGCTATGAGAACATGAGCCGTCAGCGAGCGCAGCTTCTGCGTGGGCACTGCCCAGGCAGGCAACACACTCGCTATGCCTGTGTGACTTGCACTAGCCGCACTCGCGCCACAACATTTGCAACAACGCACGCTGTAAATTTGCTCTAATTTTTCTCTTTTAGAAAATGCCGGATGGCCGCAGGGGAGACTCGTCCTCTGCCGGAGCTCTTCGATGGCGGGGAGCGGGTTGAGCTTCTTTCCGTCTTCTTTCTTCGGTTTCTTGCAGAGTCAGCGAAGAGATGATCCTCGTCGCTGAGAAGATTCTGATGAAATGGCACTGCGAGCTGACTTGTATACACGTCGGCTCCGCTCTTTCTGGCGAGGGCTAAAGCGCCATTGGTTTGTGCAGCTACACGTAACGTGAACAAATCAGGCTTCAGTTACAGAGTAAACAGGAGTTTACCCCATACACAACGGGAAGTGAATGTTCGAAAGGGAATCAAGGTTTCTACAAAAATAGTAAGCAGCACAACAGTTTTCAGCATAAAAAATAATGAGAAGAAATGTTTCTTGAGCACCAAATCAGCATATTAGAATGATTTCTGAAGGTTTTCTGGAGGCATGCTGAAATTGCTAATAATGTTTCATTGCCTTCACGGGAATAAATGACATTTTAATTTATATTAAAATTGAAAAAAGTAATTTTTAAATTGTTGTACTATTCCATATTTTATTATTATTAAATAAATGCAGCTTTGGTGAGCATAGGAGACTTATTTCAAAAACATTAAAAAAATTAATAAATCTTTCCAACCCCATAGTTACAATGTTACAATTCATAAAATTTCACCTAGTTTGTCCATCAGCATTACTCTGAGTTGGACTACATTAACCAAAATTACCTTCCTACATGTGTAAATCATTCTAAAGGGTATAATTAATGTATTAGGATTAGTTTGTGTTCATTGAAAGTAAATGTTGTGGTCAGGATGAGTGGAGACATGATGAGATGCATTACAGCTCATTGAAGAACTTGTACCTTAATGTGCCGTGCATGAGTGATGTTAGCATCAGATCCGGTTCAGACTGATCCTGCTCTTCCGTTTCTGTAAGATCCCTGTAGGGATTGGAAAAACACTTTGGTGGATATTACACCCTGTTATTCTTTCTCTCCGCAGTCCCTCCAGCAGCTTTCTGTCTTTAGGCCATTAGAATAATATGTCAGTGTCTGGGTCAGAAGGAAGAACCTCACAAGTCAATTTCTGAACCCTCTCCAACAGGACTTGTGTTAAGTAAAGCTGTGTAAAGCTTGTATTTTTATTATATATATGGAAGGGCCCTACAGCTGAAGTACATTTATATGCTGTAATTATTTTATTTATTTTATCTGTGTCATGCTTTGGGATAAGGTGTGTCAACTGATCAACTATTAGTGTCTGTACTAGTAGCTACGAAACATTGAAAACTGTCGCTACATTCAAATATTCTGAATACTAAACTTTTCATGCATGGCTGATTTATGAAAATGAGAAGAGTGTGTATCAAAATGAGTTACAGGTACATCTCGAAAAATTAGAATATCATGAAAAAGGTCAATAGTCTTCCCCATGATTGTGTAGCCTACTGACCCAGACTGAGAGACCATTTAAAGGCTCAGGAAACCTTTGCAGGTGTTTTGAGGTAATTAGCTGATTAGGGTGTGACACCATGACTTTCCAATATTGAACTTTTTCACAATATTCTAATTTTCTGAGACACTGAATTTTGGGTTTTCATTATCTGTAAGCCATAATCATCAAAATTTCAAGAAATAAAGGCTTGAAATATTTCACTCTATATGTAATGAATCTATATAATATATGGGTTTCACTTTCTGAAATGAGTGACAAAAAATATTGACCTTTTTCATGATATTCTAATATTAATATTTTAATATTTCTAATATTTGAGATGTACCTGTATAATATTTAAATCATTCAAATGTACCCCAAAAATCCAACTTAGACCTTAATATGACACAGCTTACTAAGCATGCCATCTTTTGGAAGTTATATTTTATTGATGCTTTCTACATTCTGAATTATTAGTCGTACTAATTGCAGTCATTAAATTTAGGTGTACATTAGCAAAATTGCAGGGAAATTTCTCAAGCAAAAGAAGTCCATTGTCTATTGTTGTAGAGATGTATGAAGCTCAGCTCACAAAGAAGTCACTTTCAAACCGAGAAGCTTTCAGTTAGTCAACATGGCCAATTCACATGACGAGCCAGTTGCAAAATCTGCTTGGGAAAAACTTTTGCCCTCACGCCAAATTCCCAATTGTGTGACTCTCGTAAAGACCCGCCCCCCTTAGTTACTGTTGTTATGTGTGACAAGCCATGATGCTCATCACATCATATTCTCATGCAGTGAAAAATGCATCACGGAGCAAAGAGGAAACTGACAATGTGCCGACAGACAAGACAGGTTACTTTAGGTATGAAACAAAATCTCAGCTTTCAAATGTTGTCATTTTGTACGAAATTCAAACAATAAATATCGTTTTGTGTCTCTTTAATGTGTCGTGATAGATCACTGTACTGCCTCATTTCAAGTGGCACATGAACCGATCGTCTTTTCATATTTATTAGTTATCTAGCACGAAATAAACATGAATGAACATCAGAAGGGTAACACTCCAAAGAGAAAGGAAAACTTGAAATCGCATCATATGACCCCTTTAAACCACAGAAAGATGTCAGTACACATCATTTTTCAAGTTTAAGCCCACCGAAGTTAATCTACCCGTCTGATTTGTTTGTCGGACAATATGGCAGATTCAGCGTTATGATTGGTCAGATCGCCTGTCAATCAAGCTGACTGGATTTCGCCCAGGGAAATGCGCCGTACAATGATAAATATTAATCTTAAAAGCAAAAAATGGCACAGCTTACAGTACTCTCCTCTAAATATTTTTCTATTCCTCTAGAATTCCTTTCTAAAATGAACTCTGCTGTTTAGATAACAGCAGTACTTCTCTCCACTGTCATCATCATCATCACCATCATCAGTGGTTATTACATCCACCTAAATTTCCTCCTTCCTTGTTCCCCTTCTGTAAGTAATCATTACGAACAAAGTTCATGTGGTGACTACTCCACGTGTAAGCTTCAGGTATGGCTGATCTCCAGTCTGGGATTCTTTGTCTTGATAGGTCTGGGTCCGCAGAGCCTACGTATGACAGATTACAGGGCCGCGTCGAGTAGAAGATGAAGTCAACTTGTAAACGATGCCTTTCTCAGCTGTGTTGATTGATGTTGTTGTTCAGACATGGATGAATTACTTTTAGAGGAGATGTTGCCAAAGATCTCGATTGTAATGCTATTACATTATCTTTTTAATTCTTAAGGGGTATTTAGAAATTTTGCTTGGTGGATTGCAGAATTATCTCGTGCATGTTGTATCGATTAGTGTCAACAGGATTTAAACCATTGAGGATGTGTGTAATTTATCCCAACCCATTTGATTTTATCATTAAACCGAACCCAACACTATCAGAAAAGGCGGAAAGTTCAACGCGAAGTGGAAAATTTGCATTTGACCTTAGATTCCCATCCCCAAAAACCCCATTTAATAATTTCAAAACGGATGAAGTTAAAATTTTAAGCTTAAGCAGGAACCAACTCCGTCTTTCAAGTGGCTTTCGCTTGATGTGTTCTTCTTATTAAAAGTAATGTAGCAGATAATCAAACGTCCCTCATCGACCCCTGATACACGCCACTGATCTTTGGTCCATTTGATCTCCTTCATGACCGAAACCCTTCATTTGTTTACGGCTTGGCCCGCCAGATATGATGCTTTTCCAAAGCAGTGAGTCATGGCTCCCGTCTCCTCATGTTTTGCAGCACTGTCCAAAACCTTAAAGGACTGGAGAGGGAAAATAGACATCCTGACATCAATGGTCCAGAGATTGTCTGATTTGTGTCCACGTCTGCATCGGCAGCTTCTTTCAAATCGTCTTGTGTTTACAGGACTGAAGGTAAACCTCTGATGGATGACACAAGAGATGTATTTTTAGGGTTGGCCTGGTCAGCAGACCTAATTGACTGCTACTGATTATAGTATTTATGTAAACCAACTTGCCCTCAGCCATAATGCAGCCTAACGGCACTGCTCGTAAAAACATCTGTGCATGACTAATGTTGTTAGGTGACGTGACTGAGTGGACTTCCTATGGGCTGCCTATCTATTAGATTTACTACAACCCCACCCTGGATTCAGATCCAACATGCACGAGCTAACAGGTTTGTTTGGTTCTGAAGGTGCAGCACAGTGCTTTTCCTCACAAAATCATCAAATATCTATTAAACCATTGTAAAACATTCACTAAAATGCTGTATTGGCATTCTAACCGCTTTTATGAATCTTGTTTTGGTCATTTGTGAAGGTTAAAAGCATTACCATTCTTCAGAATGTATCTTTATTTATCTGTTAACACTATATTCAGTATTTAATAACCAGTATACCTACAATTTATTTGAGAATATGAAGATCTAATACGCTTTCTAAAGCATTAGGAATTTCCCAGTCCATATGGCAAAAACATGTTTTTCATATGTTTTGTATATATATATATAATATATTTTAAATAATACATTATTCAAAATATACATATTCTTGATACATTTTTGTCACATTTTTCTTGTTATATAAATCTATTCAAATATTTGTAACAAATGTAAATATATTTAGATTGAAAATTTAAAATATGTTTAATAAAATATATTTCATATTTGCATATTTCTAATTAAATATTAACATAAAATATAAATAACTTATCTTGTAAGCTATTTAAAACATATATTTAGCATATGTTTAAAGTCTGTTATAGCAAGAAATGTTTTTGCCATGTGGGATTTGTCATTCTTATCATTAAAAATGCATATTTGTCTTTATTTTTTTGTGTGTGTTTTTTTAAGGTTGGAAGCATTGTGGGGGGAACTTCACAGTTCACCATTTTTCACAATTTCTTGTTTCAAAAAACAGTTTGTTTTTACAGAAGAAAGTAGGTTTGGAATGACATAATGGTGAGTAAATTGTTAGTGGGTAAATTAAATTAAAATAGCTAGTTTAAACATCAGATAAGCTCACCTTAAACCGATTAAACCATCACCAAATTCATGAGATTTTTTTTGGATCACCATGATCCAAACAAATCTCATGAATTTTCATGAACGTCCACCATTTGAACTCTAGGGAGGAAGGCATTTTATGTACTTGCTAATGCTATTCTGCAAGTATTCCCCATTGCTTACAATTTTTGGCTGGATGTTAAATTCAAAATTGGATTTAAGTAAAAGACATAAATGCTTTCACTGTGATTTATTGAGATACGTGGCTCTGGCTCTACAGAGGATGGAACACAATAACAAATATATGATCCATGGACTGCTACAGGAGTGCTTTCCTCTGCTCTTCTCCAGGGGTGACACTGATGCTGCACATCACTGAGGTAATGCTCTCGACACGAAGTGGCTAACAGCGAACTGGCACAAAAGATCGCAAAGCTTTGTGAACAGTTCAGATGATGTAGTTGTTAAATGTGATGTAGGAATCTACTGAACTACATACTGTAGTCTCTTCTCATTTCTTAATCCTACTGATGTGAATGAATGGAAAAAATTTGGGGTTGTCTAAATGGAGAGGTTGAGTATAGTTATAAAATAAGTGAAATTTTAGCACCAATAGTAGCATCAAACTGATTTGATTGAATGGCTAGACCTAAAACTTTGGATCGACCAATGGCATGATTATTTAAAAACAATTGCAGTTTGGTTTGGTGCCACTAGAGGTGGAGAAATGTGGCAAGTAAGTGTTGAAAGCCAAAATGGCCAACAGAAGGCCAGATCTCCAATCCTTCTATACATCAAATGATTACAAAAAGGGCCAACAAACGCTGTAATTGCTAAATACTTTGGCTTTTTATAATGCACATTCTTACCAAATACAAAGAAATTCAACTTTTCACTCTTTTGCTGACAATATTCCATTGTTAAATTTTGGGCTGTAACTTTTTAATTGTTTACATGGAGTCAACATAATTGTGAATCAGCTGTTTATTTCTCTGTTAACACTATATTTAATTTCCAGAGTACCTCAAATTTAGTTAAGAATATTAAGATCTAATACACTTTCAATAGCATTAGGAATTCCCAGCCAAAAAACAACAACAACGAAATGTATTTTACTTTTTTCTTTTTTGATACATTTTAGTCAATTATATTTAGGTGTGCGTGTATGCCTACATACATGCATACATATTTTACTTTTTTTTTTTAATTTCTTAAATTGCATTTACCCAAAATGTATTTTATGATTAGAAATACTTTTTCTTGCTATTTAAAATACATTTTGTTATAGATTTTGAAATTAAGATTAAATAATTAAACCATGTAATTTACATCATATGTTTATAGCCAGAAAAATATATGTATCTTTATA
>NW_015548126.1:2637629-2640105 GCF_001515605.1 Sinocyclocheilus anshuiensis | reverse complement strand
TGGATTGCCATTCTGAATGTTAAAATATGGGATATAAGTCACTGCCTATGTTTACATGCAGTATGTCATGCGTGTCGCACCACTCATCCAGTACCCAAAGTGACGTGTACATGTGCAAACCAGTTGTGTCTTCCGGTGTCTAAACAAGTGCATTTATACGAGAAATATGGAGTTGTACACATGGATACCAAACAGTTTATCATTCCAGTTAAAAATTGGGATTAAGGAATAGATTTGGTTTAATTTCAGGAAGGCCTCCAGCCACTCTTTTAGGACGCTGGAGCTCTTCAGCACCCCACTCACATCTGTCTCCTCACCTTCCTCTCAGGGAGTCAGCCAAAAACACATCACTCAGTCAGATCCCTGCAGTCCAAATGACCCAAGACAGCCCGTGAGTGCTGGAGCGTCCATCTGGGATACAGCTACACAGAGGTCGTTGTCTCATTGTGTTTATTCAAATATGTCTTGTAAGTAGCAAAATGAGGATGTCAGTTATGCCATGCTGCTGCTTGTTTTCCTTTCGGTTAATTTATGTCAGGGTGCCAAAAAAGCAACACTTTTTTTTTTTATAGGGATTCTTAAAAAGTCTTGATTTGCACTTCCACAAATGAAGGCCTTGAAAAGATCTTATACTGGAGCAGGAAGTCTTAAAGGGATAGTAGCCGGTAGCCATCGACTTCCATAGTATGGGATAAAAGTCTATGGAAGTCAGTGGCTACCGTCAACTGCTTGGTTACAAACATTCTTAAAAATATCTACTTTTGTGTTCAACAGAAGAAAGAAACTCATGCAGGTTTGGAACAAGTGGAAAGTGAGTATATATTTTTTAAATTTTTGGGTGAACAGTCCCTTCAATTCATAAAATGATGGCATTAAATGTTGCATGCAATTCAAAAAATTAGTATCTTTCTCTGTGTTTTTGACTGGTTTTCCAATATGAATTGAACAGCCTGATCACACAGCAATTCGCACATATTTGACAAGGTGGCTAATTTGTATGAATTTGTACAAACTCGTATAAATTCAAATGTACAATTTGTGAAAGATCATATGGATTTTACGAGGTGGCAAATTTGTAAGAGTTCGTACAAATGACAACCCTAACCTCGCCTGGTGACCGTGATTTCACCAAGTACAGCATGTTCCTGGATCAACATCCTTGTTGATCCTGGAACAACATTCCAATTAACCAATAAGAATTGAGGGATAACTTTTCAGGAAATGTCTGTTTTGGGTTTAAGATCAGGATTAGGTGCTTCTACACCCTTCTTAATCTGCTATCATTTCACACTGATTTTAGGAATAAATTATGGGTAGGGTTAGGTTTAGGGGTAGGGATTGGGTTTAGTCTATATTTTTGGACAGTAATGTTGATCCAGGATCAACAAAAGATGCAGATCTAGGAACATGTCTTACTTGGCAAAATCACGGCGACCAACCCTGCCCCTAAACCTACCCCTCACAGAAATCTTACAAAATCGTATGAATGAGGTCGTACGAATTTGTGTGAATTAACCGTCTCATAAAATACTTATGAATTGGTCATGAGATTATTTTTGTAGATTGTAATTTAAATATCCTTAGAAGATAAATTTACTTGAAAATAAAGTATTTTTTTCTGAAAAAAAAAGTGTATGCTCAGTTTATTCACTTATTTTGATTGTTTTGATCAGAAAACAAGATTTCCCATGCAATTTTGCTTAAAGGGGTCATATGATGCGATTTCAGTTTTTCCTTTCTCTTTGGAGTGTTACAAGCTCTTGGTGCATAAAGAAGATCTGTAAAGTTACAAAGACTAAAGTCTCAAATCCAAAGAGATATTCTTTATAAAAGTTAAGAGTCAACCACACCTACCTAAAACGGCTCGTTCTAACATGCCCCCACATGTCTACGTCACGATGTGGGAAGATTTGCATAATGCCGCCCAAATGTTCACGCAAAGAAAGAAGGTGTAACTTTTATTCTCGCTGTATAGTATTGTTGTTGCCGCCGCCGCCACCATGTCGTGAAGTCGCTGTGTGTTTCGTTGTGAAAGCGAAACTACTTTGTTTGGTCTTCCAAAAGAGGACGATATCCGCTTCGTCATGCCTGGAGCTGATCCGTGCTGGTCGCTGAGGAAATACATCAACTTCGCGCTGTGGATCGCCGGATCAGCTTTCACCGTGGACGAAGCGGAGTCCAGCCCGGGGTCGTCACATGTGGTTGCTGCAAGCCCGTCCGCCACGCCATTCTCAAGCCCACCGGCCGCCACTCACTCTAGCCCGCCGTGTGTGACGCTGTGTTTCGTTGTGAAAGCGAAACTACTTTGTTTGGCCTTCCAAAAATGGACACGACTAGAAATCAGTGGTTAAATTGTATTTACAACACTGTTCCAGAACACTTCAACCCAAATATTCAGATGTGTGCAGCACATGTTATGGAGGACTGTTTCCTGATTCTGGGAGAGTAGACTACAATGCCGACTGTTCTGACTCAC
>NW_015548126.1:2632099-2637518 GCF_001515605.1 Sinocyclocheilus anshuiensis | reverse complement strand
GTGTGGAAAATAATGTGTTTTTTTAACCTTAAACCGCATAAACACATTTCATTACACCAAATACACAAAATAATGTTCTTTTTAGCAACATCATAGGACCCCTTTAAGTAAGTCTTGATGTAAGAATCTTTTGTATTGGGGGGGAATCCTCTTTTTTTGCAGCTACAGTAAAAGTTATGGTTATTTCCATAATCTATTGGCTGGGAACAGAGGTAATCAAGCTTAAAGCTATTTTTTGTCAAATTAATTAGTGTTGGTAATGGAGACCAGTTGGAAACTGTGTTTTTAAACTTTCAAGTGTTGCTATACAACTCATGTGCTCCATAGACATTTACATTTAGAGAACATATTGACGTATTGTATTCCTTTCAATTTATTCTTAAAAATTTCTTAACGTGGTCTTAAAGTCTTAAATTCACCATCATAAAACCTGCCTGTATGTTTTAATGCTTGAATGCTCTTGTATAGGAGACAGGAAGGATTGATGGAGGGTACAGGGTACAGATCAAATTATTTGCACTAAATTTGCGGATACTTAAGCTTTATTTCTCTTTAGGGGTCTTTTTATTTAATAAAAGATCATCATTCCCAAGTGTTGAATTTAATTAACTCCAAGATTCTCCTGTACCTTGAATTTCGGACCAATCTTGAAAATTTTCCGTCATAGCCTAGCACTACAACTCGAGTGGAAAATGATGTTGAGTATGTTAATGTCCTGTGATGTTTGCTGAGGAAAATCGAATCACCCGTTTCAACAAGAGCAAATGTGTCATATTAAAAGTAAATAGCAAAAGCACTGGAAGCGCAGAAGTTGTTGTGGAACATGTTTAACGCCACATTGCGGTTTGTTGCATTAGTGGACGGGTTTTGTGTTACAGTTTGCTTTGTCAATCAGAGGACTGTTGGCAGTCATGATGGAAAAAATACATTACTGCTAATGTAGATTCGAAGTTGACTATTCCTTTTTTTTTTTAATCGGTCCAAATATTTTGAGGAAGCATCATTATCCATATATTCTTACCTCTGAGTGCAGATGTGTGTTTCCTGCGAGACTTTCCATACATCCTCTGAGAAGGTTCAGTTCACATGCCAGTCAGTGTATATATTACAGCACTCATGCAATAGTACTTAAATCGTATCTTCCTGCTTGCTCTGAGCATGATGTTATGTTTAGAGAAGTTTTTCTCTCCACAACGTTCTTTTTAGTTAACACTGAATTCCCCTTTCATTCATTAATCTTTTGTTTGGAGAAAAAAATCACACCTTTAAAGTCACAAAACACGAGGGAACTCCATATCTGTAATTCTCTATTGGTCTCTAGTGAGAAAAAACAAAACAAAAAACAGTTTTGAGCATTTACTTACTTGCTTTAATGTACTATTTATTTATTTTCTATTTATTCACTGTGTAATTATTTGCTTATTCACTATTTAATGGTTTATTTATTAAAAAAAAAACTATAAATAAAGTATTACAAATACTATTTTTATTTTCTCCTAAGACACTGAAAAGCAACATACACCTAACATACACATCTAATATGTGGTTCAAAATTACTTAATTTATTTATTCATTGTAAAACATATAAAGTATTATAAATACTATTTTTAATTTCTCTTATATATGCTGAAAAGCACCAGACATCAACATCAAATTTGTGTTTATTTATTTAAAATAATCAATAAACGAAGTATAAAAACTATTTTTATCGTCTCCTAAAACACTGAAAAGCAAACAGACACCAACATCAAATGCGTGGTTAAAAAAAAGTGTATGTTTGTTTAACAATGTTTAATTATTTGTTCGTTTATTTGTTTAACAATGTTTGTTTATTAATTTGTTTATTCAACAATGTACTTAATGTATTTAATAACTATTTATTTCATAATAAATTATATAAAGTACTATATTCTAAACAGTATTTTCTCCTAAAACACTGAAAAGCAACAGACACCAGCATCAAAATTGTGATAATTTATTACAAAAATCTATATTATTGTACTAAATATTTGTTTGTTTTAATAAAATGTTTCTTTGTTTGTTTATTATAATAAAATATCATGTATAACTAAAGTAGCATACAACATTTTTTTAAATGCTGCAGATTTATGTACATATTATACAAAAAAAACAAAAAAAATCATATTCCTCTTAAAGGGGCTGTTTTAGTCCTGTTCTTACCCTACGTTCAAAGAAGTGCTCTCTGAGCTTATGAAGTTTTATTATCATCACATAAAAGAGTGTCCTCCACATGTTCAAGCCTTAACTCTTATCTCTGTTTATGTTCACACATGCATTTTATGCAACACCTTTGTCAGTTTCCCCATAAAGAATCCTGGCTTGAAAACTTGTGAATGCGAATTCCTCTAGTTTTAAAGCTGTAAAGGTCCAAACGAACATGCTGCTCACAACCAAACGCCACGGCCCCATGTGGAGAGCAGTGGCAGTTAGTCAGAATCAATCAGCAGATGCTGAGCAGGGCATGAGTTTGTTGATCGTTCCCTTCCGTCCCAAAGTTCCTCTACTGTTTGTCTCACCCAGAGGAGCGCTGGCATCTGTAGCCAGTATGAAGTACTACAAAGGGGCAGAATAAACTATCCTACGTTTAATAGCCTCCCCCTCGCAGGAGTGAAGTGTTTCTGTCCCTCTGTTTACGGGTTATGAATCCGGTGATAATTCTCATTGTGTGGGTTGGCAGATGATTTATGTCTTGAGTGGGATTATGTTGGCTGTCAGGATGTGGTGAGGAGAGGAGGACGGGGCATCTGTGGTTGGTTGGGGATGGTTGTACTTTTGTTGTACTGAACATCAAAGCAGGATGTGAACTCTGAAGTGAGCTGACCGTTTACTGTCAGTAAATCTTTGGAAATGCAGTGATATTTGGTTAAGTCTGTTTGTTCAGTTGCTCAGTGTCCATGAAACCAAAAAGCACAAGTGACATCTCTTATATATATCTCAATTTTTTTCTTTTAAACAGTGGTGGAGAGCTCTTCTGCTTCTCAACATATTTTCCCTTGGATTATGAATGCTAAAATTTTTCATTAATTCTTCCATTGTCAAATTTTCGGAGTGCTTCATCTACATTTATATTATAGCTCTATAATCGTACTGTATATTAACAGTAATATTTACTTTTGTAACATTCATATAATAAATGACTCTTATTAGCCGGTTCTTTTTAATGAATCAAAAACCTGCATTGCGACTAGTCCAATTATGTGCCATTTTTTTTTAGTGGATCAAAAACATACAGCATGACCAGTGTAGTCTGATTCCCCAACAAATGACTCTTTTGAGCAGGTTCTTTTTAGTGAATCAAAAACCTACATTGTGACAAGTTATAGTCCGATTCCTGAACAAATGATTCTGATGAGTCGATTCTTTTTAGTAAATTAAAAACATACAGTGCAGTCAGTGTAGTTCGATTCCTGAGCAAATGACTCTTATGAGCTGGTTCTTTTCAGTGAATCAAAAATATACAGCATTACCAATATAGTTTGATTCCCGAACAAATTACTCTCATGAGCTGGTTCATTGTAGTCAATGAAAAGTCTGATTCCCGAGTCATTAACTATCATGAACTGGTTCTTTTAATGCATAGTTCACGAAGAGGAGTCACAGGTTTATATCAGTCTTACAAATATTTTTAGTCAAGCTGCAATATTTTCAATTATATCCATATCGAAATAAAGTTTAGTATTATTATTATTGACTGATTGTTAAAAATTTTTTTTTTTGTAATTCATGAAAAAGTGGACATGCAAAAGTGCTGTAACTGTTTAGTGAACGTATCCCTTTGCAAACAAACAGTTTCTTCAGTTTGAGGGGTCAGAAAGCAGTTTCTATGCTAGCGTTGTGTTTGTGCAATCCAGGAAAACAAAGAGGCTCATGATCAGAGCAAAGCCATATGGCCAATATTTTCACAGCGTTCACAGCATCGTTGTTTACATTTCAGGAGTAAAATAAAACTCCAGAACTCTTTGTGGTAGGCTAATAACTTGGCCAAGTTAGTTCATCTTGATGGCATTGTTCATGCGGTAATCAAGATCATATAGTTGCACCGAATCAACCCAGCCATCTGGACGATGTATCTTGCTGATTCTGAAATGCTCCTCTTTCCTTGTCAGATATTGTGAGGTCTGTTTGTCCAGCCAACAGAACACTTGAGAAGACAATGACTGAAATGGTAGGGAATTATATGAGCCAGCAGCGGGAAAGATCAGTCGAAGTCCTTCCATGATCATCCAACATGGATAATAGGCATCCCTTTGTAATGCCAATTCTGCAATCCATTTAGTCACAAACAGATGGGAGTCCTGCATAGGAATCCTAACCCAGATAGAAGAAATCTGTTCAAAATACAAATGAAGTGAAGGCACAATAGGGAACAAATGCATTCCAATCAACATGTACTTTATGATCTTGTCTCTATTTAGATTCATAGGTTTTTCTTGGGTTTTTAGAAGAAGCGTAATTTACCTGTTTACTTCAGGGAAAGAGAGCAAACAGCGGTTTCTCCTAAACTACTGTAAAATATTAAAGGGGTCATATGATGCGATTTCAAGTTTTCCTTTCTCTTTGGAGTGTTACAAGCTGTTCGTGCATAGATAAGATCCCTAAAGTTGCAAAGACTAAAGTCTCAAACCCAAAGAGATATTCTATTTAAAAGTTAAGACTCGTCCACGCCCTCCTAAAACGCCTCGTTCTAACACGACCCCACATATCTACGTCACGATGTGGGAAGATTTGCATAACACTGCCCAAATGTTCATTCAAAGAAAGAAGGGGTAACTTTGATTCTCGCTGTAGTATTGTTGCCGCCGCCATGTTGTGGATTGCTGTGTGTTTCGTTGCGAAAGCGAAAATACTTTGTTTGGCCTTCCAAAAGAGGACACAACTAGAAATCAGTGGTTAAGTTGTATTTACAACACTGTTCCAGAACAGTTCAACCCAAATATTCAGATGTGTGCAGCGCATTTTACAGAGGACTGTTTCCTGAACATGGGAGAGTAGCTGACAATGCGGCTGTTCTGACTCACAGACTGTAAGTATGTTTTGATATTTAAAGAATTTGCCACTGACGATTCAAACGCGAGTTTTGAGCAGTGTAGAGCAGTGCTAGTTGTTTGTTTGAGCAGTGTAGAGTAGCACTGGTTGTTTGTCGTTTCTCCGATCACAAATGCAGACATGGTTTTATGTTTACTCGGCCCGATACGCAATGCAACACGTAAAAAGACAGTATAAGTCATTATAATCAGTAATTATGTCCCCACTGTATGCAACAAATGCCTTGTTTATAATGGGTTATATTGGTTTTTTCTCGTCGCTCCGGGACATGGCATCAAAGTATGGTAAGGGGCATAACATTTCTGTCACACGCTTGAGGTATTTGGCCAATCACAACGCACTGGATCGCTCG
>NW_015548126.1:2630789-2631107 GCF_001515605.1 Sinocyclocheilus anshuiensis | reverse complement strand
AAAGACGGCATAGAGGAGCAACAATAATGTACAGTATGTGGAAAATAATGTGTTTTTTGAAACTTAAACCACATAAACACATTTCATTACACCAAATACACAAATATAACCCCTTTAAAGTAAAAAGTAATATAAAAGTAAAAATATCAAATATTTAAATTTGTAAAGTATGAAGTGTGTAAATGATATGTGACACACACACACACATATATATACATATACATATATATATACACACATACATATACATATTAGTGCTGTCGAATGCTTAATCACGATTAATTGCATCCAAAATAAACGTTTTTGTTTGCATAATAT
>NW_015548126.1:2594645-2630743 GCF_001515605.1 Sinocyclocheilus anshuiensis | reverse complement strand
TGATTAATCATTTAAAAGCACACACACACACACACACACACACACACACACACACACACACACACACACACACACACATATATATATATATATATATATATATCCCCACAAAAAAACAGCACAACTGTTTTCAACATTAATAATAATGAGAAATGTTTCTTGAGCAAATCAGCATATTAGAATGATTCCTGAAGGATCGTGTGACACTGAAGACTGGAGTAATGATGATGAAAATTCAGCTTTGCCATCACAGGAATAAATTACATTTTAAGATATATTAGAATAGAAACAAGTTATTTAAAATTTTTAAATTGCAATAACATTTCACAATATTACTTTTTTCATTTTTCTTGGTGAGAATAAGAGACTGCTTTAAAAAATATTAGATTTTGATTCCTACAAGTTGAAATGTAAGAATATATTAGTTTATGTAGAAATTAACCTATAAATGCTATAAATATATTTTTCTTTTACCGAATACATGCTGCCTTATTGTAAAGTGTTATTGAAGGAATGTGAAATCGTGTAGCACTGTTTTACTGAAAATCTAGACTGCTTTTGTGGAAAAGAAAATATACAGAAAAAAGTTGAAAGTATTTTTATAATACATTGATAACAGCAGGCTACAGTGTTTGTTTATATGTTCTGTATTAACCTACTGTATATCTTAACAAAATAAGGAAGGGCCATTCGATTCATACACTTGATAAGCCTCGCGCTTTGAAGTGATGCAAAGCCCTCTTGGGTTTGTGAAACGGCGATCTCTCCATCTCCATCCAAACGTAACTGAACCCTAGCCTGGCCCTCGCTGAGGAAACAATAATTCTCTCCTGTTTCAACAGCCCAAGATAACTGAGAATAAAATAATCAAGTTAGTTGTTTTGCAGGAATAACGAGAAGGGGGCCGAGATCAGGCCTAAGGACGGTAGGAATATTTGTGAAACCAGTGAAGACAGGCCTTACATGACTTTGATTTTCCTTCATGTGCGCAGGAACTTTTTTGGCAGGCAAAATGTAAAAGCGCTTTTGGTTCACCATGCTTGCAGGGTTAGCAAAACATTTAGCCCTTGATTAAAGTGGACAAACTACTCTCACTTTAGGCCAGGACATTTTAAGCACTGCTTCATCATGTGCATTGAAAACAAGCAGTGTTAATTTTATACCCTGTTCTTCGCTTACTTTAAACCTGCTAGAAATCAAATCCATACCTAAATATTCCATGCTGCACTTGCAAAACGATGGCAAATTATCAGGCCTTCAAGTCAGAATGGAGGATTTGCTTTAATCATGAACTGCATCTGGAAATAACAGTATTCAAGTGCAATATTCAGGGCTATAACAGGCTTTTAAGTCACCCCGCCCTTTTTCATCCTAGGCAGTCTTTGTCTATTCATGATTACTTGTCATTTGTCATTCATTATATGTATTTACCCCAGTAATGGCTTTAGAAAATTCAGCGGCTCAATTTTAGTGCCTCAATTTCTTGAGCCAAAGTAAAGCAGCACTAAACAGGGAGTCTGTAAAAGTGCTCTTGTCTAAAGACGGAGAACAAAAAGATGACACGAGGGCTGGTATACGGTTCCCCTTGATTTGAGCCAGCTGTGAACCCATGTGCCGTTTGGGGTCTGTCTAAGGTTTTGTCCTCTGCTTAAATTTACTTTGTCACCACATACACATGCAGACACACCATTACATGGTAATTTGGCAGTAAATATACATTTTAATGGCTTTGTTTACGTTTAAAATGGAATCTACCATTTGCGTTCAATCAGTGGATGAATGCAGTGCGGTGTTTAGAGCCCTTTTAAGACAAATGTAAAGATAAAAGGGCAGGTGTTGCCTTGTTTTTATCTACCCAGGCCACCGTACTGATGTTTAAATATGTGCTTCCTGGTTTTAATGTGTAGTAATAATGGACCCAAGCTCAAGTTTCCTTGTCATAAATAATGGTAAAGATACAAACACTGGCTGGCTAGTAAAAAAATAAAACTATACGCTTGACCCTGCACTAATACATATTTTTGTTGCCAATTTCTACAGAAGCACCAGGGATATTTTTTGCACTTGGCTATATTTCGTTCATTATATGAGGTTTTGAATCAAGAGTCCAATTACTGTTTTGTTTTGTGTTGTTTTCAAACAACGGTAATATTCAGATGAAAGCAAACTTCAGCGTTAACATATTTAAATAATAATAATAATATATTCTATTTTATAACCAGCAAGTTGTTGTTGTTGTGTTGTTATTATTATTATTATTATTATTATTATTATTATTATCATAGACATAATAATCATAGACATTTTTCAGCCAAATATAAATAGTAAAAAAGTATGAAACAAAATAAATTAATGCAACAAAATATGATGGCCAACACATAATATAATTAACAAACTGTATTACATTCAGTTAAACTATAATACTTAAAATACAAGTGACAACTTGCCCCAGCTTAATGTACAGTAGCGATGATACTGTGGTGTAGTGTTATGCATTTATGATGCACTGCACTAGAAGAAACACTACAGATACATTATTATATTTATTATTATTAAATATTTTTGTAATCACCAAGTTGTTGATGTTATGATAATAAAAGGTTATTATTATTATTATTATTATTATTATTATTATCATCATCTATGGGCATGTTGTCACATTGTCTATAATGACAATGAAACAACATGTCCTGCTATTTAAGGTTTCGCACTACATCTATTTGCAGTTTAAATGAATACTACTAGATGGGTGCTTGGCAAGTCTTTAGTGCTTTACTTTATTGTATAGTTTGAAAAGAATGAAATATAAACCAAGATCAAGCCTGTCTGGATCACACTGCATCCATTAAATCAGTTAAGCAGGAGTATTTTGACAGAGTTGTAAATCACTACAGACAGAGCAGTTGAGATTGCCAGGGATGTGTCTCTCTGATATGACAGGGATTGTGTAAACAGACTGAGGAGCCGTCAAACAAGGGCCTCAGGCAACATGTAAGGACCCTTTTCTCAGAGGTAAATTTAAAAAGAATCAAACTGAACTGTTTGTTAAAAGTCTGATATGTTTAAACATGAACTCATTACCTTTTCTGTTAATGTTCAGAAGTAACATCTAAATCTACCTCTTGTAAGTTCACAGATGAGATGGGAAGGTTTCAGGCACTTTCTCATGAATAGTCGCCTCAAGCACACCCGGCAGTGCGGGGAAACTGGCCAGGAGAAGAGAAAAACAGTCGGTAAATGGAGCCAATGTGAATGAGGTAAGTGACAGTTTGATGTTATGTGAAGGGATTCGACTAGCAGGTGCTTTGGAGGCTTTTTTAAAACACACACTTTAACTTTTGTGATTTGTAAATTTTTTTTCATGAGCCAAGAACAGCGAGGTAACGAGGCAAATAATAGACTAAATTAATTAGCAAAATGACTTTTCATATCGTCTCACAATAAACCTCTCAACATATTATCACAAATCAACAAGCCAGACCACCGATCACTACTGACTCTTGCATGAGCGCCCCAGAATAATTCAGACCACTGTCACTGAAATAGTCGTGGTGGAGCAATTTCAAAGTCTGTGATTGTGTGATGTGGCCAAAACTCTAACCACAAAGTACTGCAGCAGATCCCTCAAAACATTACCTGGCTTTTCCACTCGAGTGGTTTATAAGCTACAACGGGCAATATCCCTCCGTTAACAAACAATTGTGTTTTGCACGTCTTGATGTTTGGGTGATAAATGCGTGAGATGTGAACATTCGAAATAAGCACCAGAGTTTGTTTGGATTCCTCGCAGTCAAAAAACGCAGACGGCAATGGAAAAATGCTGTTGACAACTGGTAAGAGATGTGAATCAGCCAATATAAACACATTTCAACAGATTTCTTTTATTACTGAATATGAGTTGGTTTTATATGTTTGATAAGGGATTTGCTTAGAATTGGGTGTTTGACCTTTTGTGGAAAGTCATTTGAATGTTATTTCCAGGAATGACAGTGACATTGCAATGCGTTCAAAGCATCTTTTTCTGTAGTTTACACAAAAGCTTTGAGACAGTTGCACAGATTCACGAAAGTTCAGCCCGGCCCGGCCGTCTCCATTACGTCTCTGACATGTTGGCTACATATGCTCCCCTGATAGATCATCCTAATCAGTGTTAGCATTGTGCAGACCGTAAACATTTCCAACGTGAGATTAATCTTTCAGTGTGTTTTGTATCTTGCTGTAGTTTGCTGGCGGCAATGTTAGACTGACGAATCTTTTCGGTTTTTCATAGTATCCTGTTTATGATGGTTGTGCTTTGAAATCAAAATTGGTGTGACAATCTATCTAAAAATCTATATTAAGTCTATATTATTTATTTATTTCTCCTGTCAGCAGAAGGCCTGGATCGAATTCTTCTGATTAAAGCTGTTTGTGCAGCGCTGGTGGGGATTTTTGTGATATTAGTCCAGAAACTAAGACTTTTATTACTCCAAATTGCTTCAGAGGGACTGTGTTTGCAATTGACTTACAGTAAATTGCTTAGGATAAATGTCTGCTAAATTATACATTTTAATTTCCGCTTCATTTTATTTGGCCTAATCAAAGATGTTGTACTAAAAAAGTACTTTGCTCTGCGCCCATTACCTTCTTTCTAGCATACATCAATCTGACATGAAGTAAACATTGTAAACATGACCTCATTGCGCAAAATGTAGTGTATGAACTGCCATTGAAGTCATAATCCGAATCAGATAGCGAATAGTATAAAGAATGACCCCGCCCCATAGCATTTTCTGTCGCTTTAACATATTCACCGCAAACAAATAAATACAATAGAATGACAGTTTTGAATTTGACAGGAAATAACTGTGGTCGCTCAGACATCGTGAATCAACTGCATGCTGAAAATGAGCTTATGGCTTTGCTTGGTCTTGTTTGGATGATGGGTTCCGCTCCACCCAGATACAAATGTTCTGGTTTCTCTGCTGATCCCAAAAACATTTAGTCGTCTTGGTTGTAAACATTTAATTGAGTGTTTACCAAATTGTGGACATACGTTTATTTGCTTAGATACATTCATAGTTGTTTTGAAGGCCATTTTTAGCCCGTTTAGGTGCGTGTAGAGCTTTTCAGTGATGACGTCAGTTTGAAGGCCAACTTGGAAAGCTACAGTTGTTTGTTCCTTTGGGAGTTTCTAAATGGTTTTTAGGATAATTTTTTAATTTATGAGTAAAATAAGGTCTGTGGTTAACATTACTCGAAGAGATTGTAATAAATTACACCTATTTTCATACCACATATGTACCATAGATGTGAATTTTGAAATAATTTTTGCATAAAAACTACAACTACATGTTATTTTGAACATACTATTTTAAACATTTTCATACTTTACATTTGAGGTACACTACTACACTATCCAAAAGTTTGGGGTCAGTATGATTTCATTATTATTATATATATATATTTTTTTTTTGGAAAGAAATTAACACTTTTATTCAACAAGTGACAGTAAAAACATTTAAAATGTATTAAATGATTTCTATATCAATGCTGCATTTAGAACTGTCTATTGAAAAAGATGTATCACGGTTTCCACAAAAATTGTGGACAATATTGATCATAATAAGAAGTGTTTCTTGCGCATTAAATCAGTGTATTAGAATGATTTCTGAAATATCATGTGACACTGAAGATTGGAGTAATGATGCTGAAAATTCAGCTTTGTCATCACAGAATAAATGACATTTACAGTATATTTAAATAGAAAGTTATTTGACACTTTAATAATATTTCACAATTTAAATGTTTTTGTTGTATTTTAATTAACTAAATGTAGCTCTATTGCCTCGAATCAGTGATCATTGCATGTCGCCACTAAGGAAACATAGTGTTTAAGGAGTAAAACTGTCTGAAACTTACAAAAGTTTATGTCCTTGTTTACCGTCCCTGTAATAGTCAGATGTCTCTCGCCATGTGCTACCGAAGGAAGAGGATCTACAGTATATCTTTATTTTCTTTCCCATCTAGCACACATGAAAATTTGCAGGTTTTTTGGACTCGAGGGTGTATGAGTCAGTTTTTTCTTCATTTTTCAGCCTAACTCGCTGCCAAGCCTGTCTTCTCCCTAAACTCCTTTCATATAAATAAACTATATAGTATATTTTTTCAGGAAAACTTCATCTCCTGTCTAATGTATTTTTTGTATCTAGATTTTGGCATGGCCTTGCGATCCCATGGGCTCTTAAACATTATCACTTGATATACCATGTAGACTGCAGTATGCATCGCTTCTCCTCGATGGATGAACTTTCAGGTCATTGTCAAGGTTTATTTGCACTCTTTTGCTAATGAAGAAATATGAAATGTATACATTCATGCTTTAAATAAAACAACATAAAAATGCTGCAGTTATTTGTTTAAGAGGGCTGCCACACAAATAGGCCTACACAACTATATATCTATCTTGCATGTGCTTTAGTATGTTATCTATTCTATTCTAAAGTATTTTTAAAAAATCATTATTTCTATTTTGAAGGAGCATAGAATGTATAACTGCAATATACTTACATGGAACAAACTAATTATATTATCTGTCAATTTATTATTTAAACAAGATGAACAGAACTTTCCCTGAAACAAATAAGGATTTTTTCTTACCACATATTATATGGGAGCTCATCCAAGCAGACTGCAGTTGCCTTTGAGGCTAAAAGTGATTTTCCTTATGGATGCATTGATAAAAATATTATATAAAGTGTTTTGCACCATAATGAAACTTTTGAGTGTGTTCTGCACAGTACAAGGTCCTTAGGAGTGCTTTGCCTTTATCTGTGTCAAAAGGATTTATATGCAAACAGACAGTGATTTGTTCTTTTGTTGTCTCTTAGGATTGATGAGGCCAGAAAGTGATCCAAGGTCATGGCTCCAGCTCTGCAGCAGATGAAAGTAAGCGTCCTCCAGGGCGTTCAACATGCTTCTCTTAGACAACCACCAGATGGGAGGAATCGTTCAGTTACATGACCTGACGTTAAATCTGTTGTCTTGGCCTTCTCTCGCTCACTCTCACCCAGACCACATCGCAAACTTGTAAGAATGACGGATTTCTCAAGATCAGGTTTTTTTTCCTACACCTTTTTTCTCCTTATATATTTTGCATGTGTGTTTATTTTTGTTGTGTCAGAACTGTATATTATATAATATGGATTGTGTGGTTTGAATTATAAATCAGATGGTGTGCTAAATTATTTTCGTAGGCAATAACAAATAAACATGGTACTGAAATAGATAGATAGATAGATAGATAGATAGATAGATTCTACATTTAAATTAGGGTAGAGTGGGGGAAATGCCCCCCTAAGAACTGTGTAATTTTTTTTCTGTGAAACAAAAGTTAAATGTGTTCAGAAAAATTATCATAGTTTTAGTGACAATGACATATTTTTAACAAAAATTTAATTTGTACCAAATTTATTTTGTTTTGCCCACAGACTATGTTTGAGAAAAAAAATTAGGCTGTCATTCTGAAAATATAATTAGCCTATGTTTTTATAAGTAACGTGCTCCCTATCTACAGGCCCCACTGTTCTCATATCATAACTGTGATGTTCTACAAACATACTTTAAAACACTTTTTCTTACTGCAGAAAATTAGACATATTTACAGTGAAATCCGTTTTCTCTCAGGTACATCACCAGTGTAAGCTTCATACTTCTACATCACTCTTGTCAACGTAGTCCATAATTGCAATAAAACTGATCTTGACTTTAGCTTTATCTGGCGGCGTTTTCCCCCACTCTACCCTAAATGTAATAAATTCAGTTCCGTCTGAAGAAGACTGGTGGCAGCAAAGTCTGAGCGAATCACGTCACACTGTTTTGGACCGCTATCGCCGCCGTTCGGTGAGGTCGCGCTATTACCCCGCTTCTACACGTGCTTCATGGATATTCATGAGAGAGTGGGAAGGGCTGGTGTAGAGTTTCACTCCAGGAGGTTGAGAGCGTGTGTTGGAAGTGTGGATTCTAGAGTTGGATGCTGTTGTCGATGCTGACGGACTGATTTCATCCTGTCTGCTGCGCTCAGTTTGGAGGACAGAGCCCTTTTGAATTGGCGCAGCGTATTTTGAACTTGACAACAACGGGAAAATACAGAAAACTGGAAAGCTACTAGTGGAAGTTGCCGTGGTACGCGAAAGATAACTTGTAGGAAGATGGATATAATCTAAAAGGGATTTTTCTGAAACGACATTTCATTTTTGGCTGGTTTTACTGACGTTACGTTGGCACAGACCGGATCGCTATCACTGAAAAGCAAGAACAGATGAGTGTAAGTGTTTCATGGAAAAAGTGCGTCAGTGGCGTTAAACTACAACTTTATTCCCCATCATGCCGAGACGCGGCAAACTACAACGCTTCCATCGCAGTCAACTCGCGCGCTTATGGCAAGCTGTTTTAACATTTATTCGTTAAAACTGACGTGTCTATTTTGATGTTAGTAGCAGTGTTGGGGGTAAGGCATTACAAGTAACGCGAGTTACGTAACAGGAGATGTTATTGTAGTTCTAAAACAAATATGAATATGCATTAATTCATCTCACTCACAAAAAACAAAAACACAGATTCAGTATTCCTCAAAATGAATAAAAATAATGCAACTCAGAATATGACGCAAACCTGCAATAATTAAATGTTAAACAACACAAATATCCTTTATGTATTTAATCCCATTCTATTAACCGATGTCTTTGCTTCTGACCTTCGATGATCCAGTTCAACCATACTAATAAGCAAAAATTACTCTAGACAAACATTTGTGTGTCTTTTTTTATTGCTGAAGTGTGTTGAAATTTCTTCTTCTGCATTCTACTGTAGGGACGTAAATTTACTTTCCCTTCAGCCTGAGGCTTATTCATTTCACTTTTGGTGTGAAAAGGCTTTTATATTTGCCAAAAATATAACTTTTTTTATTTTAAAAACAAACAAGCAAGCCCTGTGCAGATTTAAAAAGTAACGCAAAAGTAACGTAACGCATTACTTTCCATAAAAAGTAACTAAGTAGCGTAATTAGTTACTTTTTTATGGAGTAATGCAATATTGTAATGCATTACTTTTAAAAGTAACTTTCCCCAACACTGGTTACTAGTACTTATATAAGTACTTATATTCTAGTAATGAATACTTTAATAAGCCTAACTCGGATCACTTGGATATTTGTACTCCTTTATAATGATTACATATTAACTAATAAATTGCAGTTTTAAATAAAGCAATTGTAATAATGAGATTACAAAAAATATGTACAATTGGGATAGACCATAGTGTGTGAAAAATATGTACTTGTATAGAAGTGTATAGCCTAGATAGTTAGAATAGATAACTAAACAACAAGACCTGTTATTCATTGCTGGTAAAACTGAAATGGGAAACATGAACAATTGGAATACATTATTAGTACAAATATTTACTAAGTTATTTGTCACTATTGGGTTACTTACTAGTCGTTAAAACATTAGTAACAGATGCTAGGTAGTTTTTAGGAATAAATGTTTAGACAGCTTGCCATAGTCGTTTGCAGAAAGACTTCTTGGACTTGAATGGAAGCATAATGTCAGATTTTATCACTATGCATGCTGGGTAGCTTTAATATACAGAAAATACATTTAGAATTTCTAATTTCAGTAAACACTGAAATCACTGCACTAATTGATCACTTATCTAGCTAGGAAGCCCACAGACATGCACTATGTAGTGTTTCATGTGCAATCCAAAGCTGAGATGAAACATTGAGATAATCAGGGAGAAGTTGTGATTCAAACTTGAGTGCATTGTTTCTTAGTCACAGTTTAATTTTGGATTCAATGTATCATCAAGTCAGTTGTTTGCATCTGTAGTTTAGTGCAGTTTGTGTGCACTCTACAGTATGATATTAATTGATTTATGATGGTTATTGTAAACATTCTGAAGTGGAAGTGCATGCATTGTTGTTTGTTTCTGGTGGATGTGGTAGAAATGGATGTTAGGCAACTCTAAAAAAATGTTTACTGGAATGAATCAGACCTACACCATGCTGTTTGTAATAAATCAATGCAATTAACCAGACAGTGTCAAAATGCAGCTGATATTGACATCAATACTAAATTTGAAGTTAGGAGCTATTGTATTTCCTAACCATGACTCACAAGACACATTAGAAGTCTATTGGTTCAGAGATATGTGGTGGTTCACTGTGCTTGCAACTGCTGCAGTTTAACCACTGAGCTCCAGTTATTTGTATATTCTGCACTGCTGTTTTTAATCTAGCCTGGTATTGGTGTAACCCTTGAGCAGGCCACAAAAGCCTCCTCAACGATTCTTTTCATTGAGGGGGTGATGTGTATTGCATAACTTTAGTTCTTTGCTTTTGAATGAATCTGAGAAAACACAATATACCAGCTGTGGCAGCCTGTAAAAACTTTGAGAGGTGGGCTTTATAAATCTAGACCTCCAGTATTATAGAAAACGGAAGGTTACTTAAACCCTACAAAATTACTGTATCTGATTTCAAATACAACAAATAAAAGCGTTGTATCCGCTTTGCAACATTTCCAATTAAATTGCCATTTTAATGTGTTTATTAATGTCACCCACAGCCTGACCTTTCTTGGCTGGTGTATCTCAGATGGTATTTTTGGCAACGTGTTGCACCTCAGAGGAAATCAGTTGCAGAATAACGGGCAGGTGTCCAGTGGTCATTTATTTAACTTTCTTGACACGCCAGAGCATATAGATTTTCTCTCCTTGCAAGACATTCCTCTTAAATGGGTTCATCAGTGGAATTCTTTTGTTAGCCGTAGAGAAGTGCTGTGCTTTTGTGCTGGTGACTGGCCGGGGTTCATCCAGACCACATTCCAAATCTCCCTCTGAGGATGACAATAATTAATATTCATCAAGACAATAAGGTTGTTTTCAGTCATTCAGCTCAGTTGACTTCCATTTGTCTGGCTCGTTGGTTGCCATAGTGCGATACCGCAGTAATTTAGCTACTGTTTATTAGAATATAAAGTACCGCCCATCATCGCCCGTTTGCTGAGCACCACATGTTCGCACTCCGTTTTGGGATAGATCCATAAGATTAGTGAGTCACATCCCGAGTTAATTCAAGTTCCAGTTTGTTCAGATGAAGTCATGAGCTTGAAAATTAACCGTGTTCCTCACGCAAATAAGCAGACTGCGCTGGGTCGTTTATGTTATGATGGTGTTTAAATAAGAACAACATGTTTGATTCGACAGCCACAACGAAACATTGAGAATCTAATAAATCATAGATAAAACTAGGAGGCGGCTGCATGCTAGACAGGAAGTGTAGTTGATTCTGGTGTGAGCCGAGCCGAAGAAAGGTTTAGAGCTTCAACCATTTTTTACTAGTTACTGGACTGAGTGAAATTCATAAAGTTTGCAATGAAAATAGCTGCAGAATTGATGTCTGACCCTCAGACAGAGCAGAACCAGATCGAACGCCAAAGGGCTTTTAAGACATTCCAAAGATTATGTCACCAGACTCTCGTCCCAGTGGACGATCAGTTAATTTCTCAGCTCCATCCCTGACCTCGGACCATCTCGGGTGAACAGAGATCCATTCGGATGTTAGGAGGAAAAAAAAAAAAACGGGGTCGTTGCGGAGTCAACCACTCACAACTTTACATCAGTCTTGATCTCATCCTTTTGGCTTAGGCAAGGATTCTCTGATGATCAGACAGTTCCAGTACCTCTGCTGTGGTGCAGTTAAACCCATCCTTACAGGTCTCTGGTGGAGCACTAAAGCCGTATGCAGTTGCAGCATCTGGTCTCCAGAGTGGTGTACAGAGTGGACGGCAGAGATTGCATGCCAGAGGGCTGTTGCCCCTGCATCTGCGTTTCTCATTAAGGTTCTGAAGGGAGGTTTGTCTGTACACATGTCTTGTAAAGCCATGTAGGGTCAGTGTGACCTCCTTCTTGTATTTACAGAAAAGGTGTTGGTTCGTATCCCAAATGAACTATCACCTTTGTGCCTTTGGGTTATGCCTGCAAAAATTATAGTTATACATGTTTGTTGCCCCTTGTGTGTTCAATAATTATGGATTTGAAAGTATATAGTTATATACTTTATACAAATAATAAAAATAATAGTATTAATTATGTATATTAATATATTAATTTATTTTTAATCACATAATTTTATTAAATTTTATAGGTTTTTATAAATGTATTTGTTTTTATTTTTCATATTATTTTAAGTTTGGGTAAGGGGTTGTGCTTTATTGTTAGGTTTAGGTTTCATAGGTTTCCCTTAGGAGAATTAAGTTACACTCATTACAAATGTCATTATCATTATCCCATTTATGTTTTTGTACCAGGGTCAAGTTTTTGTCTTAAGTAACATTTAGAAAAATTCATGGTTGTCATGTTTTCTGAACTGATTTGGGGGTTATAAAAGTGCGCAACTCAACTATGCCATCTCTTTTGAGTTATTATGGCTTCTCACTATTGCCTAGACCGTTTCCAATGCATTGTCATTGAATATTCCTTTTCATCCTGAAATGTTTTTTGGAAGTAAAATGGTTCGTGAACATTGTTTCTTCTTGACTCTTGAATTCTACAGATTTGCCCCCAGAATCTGTTCTGACCTTGTATTTTGTGGATGTCAATCAAAAAGACAAAGATTTAGCTTTAGATAGTACATAAACATAAAATGGATAACTGTCAAAGTAGCTTCCCTTTCATGGGAACTTCGAACTGCGTCTTCTAGGGGTCGCTATGGTGTGTGGGTGTGTGTGCCTGTACTTTCTTAAACATATGAGAGTGTTCCTGCTTGTGTGTGTGTGTTTCTCAGTCCCTGTGATGCTGACAGACTGAAATTAGCTTTGGATTCCCATATGCACAGGGCAGGCTTCCAGCAGACCCCAATTACAATGCAGCAAAGCCAGAGAGGGTGCAGGGCAGACTGTGTGGAGCCCTCCTGGTCTGCTCCCTCGCTCAGGCACACACACACACACACACACTGTCACTACCACAGACTTGACAGACTACCGCAATGAGGCGCACAGCACGCACAGATCTGACTCACACACACAGGCGCTCACACACACTTTTATGTGGACACCTGCATCATCAGACTCATTCACACACATTTTAGATTAACCACATGTGCAGCTGTGCGCAAGATTCAACACCACCAGTCACTCTGGAGTTAATCAAGTTAAACCTACGGACACATTGAGACATACTTACCTACTTAAAACAAATAACCTGTGGGGTAGAAAGTGAAAAAAGTAGCATTAAAATTTTGTAGAGGGGGAAAAATATATATAGCTGTAGTCCACCACCGGAGGGAGCCTCTCTGATTCCTACAGTATGACAGAGCAAAAGTATTTCCTGTGATTCTGTTTTTATTTACTTTATGAAAACGTGAAATCCTGTGGTCGATTGTATAGAATTTTATTGTGAAGTTATTTTTCTTTCACAGTGATTGAGAATGACATGATTATTTCCCTTGGCCTGAAATTGATTTTGTGGCTTTTCGTAGTAATGCAGACGGTGACAGGCTCATCTTAGAACTGCTCATGTCTTCATTTTGTCTTCAGTCCTTGGTTAAGGCTTAGGCTTAAATTGTCAGAAAAACATGCGAGTCGCAGTATGTGCAGGACTCAGCAATTAAGACATATACATTGCTATTTCAAAAAAAAAAACGTTTAAGTAAAAACATTTTTTTATTTTTTATTTATTAAATTTTTTTTAAATTATGATTGCTTTAAATTCATAAACTCACTTTTCTTGGAAAATTACACTGCATACAGTCCATTCTGTTTGTGTTTAAATCTAAGTGGCACTGGCAATCTCTATCTAGCTTACTTTTAAAAAATATGCTATAAAGGGGATCAATGTTGATTTACTGTGTTGTTTGTTGATGTCCTTTGATCCCCTTTATAGCACATTTTTTAATTAAGAGATTTAGTCAAAGGCAGAGTCAAATGTGAGGTTCAGTTGTCCCTTTGCATGTGAAGTACAATTTTCCTGTAATTCTTTTATTCCAAAAAGGGAACCAGAAAACCCACGCAATTCATAATATCTCGGATAATAAGCTCTCTCATAACTTGACAGGAATTTAAAGGATATTTTTGTTAATAGGCAAAAACTATGACTTAAATCTAAGTGGCACTGGCAATCTCTATCTAGCTTACTTTTAAAAATGTGCTATAAAGGGGATCAATGTTGATTTACAGTGTTGTTTCAAGAGATTTAGTCAAAGGCAGAGTCAAATGTGAGGTTCAGTTGTCCCTTTACATGTGAATTACAATTTTCCTGTAATGCTTTTATTCCAAAAAGGGAACCAGAAAACCACGCAATTCATAATATCTCGGATAATAAGCTCTCTCATAACTTTCAATCTTTCATCTCCTTTCTGCTTTGCAGATCCTTCATACTTGAGTAGCTGGGCTGGATGAGTCAAGTTCTTCTAACAAGCATACGTAAATATTTAAGATCCCGTCTTACAGAATGTTTATAATTCATTTGGACCTAGAAAAGGGCCTAATCCAGGAATCATAATTTCAACAATAAGGTCGTCATAGTTTGCAGGTCCATAAGCTGCAATTTTATGGATGAGGAATTGCTAATTTAAAAAGGAGCTGGAGGAACACTCAGAGGAGACTTTTGTGGTTTTAATATATAAGAATTGGCCCACCAGCGTTTTTCTAGCTTCATTTTGGGCATTAGTATTGGCATTAATATACGACAGGGTTAATACTCAGTTGGCTTTAAAGGGTCCTCTTGGCTCTCTTTTGCATCAGTGTGGGCTGCAGTTGAATAGTTTTACTAAAAAAGGGGGGTCATGTTAGCCACAGTCTCTATTTTAGGCTCCTGTCCATCATTACACAGATATTCTTCTGTAGGAGAACATTCCTTAAGTTTACACCCCAAAAGAAATGGGAGTTGAAGGGAAAATTAAGTATTTTAAGTTTGGATCTCTCTAACAAACATGCCAACATTAACTAAAATAATCATCATGACAGGAATTTAAAGGATAGTTTTGTTAAAGGGCAAAAACTATGACTAAAACAATCAGACAAAAAGACTATAAGACCTTTTTGGGACGTGTCTAACCACTTTGTGGTTTCTTTTCATTTTAGTACAGTGAAGCTTCTCGTTTTAATTATAGCAATAATATCTTGAATTATTAGTTGACAGTAAAATGCAGGTACCACATGTGTGCACATGGTGTGCTGCTGCTTTATTAAAGGTGAACTCATGCAACATGTGGAAAGCCACTTAAGCATTCTTGTCATAACTGTAACTGAGCCTGCTTGTGTAATCCATCTTTTTGTAATGCATGCTTTTTTAGATTTTTGGATTATGTCGAACCACTTTCTGTTAGTTCACTTATCCTTGTTTCTCTAACTAATGTCATTTTCCATTTGTCCTGTCAGGTTTTGTAAGAAGAATATTCAATGAATAGTAAGGGAAGGACGATTATGGATCCATTGCATCAAAACAGGGCTTGGTGGTGGATATTGGTGATCCACTATGTGGCGCTACAACTCATGACCATCCACTCATCCATGGTGCCAGGAACGTTGCAGCTCCAGCTAGATGAGGAACAGCCAGCAGGAACTGTAGTAGGTGACATTAGTGCTGGCCTCCCACCTGACATGACTGCAACCCATTATTTCATCTCAGATCATCAGGGTACAGGTGTCGGCACCGATCTGGACATCGATGAGAGTACAGGGATCATAAAAACCGCAAAGGTCTTGGACCGGGAAGTACGGGACCGTTACAGCTTCATAGCAGTCACCATAACCGGAATAACCGTAGAAGTCACCATCTTAGTAAATGACATCAACGACCACGCTCCAGTGTTCCCAAGAAAAAGAGCCATGTTTAAGATTCCAGAACAGACAACTATTGGCACCAAGTTTCCTCTTGAGCCTGCTTTGGATGCAGATGAGGACCAGCTCACTACGCAAGGCTACATCATAACGGATGGAAATGTAGGACAAGCTTTTTTTCTTGAAACCAAACGAGGATCCAACAAAGTGCTCTACTTGGATTTGGTAGTCAATGCAGTTTTGGACAGAGAGACCAGATCTTCGTACACTCTACTCTTGGAAGCATTTGATGGTGGTTCACCCAAGAGGACTGGACAAATGATCCTGGATTTGATTGTGCAGGACATCAATGACAACGCCCCAGTCTTCAACCAGAGTCGCTACCATGCAGTGATCTCAGAGAACCTTCAACCTGGGAACAATATACTGCAGGTGTTTGCTTCAGATGCTGATGAAGGCGACAATGGGTTGGTGTTCTACGACATCAACAGGAGACAGAGTGATCCTGATCGCTACTTTGTCATTGACACTCGAACTGGAGTTATCACTCTGAACAAGCCTTTGGATTTCGAAATGAGAAGAGTTCACGAGCTTGTGGTACAGGCTCAGGACAATGCCAGTCAACCAGAGGTCACCAATGCTTTCGTGACCATCCAGGTGCGAGACTACAATGACAACCAGCCCACCATGACCATCATCTTCCTCAGTGAGGATGGTTCTCCACGCATCTCTGAAGGAGCGCAGCCTGGCCAGTATGTGGCTAGGATTTCGGTCACGGACCCTGATTATGGAGAATATGCCAATGTGAATGTGTCTTTGGAAGGGGGTGATGGAAAGTTTGCTTTGACCACCAAAGACAGCATCATCTATCTCATCTGCGTAGATCAGATCCTTGATCGTGAAGAGCAAGACCATTATGAACTCAGAGTCTTGGCCACAGATTCTGGCACTCCTCCATTACGGGCAGAGTCTTCATTTACCATTCAGGTCACGGACGTTAACGACAACCCACCTTTGTTTGACCAGCCAGAATACACCCAGGTTATTCCAGAGGTTGCCTTTCCGGGAAGTTTTGTTGTACAGGTTACAGCACGGGACAAAGACCAGGGACCCAATGGAGATGTTCAGTACAGCATCCTACAGAACGAAGAAACTCATTCAGACTGGTTCAGTGTTGACGCAGTCACTGGTATCGTCACCACCTTGACCCAGCTTGATTACGAAACAGACCCTATGCCGAGTGTAACTGTGGTTGCTGCCGACAGGGGTCGACCACCTTTATCTTCTACAGCTGTGGTCAAAGTGATCCTACAGGATATTAATGATAATGAACCTGTGTTTGGCAGCAAGTTCTACAATGCATCCATTAAGGAGAACACCGCAGCAGGGACCTGTTTCATGGAGGTAGGACTATTATTTCTTTGTCTGGAAAATGCTGATTTTGTATTATACTGGTTAATATGCAGATTTCTGGGGTTTTTGGGCATGAAGTGTGTGAAAACCCCAATGCAGAATGACTGTATATTTAAGACAGATTGTTAGAGAGCGCTTTTCAAGTGTGTAAACTGAGTAAATGGAAACAGTCATTTTAGGAAATTAACCTGGAAACTAGCATGATGAATTGTAAGATATTGGGGAGCGAGCTTAAGTAAGCTTTGTTTAGATTGGACTGCTTCAGTTGGGAGTTACTCACTCTCCTCAGGCTGTGGGGGATTGTTTTTTACTAGCTGTTTTTACTTACATCTCTATGGAGGACGAGAAATGACTTAAGTATAAATAAAAAAAAGAATAAATAAATACATAAATGCAGAAATAAATAAATGTAGAAATACATAAATAAATTAATTAATAAATAAATATAGAAATACATAAATAAGTAAATGAAGAAATAAAGGAATAAATAAATAAATAATTAAATGCTGAAATAAATAAATAAATAAATAAATGTAGAAATACATAAATAAATAATTAAATTCTTAAGTAAATTAATGCAGATATGCATAAATGAACGAATAAATGATTGTCAAAAGTGTCATTTTTATTTGTGCTATTTTTGTACCATTTGTTATACTACATTTATTTCTACATTTATGTATTTCTACATGTATTTATGTATTTCTACTTTTTTTCTTGAAACCAAACGAGGATCCAACAAAGTGCTCTACTTGGATTTGGTAGTCAATGCAGTTTTGGACAGAGAGACCAGATCTTCGTACACTCTACTCTTGGAAGCATTTGATGGTGGTTCACCCAAGAGGACTGGACAAATGATCCTGGATTTGATTGTGCAGGACATCAATGACAACGCCCCAGTCTTCAACCAGAGTCGCTACCATGCAGTGATCTCAGAGAACCTTCAACCTGGGAACAATATACTGCAGGTGTTTGCTTCAGATGCTGATGAAGGCGACAATGGGTTGGTGTTCTACGACATCAACAGGAGACAGAGTGATCCTGATCGCTACTTTGTCATTGACACTCGAACTGGAGTTATCACTCTGAACAAGCCTTTGGATTTCGAAATGAGAAGAGTTCACGAGCTTGTGGTACAGGCTCAGGACAATGCCAGTCAACCAGAGGTCACCAATGCTTTCGTGACCATCCAGGTGCGAGACTACAATGACAACCAGCCCACCATGACCATCATCTTCCTCAGTGAGGATGGTTCTCCACGCATCTCTGAAGGAGCGCAGCCTGGCCAGTATGTGGCTAGGATTTCGGTCACGGACCCTGATTATGGAGAATATGCCAATGTGAATGTGTCTTTGGAAGGGGGTGATGGAAAGTTTGCTTTGACCACCAAAGACAGCATCATCTATCTCATCTGCGTAGATCAGATCCTTGATCGTGAAGAGCAAGACCATTATGAACTCAGAGTCTTGGCCACAGATTCTGGCACTCCTCCATTACGGGCAGAGTCTTCATTTACCATTCAGGTCACGGACGTTAACGACAACCCACCTTTGTTTGACCAGCCAGAATACACCCAGGTTATTCCAGAGGTTGCCTTTCCGGGAAGTTTTGTTGTACAGGTTACAGCACGGGACAAAGACCAGGGACCCAATGGAGATGTTCAGTACAGCATCCTACAGAACGAAGAAACTCATTCAGACTGGTTCAGTGTTGACGCAGTCACTGGTATCGTCACCACCTTGACCCAGCTTGATTACGAAACAGACCCTATGCCGAGTGTAACTGTGGTTGCTGCCGACAGGGGTCGACCACCTTTATCTTCTACAGCTGTGGTCAAAGTGATCCTACAGGATATTAATGATAATGAACCTGTGTTTGGCAGCAAGTTCTACAATGCATCCATTAAGGAGAACACCGCAGCAGGGACCTGTTTCATGGAGGTAGGACTATTATTTCTTTGTCTGGAAAATGCTGATTTTGTATTATACTGGTTAATATGCAGATTTCTGGGGTTTTTGGGCATGAAGTGTGTGAAAACCCCAATGCAGAATGACTGGACAGATTGTACAGATTGTTAGAGAGCGCTTTTCAAGTGTGTAAACTGAGTAAATGGAAACAGTCATTTTACCTGGAAACCCTGGAAACTAGCATGATGAATTGTAAGATATTGGGGAGCGAGCTTAAGTAAGCTTTGTTTAGATTGGACTGCTTCAGTTGGGAGTTACTCACTCTCCTCAGGCTGTGGGGGATTGTTTTTTACTAGCTGTTTTTACTTACATCTCTATGGAGGACGAGAAATGACTTAAGTATAAATAAAAAAAAGAATAAATAAATACATAAATGCAGAAATAAATAAATGTAGAAATACATAAATAAATTAATTAATAAATAAATATAGAAATACATAAATAAGTAAATGAAGAAATAAAGGAATAAATAAATAAATAATTAAATGCTGAAATAAATAAATAAATAAATAAATGTAGAAATACATAAATAAATAATTAAATTCTTAAGTAAATTAATGCAGATATGCATAAATGAACGAATAAATGATTGTCAAAAGTGTCATTTTTATTTGTGCTATTTTTGTACCATTTGTTATACTACATTTATTTCTACATTTATGTATTTCTACATGTATTTATGTATTTCTACATTTATTTATTTTTACATTTATTTATGCATTTCTACATTTATTTATTTCTGTGTCCGTATGTTAATAAGGTAGGCGGTCCTAACCTCTCTCAGTGCAGGATTGGTTAAACAGGATCGTTATCGTTACGGCTGTACTACTGTGGATACTAGTTCTGTTAAATACGGCGGGTTTTTTAAGTACCATTGCTAATGATTTGCGTTTAACACTAGAACTACCGGAAATCTATAACTACTAGAATGGCCATAGCGGTCATTCTGACCGTTCATACTAAACTGAACTGAATGCCATTTTTGTCATATCATATTTACATTCAAAGCTTCTTTTGAGGTTTTACAATGAAGCTTTGAATGTCTGTCGTCATATTTTATGACGTCATCACCCAACAAAATACAATATTTTTTGTAATATTTAATTGTGTAAGAGCTACGTAGACCGCTCCCGAATGTGCGTGCATCGCTTTGTGTCCGTCAAGCGGGAGAGCAAAAGTTTTTGTGAAAATGTTGTATTTGAAAGTGGCTGCTACTCAGTTCTGATATGGATGTAGACCTTGATCCAGCTGTGTTCGCCAGTTTTCAAGATGTAGCAGGTCAGCTTCACATGCGCTCTGAAACTGTGGTCAAGCCAGCCGTGTCTTGAAAATACACGGTCAAGCCAGCCACACTTTTTTTTTTGTTTTGCGCATCTAATCGCACACTTGCGGTATGGGTGCTAGGAGAGGTCAAAATGGATGTAAAGACGCTGTCATAACGCTGTTTCCTTTATTTTGCTGATATTTTCAATAGATTGCTGTTCACTGTGACCCAAAATATGTCTGCATAAAATTTAATTTAACCCTAAAAAGACAATAAAGCGACATCAGAATATATTTTTATATATTTTATAAACATTTATAAAATCTTTCCATTAAGTTCTGATTTAAGTTAAATCTACTGTACAAATTTTGTATAAATTAAAGGCAAATCACTCCAAAAATCAGTGTGCATTCTAGCAGATGCACCATTACCAATTTTCAAACACTCATAAAAACCTTTTCTTTATAGGTTTGCTCATTCTTTGAATTGATTCCTGTTCACAGTCACCCTGACTATTGCTGTATTCATTTTCAAGTCATTTTACTGTACAGTTTTAGAGAAATTTAAAGGCAAAATCACCCCAAAATGCATTCTAGCACTTACATCTTGTCCCATGGCTATTCCAAGCTCTATCATTGCAGTCAGCAGGTGTTGCAGTGCTTCAGTCCAAAAGAAGTTAAATAAAAAGCGCCCATCCATAAAAAAAAGTGTCTCACACGGCTCCGGGGGGGGGTGAACAAAGGCCTCCTGTAGCAAATCGATGCGTTTTTTGTAAGAAAAATAACCATATTTAAATGCCTTGTTTGTAATGGGTTTTAATGTTTTTGTCTCGTTGCTCCGGGACACACAGCATCACAGTATGGTAGGGGCGTAACATTTCCATCACACGCTTGAGGTATTCGGCCAATCACAATGCACTGGATAGCTGGCCAATCAGAGCACACCTCGCTTTTCCGACTGTTGAGTTTTGTAAAAATCGACGAGTTTCAGAAAGGCGGGGCATAGAGGAGAAACAATAATGTACAGTATGTGGAAAATAGTGTAAGGTTTTTTGAACCTTAAACCGCATAAACACATTTCATTACACCAAATGCACGAAATAATGTTCTTTTTAGCAACATCATAGGACCCCTTTAATAAATTTAGCAAGCTAACTAGGCTAATTGCTATCTCGTGTTCATTCCTAACAGAAACGGTTGTTCTGACTGGTTTGCCTAATTGACCAATCCTGTATTGAGAGAGGTTAGGACCGCCTACCTTATTAACATACAGACATAGAAATGCATAAATAAATGTAAAAATAAATAAATGTAGAAATACAGAAATGTAGAAATAAATGTAGTATAACACAAATGGTACAAAAATAGCACAATTAAAAATGACACTTTTGACAAAATCATTTATTCATTCATTTATGCATATCTGCATTTATTTATTTATTTCAGCATTTAATTATTTATTTATTTATTCATTTATTTATGTATTTCTACATTTATGTATTTTTCAGCATTTAATTTTGTTTATTTATACATTTATTTATTTATGTTTTTCTATATTTATTTCTTCATTTATTTATTTGTGTATTTCTACATTTATTTATTTATTTCCGCATTTATGTATTTATTCATTTATTTATACTTGAGTCATTTCTCGTCCTCCATACACCTCACGATGGTTTTCATTGTAGTGCAGAAGGTGTTGCAGATGAGTTCACATTTAAACGTAAAGGACTTTTCACTAGGGAAATTAATCATAAATAATTAAGCATTTCTGGCTGCAGGTCCTCTTGATGATTTTTTTTAAATGGTCCCATTAGTGATTCTTTTATTTATTTATTAATTTTTTTATTAAATATTAAGTTAAATATTAAATATAAAAATATTTCTGGAAAAAAATTATTCCATTGCAAGATAATGAGTCAGTTTGACTATGCTGGTTGCGCTGTATGTGTTTGATTCACTACAGTGAACCAAATTATTAGAGTCATTTGTTCTGTAATTGGACTAGCCTTGCTCTCTGTTTCAAGCTGTAGATTCAGTAGGTGTTGTGACGTCACTGAACAAGTAGTGTAGGAAACTCTGCCAGATTACTTTAGTATGGTATTCTGTCTGCATTTGTGGATGAACATCTTTTGGTTCTGGTATTTACAAAGAACCGGTCCTAGATTCATAACCTTACTTTTCATTTGAAAAAGTGTGAGAGGTCAGTTGAGGTTTGCACTTTGGTCTCATCTGGCCTTGAATTCATAGTCCCTGTTGTCTGCTGACTATAAAAGACACAAACTTTTTTTTTGTTCTCTGGGTTTTATCAATGTCTGTACAGGGACTTCAAAGTGTTTTTCTAATAAGTTTCTCCACAGGCAAATTCAAAGCTCGTAATACATTTCCTAGTAAATCAAAACGTGTAATTTCACATGGTCACATATCAAGTGAAGGCACATTAATGCTTTCTCTGTGGTGGATTTGTGCTGGCGGGGTTTGAGACACACTCCAGCGAGCTGACAGAGGGCCCAGCAGACGGGAACTTGGCCCTGGGGTTTCTCCGGAGAGAGGGAGGATCGTGCCTGGGAGAGGTTTTGGGACTGGCTGACTCCTTTCTGCTGTAGAGTGGGAATAGGAGCTGCACAGGGTCAAGTGGGAGGTCTGGGAGTAAAATTAGAAGTTTAAAGTGGTATTACTTAAGTTCGGAATTAGGAATCGGATCAGCAGCACTCGGGTCTACAAATCAAGTGCAAATCAAATCTGATTGAGTGGCTCCTGTCTTGCTGTCAGTTTCCATCCTCATTGAATGAGTGCTAATGGTTTACAGACAGTTGCCAAAAGACTTATATACAATATATATATACGAGATATACGAGAACAATATAAGGAGTTACTAAGTCTATCCTTACAACCATCAAAGCGAACTTGCCAAGGACGAGGTCCAAACCAACTGTCTCTCAGGCTGTGGCATGAACGACTGCTGTAGATGGGAGCTGGCATGCCACTCAAGAGCAGTTGGGAGTTTGATGATGCACAGACTGCAGAAATCACTGCCAAATCCACATCCAAGCATCACAGCACGGCACTTGATGAGTTGCTTTTTTCCCTTCATCAGAGATCCCTGAGCGCAGAGTTCCCACCGCCTCCCTTTTTCTGAATCAAAGCTTCTGTCCAAATGCCATTACAATGGGGCTATTGTGATCATTCATTTAACATCTGAACTGGGCTTGATTTAATTTTTTCCAGTGTATCCCTCACAGCGGAGCATGATTAGTTTAATGTGTACTGGCACTGCCGATTTACTACATTTTAGGTTTTGTCACTTTACTTGTGCGTCACTGCCGTTGGGCTGAGGAATAATTAACTGGGTTTTATTTTTCTTTTGGTGGAATTTCCACCCTTTGTAATGTGAAAACTAGCGACTATACCCAGTTTTATTTTAACTGTAAAGATAACATGCAAAAGACTTGTGGCATTGAAATCAAGGGTGTCTAAAATTATCAGACATGTTACTAAATTCTTATGACCATAACTCTGCTTTCAATTACTACACACTATTATTTATAAAGTGTAAAACTGAGTTAATTATCAGTCAATTTAGTTTTCATTCGTTTATATGATATCATTGTTAGTTGTGGAGTTTTCTAGTTTCATTGTGGTTTTATTTAAGTTTTAGTATTTTAGCGCTGTCAAAGTTGTGCTAACTGGTATCATTCGTTGAAAAGATTTTGCTTTATAATATAATTTTTCCCAATTATGCTAGTTTTTTGTTTTATTAATTTTCATTAGAGTTACACCGATTGTAATTTTCTTGGTCATTTCCGATTTCCAATTTTTTTTTTGTAAGTGTGACCTGCTGATAGCGATTTTTGCCGATTCTGATTTTCTATCTAAGAGCTATAATTGACAGCATACACAAACAAAACGTCTACTTTTTTTTTCAATGCAAAAAATTATTTACATAATAAAATAAATTAAGCATTACAATTCCCCAATCTGGACTAAATTGGGAAAAATGCAAGGATACCTTTAAATATGAAACCAAACTGTAGGTGGCGGCAAATGACTGTTTTAATGAGTGAATCATTTATTCATTCATTCAACCGATTCATTCAAATGGCTGATTCATTTAGAAACGAGGCAAGTGACTACTTTCTTTATGAATGGGTTACTGAATTATTGACTCACTCGATTCGTTCAAAAACGTGGATACATTTTGTAACAAAACACCGCTGTGTGTTGCTTGGAGACACACAACAGTTCTGCTGTGTGGCTTTGATTGGAACTATTTTCATCAGCAAAATTGAGCAAAAATGGTCAATATCGTGCCTAAAATGTCACTTAGTTTTACTGTTAAATTCAGTTTAAAAAAACTTACTGTTTATTGAACTACTATTGTAAAAAATCAGTGACACATTGCAATTGTATTGATATTGGGGGAAACTTGGTTGTGTAATGTTGCTTACCTATATCATATATTATAAATATCTTTTTTTTCTACCGTAGTATACATCTATAGCTTTCTGTGAATTACTTTGTGTGCTGTTGCACTCATTTGTTTTGATGTCTGCAGGAGTCTCTCTCACTCAGACAGCCTCATATGACATCAATACATTTGTCCTATTGTCTGTTTACTCTGAATGCAGTAAAATCAGAATCATTCTCATGCAAAAATATTTGGTGACCAAGTTTCAGTGCTTCACTAGTTATTTTTGTTATTGACGTTTTAATCAGGCTCCTTTGTCCGGTCAGGCAAGTAAAATCCTCTCTCACTTGCCTTTAAAAATCTACTTGTCCCAACCAAGTGTTAATCGAGCCCTGCGGTGGTTTCACTATTGTTTACTATGGCCATACACGTATTACAAATTGTGAAATTTGTGTCTTCTTCACTCACAGTGAAGAATGTCCACGCTGACGACATGTTTACATGCGGATGTGAGCGTAGGTGTGAAGTCAAAATGGGCCGATCATGTGGAGAACCGGCTGATTCTGGTCCCTGGCCAGTCGATCTGTGCATCTCTAATTTTCATGTAGAACATTTCTTGAGTTTTGTACTGTAATACTTGTTACAAAGTTGACAAACTTTTGTCAGCAGTCATTTAATCAGTTCAGGCCATTTATTTAGTATGTAAGCAACGATCCCAGCTGGTATACCAAAGCCAAAATTTCTCTTGATCCAACCCTGCTAACCAGTCTGAGAGTTTGGAGCTCCTATGGAGGACACAGATGAAAGGCTTCTCCTTGGTAGATGCACAAGAATGGCTTGAACTCAGCTGCTGTTTTGTCTCCTCTGCTAGGACACTTCACTTTTTAAGGCTACTATTCACAACACACTTCCTTTTTTTCTATGATATATAATTGGCTCCAGAAAACAGTACCGTTCTCATGCACAGTAGGGCTGGAGATAAATTGAATATTAAGGGTATATTAGGAGTAATTCTGCTAGCGTTATAAAATTAAGCAGTACTGTGAATGTTGCAATGATTTTAATGCGCTTTTTGTTTGGCCATTACGTTTCATAAAGATTAATTGGGTTAATTTCACAGTTGTTCTTTTCTTAATTGTTATTCATAAATATGAGAGATTAAAAAAAAAGTTTCACGTCGGCGACGATAGCTTCGTGGGCAGCGCGTCGACATGTAGCGCCGTTGCGCTTTGGGCGTCCCGTGTTCGAGTCCCAGCTCGCAGATCTTTCCCAATCCCGTCCCCCCTCTCTCTCTCTCCAACTTCGCTTCCTGTCTAACTACTGTCCTATGAAATAAAAGGCAAAAATAAATCTTAAATTTTTTTTTTCATGTTTCAAGGAATAGATTAAGTGAATCACTGAATCAGTTTCTATGAATCAATTTTAGTGAATTGATTCCAAACTCTGATTCAACCTTTTGTTTTCATCATCGCTCACAAATTTTAATGGAAGTGTCTGTGTAGCATTTTTCACATCTCAAAATATTTTCATGAAGTACAGTGATAAATATTGCTTTTATATTTATAGTTATTAAATATTTTTCCTTGTGTTCATTCAGTAAAATCACTGTGTAAAACATCTTTATTTTTATCTAGATTTTTACTCTTTTGAACCTTCTTAGCTACAGTGGCTGGTTGGAATTTAAATTTTAAATTATGGTTCTTCTTATTGAGTATGTAAAAAAATATAAACAGAATTTTGATCTTCCAGTCCTATAGTCATCTAAGGAGGTGAAATGAGCGCCAACAATCCTCTACTGTCATGGCAAAAGTTTCCCTGGCTTTTATGGGATGTTCTTCCTTCCTCATGGGGAGCTGTGTGTCTCCACAGCTCCTTATCTGATCTGACTTCACAGCTCATTAGGAGGGTGTCAGAACAACCTCACCACCCCAAAAACTTCTTGGAGAGATCTGTCAACACTGGAGGCTCTTTAAGAACTTGAGAGGAGTCCGAATATTTGAGCCAAACCAAAATATTTTGGCATTTGCCTGTTTCAGAACTCTGAGTACAACTTGTGCGTCTATCAGTTTTCCTTTGTAGCCTCAAAGACGTTTCCTGTCTCAGTCGTGCCTTGGCAACTCTCTGCTGGAAGTGAACTCCAACTCCTGCACTGTCCTTGAAAAGACATCACTGATATTGTTCCATTTATCTTCCACAGTCTTTGATTGGCCCCGTGCCTTAAAAAATTTCTTTCTTTGGTCAAGGGCAGCACTATATGTCTTTACCGCGTTGCCAGGTTTTTCAAAGGTGTATTCGTGTTTGGGACAATTTGGGGCATATTACTCATATCACTGCAGCCAGAGATGTGATCACTCACAGCATCAGACAAGTGCACTCCAGCTGTGTCTCTTTTCCTCCATCTTTAGACATTAAATCAGCCAAATTGTTGGAAAGTCAGAAGCAGAAAGAGGTTTCCGGATACTGACAGCAACTGCTGTCCAAAATCTTGATAGTAGTATGTGCAATTCCTTAGCTTACTTATTTTCCACACTTTTCCATAGCAGTTAGCAGAACTCTGAGAAGATCCAGAATGCATCTGGACTATGAAACATTTCTCATAAATTAATATATTTATAAACAAACATCTAAAATTAGACTTTTTTTATTTAAATTTTTTTTTTAAATTATTATTATTATATATTTTTTTTATATTTCTTGAATTACTTTGTGTTTCTGAATCTTCAACAGTACTGGCCTTCAATAATTTTTTACATGGTATGTTCAGGCACTCTAAATTAATTTGAGTCATCTATTTCTTGTCTAATACTTTAAACGTATTTGACGTTGAAATATGATCTAAAGTAGTTAAATTCTATTAATATTTTAGGACTTTCAGAAATTATATGTATTTAATGTAATCTGTTTTTGTTGTGTACAGCAAATTTACATTGATCTCACTGCTATGCTTTTACTCACTGGCTCAGTTTTTCTTTGTATGCTAGACTCAAAATATCAACAAGCGGAGCTCAGCAGGCTTTTGCATGGACCAGGTTCCTGGTCTGAGGAGGAGTGGATGTCTACATGCCTCATTAAGCTGCACACATACTACCATATGGCATTTTTCTCTTGATCAGATGTCCAGTTTTTTTTTGTTTCAGAATATGCCTCAGATGTTGCCTTTTTCCTCTGGTCTCCAAAAGCCATTCTCCGCTTTTCCAATGACTTGGTCACACTGCTTTAGTGGACACAAAAGACGATCATTCCTCCAGTCTGTTTTGGTGCCAGACAACTTTGCATAGTTTTTGCTCGTTTTCACAATGGCCTTGAATAAGAGGATCATAGCAACCGTTTTTTTGATAAATCTCTTTGGATTCTGAAGCAGAAACTGTAGAAAATGCCTGGGGAGCTCAACATGGCCACTTTTGGTTATGGACATTGACTATTTATGTAGTTGGTTTTTGTGAGAATAAAGAGATTTGGATAGAATTGACCGATTTGAATGCCGTTTATTTGCACGAATGCAAAATGCAGTGATTGCAGTGATTCATTTAGTTCAACTAGTTGATAATGACAAATTTGTAATTTATATTGTTTTTTTGTTTTTTCCAGTTATTGGTTTTGCTATCTATATTTGTTACCCTGGACCACAAAACCAGTCATAAGGGTCAATTTTTTGGAAATTGAGATTTATACATCATCTGAAAGCTGAATAAATAAGTTTTCCATTGATGTGTGGTTTGTTAGGATAGGACAATATTTGGTCAAGATACAACTATTTGAAAATCTGGAATCTGAGGGTGCAAAAAAAATCTAAATATTGAGAAAATCGCCTTTAAAGCTGTCCAAATGAAGTTCTTAGCAATGCATATCACTAATCAAAAATTAAGTTTTAATATATTTATGGTAGGAAATTTACAAAATATCTTCATGGAACATGATCTTTACTTAATATCCAAATGATTTTTGGCATAAAAGAAAAATGGCCAATTTTGACCCATGCAATGTATTTTTGGCTATTGCTACAAATATACCCGTGCTACTTATGACTGGTTTTGTGGTCCAGGGTCACATTTTGGTTTTACTTTTTATTTTGAAATGTAAAATGTAATATATATAAACCTTTAAAAATGAAAACAACAAATATCAGTCACACTTTTTAATGTCCAATTCTCGCTATTAACAAACCATGATTAACTATGTCTTTTGCCTCAATAAACTCCTAATTTGCTGCTTATTAAGGTAGTTATTAAGTTTAGGTATTGGGTAGGATTAGGGATGTAGAATACGGTAATGCAAATTATGTGCTTTATAAGTACTAATAAACAAATGTTAATAATAGGCATGCAAATAAGCAAATAGGTGGTTGGTCCCTACACTAAACTGTTACCTAAATATCATATATACTTCAAGAAAAGGCAGTTATGATGTATATATTAAGAGTAAAAAACTGTAAACAGATATCAAAAAAGCAAAATATAGAAAGCAAGACACTGGACAAAAAGTACACACGCGTGCGCATGCACATATATATATATATATATATACAGTATATACAGACACACACACTTATTGGGTTGTTTTGTGCACTTTGATAAATTGCTGTTCTCATTACACGGCATAGTTTAAACAATTACAAGTAGCTTACAAATGTTTGCATGTTTTGTAGATGTTTTTGCATAAACAGAAAAAAAGAAATGCCCATTGATTGGTTCCAAATTCTCTTCATGTTGTTGAATGTTGCCTTGCTAATATTAACTTCTGAGCTCCCTGTTTAGTTGTGTGCAGTTGTTTACAGGCAAACCTTGCAATCAATGTAACCAACTAAGCAAGTACAAGAAGAGGGAAAGCCAGGCAGACAGTCTCGGTGGCATACTCCTGTCCTCTCCCCTGCAGGCGCTCTATCACTTTCGGGCCAAGCCTCCGCTGTTTTTAGTTCTCCTCCGTGCTGCTCTTTCCTGCCGCTAACTGCCGTGCCCCTGCTACCCCGGCTCTGTGGTTTAGCACAGTATTTACACAGAGCAGCCAAATTGCAGGAAACGAGATGTACTACTTAATGTGTTTGCAAATATAATACTTCCTCGAGCACTTCGTTTGAGGCCAAGCGGGCGCACTGAAGCGAATATAAACATGGATGCACATCTGGACGTTTTGTGGGTGTCCAGGTCAGAGTTGCTCCACTTGAGGCAACTGCCTGTGTTTTTATAGCACGTAGAGCCCATCAATTCAAATCCAATGCATCTGTCCAACTGTAGCAAGGGGGAAAATGTGTGACTTACTAGGGTGTGAAGGAAAGTGCTCACAGTGCATTGCTTAGCAGTGACAAATTTAAGATGTATTTGTGTGGTAAGACAACAGCAAGAAAGAGGGAGAAGAAAGACTTATGGACCGCTCGGTGGTTTTGGTATTAGAGATTTTTGAATAGTTAGCCTACTTGGGAGGAGTTGATGAAAAATTGTGAAGTCTTTCATGGTCTTGTGGTTTGTTCTGTGTTTTCATTACAGCTGTTTGGTCACTAGTCAGGCTTTTTGGACCTTAGTCAAGGTAGATGCCATATTAAGTTTGACACAAATGAAAATGTGAGGCTTAGCAGACAGTACTGGAGATTTTCAGATATCGGTTGATATTATGCATGCTCATTTCCTCTACAATTTAAATTACCTTTGTCATCGCTTAATGCTCACTTAAAATAAATCTTTAAAAACTCTAGTTTAATAACATTATATGTAAGTGTATAAGTAATTATCAACTTGTTTTTACAGCAGATTTACAAAAACTATATTTTCTTAAATTTAATTTGATTTTGAGTGTCATTCAGAAGAGCAAACATTTGTTTTTCTTTTATATTTGACAGAGTTGCATTCTTTTTTAAGCTTATGGCTCTTGAGGGACAGGATTTTACTATGGTTTTGGGGGCCCAAAGCTCACATCTGGAATCGGGGTAGTGCTGTTTGGGTGGTGACTGTCCATCCTGCTTGTCATTGGATGCTGTTATTTGCCAGACTTTGTGCTGCAGGTGAACAGGACCTCTGAAGATCACTGCCAAGATTCTGTGAAGATAGTGATGGATGAGCGACAGCGAGGTAATAAAGAGAGTAAGGAAAATACACTCCAGAGGGACAGTGGTGTCTGAGCAGTTGGAGAGAAGCCTCAAATCAGCAGCTGGAGTTAGCTGTGAATGCTTCCCCACCGGTGTCTCTTCCTCTATCCAATGTTTGCGTGGCGTCTCTTTATTCTTCCTTCTCTTTCACTCACAAAAAACATTTGATATCAATGTTTTTATCTTTTTTTTTCTAGCAAAAATGTCTAAACAGCCTTAAACAAAGTAAACTTACTTTATTTCAGAAGGATTTAACACATTTTATGGAAGTCTGTTTCCACCTCAGATTGTAAATAAATAAATGTTACTCAGAATTGGGTTTTTACATCTCACTATATGGCTCTCTCAAAAATCATTTAAAAAAAAAATCTCACAATTATCCGTTTTATTTTTTGCTCTGAGGCGGAAATGGGCTTCCTTACATTTCAGGCACATCTTGTTGCAAGGCGCACTATAATTTCATGGAAGTGCCCTCTCGTAATTCATCTTGTCTTTTTATATATATTCCGGCCTAAACATCATAACCGCTGAGCAAATTGTCTCCATATTCCGAGCATCACAGCTTTAAAGAATGCATCCCTTATGTCTGCCAGCAACCTCATGCCCCTGATTAAACTCTGCCAGTTGCAATAACGAGAATGCAATAATGCTACCAAGCAGGTGGCGCTCGGGAACTGAACCCAAGTCAGATTGTCCTATTTCTCATTGTGAATAGGATTACTTAGAGTTCAGTGAGATGAGTAATTTTTTGTGTAAAGGTGAGAGAACATAATTTTGTTTGACTTTGCTTTATTTATGACTTAGGTCCATGTTGAATAACGCTGAGAATAAGATGTTTGAAAGTGTGTTGCTTACTTGGAAGAAGCACATCTGTAAATCTCAAGGTTTAGTACAGCAGATATACAAACAGCAGAACACACAAGATGTCCTGCGTCAGAAAAGGAGACAGGAAACTTGACATTTTGGCATTTTTACACTTGATTTCTTTATGTATTTTAAGGGTTGTGCTGTGCACTCATAGCTCACATTGCTTGTTTGATTACATTAATAAAAGTGTCTATCTGATGCTCCAGAAACCAAAAGGCTTGTTTTAGGATGTTTCTGACATAGCAGAATTGCATCCATGAAGAACACACATAATTGTGCTGTAAATCAGATGTGCCTTCATATAGTTTTACAGTAAATCAGATGTGCTTCCATAAAAATCACATAGTTGTATTATAAATCATCATTAGAAGATCTCTTGAGGACCTCTTCGTAAGTGATTTTTTATAATCGTAAGGTGTTAAGGTGGGAAGAGACATCATAGTCTGCCTTAGATTCCTCTCTAGATCGACTCAAATGCACTTGTGGGACACAATGCACCGCCAGGTGGAATCCAGGAGAGAATCGGATTTATGGTAAGCTGGGAACCTCCTTAGATAGTCCGCGAGCTTGCGAAAGAATGAGTGTCGAGCTTGGTGATCTTAAAGCTTTTTCTCTCCTGAAAATGATGTTCCATACGCCCTCCCTCACAGCTCATAAATACTAGGGGAATTAAAGCGTCCCCCCTTGAGGAGGAAGGATCTTTAGGACTTCTCGCCGATCGAATGGAAAACCGGTGACCTTCCGCTCCTGATCTTTTACTAGGTGTTGGAGTAACTTTTTTCCCTCTTCTCTTTTCTCGAGTAGGGCAGTGCAGTCAGTCTCGAAAGACTTCATGGTGCATTGCCCAGAAACGTGGTCTTCAATGACAGCACCTTCATCTTCCTCAAATCCTCCTCGGCTCCATTAAAAGAAGCTGGAGGCGGTAGCTAGGAGCGCAGAGGGCTTGTCAATGATTCTGTAAAACAGGCACAGTGTTGCTGAGAGGGTAGCAGGAGTTGGACACATGTTTCCAGATCTGCCTCAAGTCAGAATCCATCGGGGCTTCATGATGGAGTGCTGGAGAGTAAATGAATGGTCTAATGCGGTGCTTCTCAAACTTTTCCACCTGTGATCAAACTAGAACTAGTGGTCAACTGATGTGTGTTTTTTATTAACGATATCTTAGAGAGCAGGGTGCCGATGGCCGGTATACTGTATATAATAGCCCACTATTTAACTGAGATAGTAAATAACATAACATGCTGCAATTCAATTGATATTTATTTTACATCATAATTTCTAAATTAGAAGTCCAGCTTTTGACATTTATTGACAAAAAACACAAAAGGCAAATACTGGACAAAATATCAGTCAACAACTAATCAGTACGTATAAGTACCACTTAGTCGCCACAAATGTTCTCATTCATGTTTTAGCATTGAGAAAAGCTTATTTTGTGAGCAACATAATTCCATATTTTGACTAATAGTATTCTTTCATATTTTTTATGTTAATTTAAAATAAATTTAAAAGCAAACAGAAAAATGTCCCACCTTTTTGTTAGTTGATTAATTTTTTCTATTTCTTTTTACGTCTTTTTAATTTTTTTTTAAATCAGTGTGGCCACACCAGTCGGGATGCTGGTCTGGCTTATGCTGGTTTTCCAACCTAGTCAAGTTGTCTCTCAGGTCAAAAGGACCTCTCTAAAACTAGCCATCGTGATTCGCCTAACTAGGTTGGGAGACCAGCTAAGACCAAAAAAATGTGCTTAGGCTGGTTTAAGCTTTTTTCTGTAAGGAAGTACAAATATAGGCTATGCACTTAGACACTCAAACGCAATATTAAAATTGCATATAGTTCCAAAATTAGATATCAAATGTGGTAAAATAACAATACCAATTTATATTATGTTTATATATTTTTTTAATGTCGTTCATGAGGCGTGTCAGCTGCGGGTCAGCACTGTTTGAGACCACTGGTCTAATGTATTTTCATCAGGTGTCCCACTGGAATCAGATCTCAGAATCAAATCTGTGCACAGTCATCTTCTGAAGCATCAACACTTTGATCTTTTAGCATCCCTGTGCCGTTTCAACTACAACCTTGCTTTTCCCTTCAAATGTATTCCTCATATCAGACAGCCAGGAGGTATCCCACACAAGATGATTTATGCATTGCTAGTGCACCTTGTACAGGGCAAACATTTCAGAACATATCATATCATCAAATGTCTCTAATCAAAAACATTAATGCTGTCAGAATAGTGTTGCTTGACTCAGGGATGAAAATGCGGACCTACCGGGTTCTGATGCAATAGCGATTCTTCTTTCTGTTTGAAGTCTGGTTCAAGTGTAAACCTGACTGCTTTATCAAAGCCTTCCTTTTCTGTTTGAGAAGTGCTTCTGACATTTTAGGCAGCATCCTCAATGTTTTTAAGTCAAGACACGAACTTGATCACCTCTTCTCCTGGATGGCACTCAGAAACTATTCTTTAAAGACAACATGAAATCAATATGGACCGTATTTATTTCTTTGTACATGTTTCTGGTGTTTTTGTTGACGATTCTTCATTTCAAAGAAAAATACTCTATCAAAATTTGATAACTTGCTGTCTCTCAAATGCCTTTTTTCCAGTAACATCATCTGAAAAGCCCAGCGTGAACCAAATATATTATTGCAGCCTTTCTAAAATCTTAACAGTAGTTTGCGTAGCTAAATCCCTTCTGAATAAATCCATCTTAAACCAGCCTAAGCTGGCTTGCTGGTCCTAGACTGGTCAAGCTGGTCTGTTGACTGGTTTTAGAGACATATTAAGCTGGTTAAAGTAATTTTTCTTAATAAGTGTCTTGTTTCACTGCTTCACACAAATATGTTGAATGGGTTGCTGGATGGGGAAGAATAATGTTTCATCTTGACTTTAAATATTTAAAGATGCATTCAGTGCGGTGCTTAAATTAGACTTCAGCGAACACGCCGCAGTGCGGTTTTCTTTTCTATAAGTCTGTGTGGCATAAATCTGTACTGGTGTCAGTGTCTATCAACTCTAACACTGCTAACCATCATCTATGCTTACTCAAATGTGATTATTTATGACCTTTCTCTGGCTTTCTCTCTCTCAAGCTTGCCGAGTTCAGTATCCTGGAGGATCCATTACAGAGGCATTTATTTCTTATTTATTCCTTATCCAAGTATCATCCAAAAAGTCCATGCATGCTTCCTTTCATTGCAGAGAAGAAAAAAATTAACCTTGGATTCCAATTCAAATGTCCAGATCATTGCAAATGACATTAGCAAAGCTTTGTTATAGTTGTTGATTTGCATGCATGTAAACGTTCAAATATACAGGGAAAAAATGACGTTTCGGTCTTTATTCCATTCTTAATTGAAGCTCCGTCAGCACATCATCTCAGAGAACCACACTTGGTAGGCTCAAAAGGAAAAATGACCATTGGCAGCTGCCGAAAAGGTTTATGATCGTGTAAGAGTTGCGGGTTGTTTGAATCTGGGCCTAATGATGTGGGTTAAAGGAGAAAATTGTGAGGGTTTTTGCTGGTGTCTACGATGGATTTTAGCATAAGTAAAGGCTTTAAATATCCCTATTAATCTGCATTTGCCATCGATGAAATGACTTGCAGCTATTCATCATTTCGCAGAGGCACACGAGCACACACCCTTCCTTGGCACCGGTAGTTTGCGGAGCGGCCACTGAAGGCAGAGAGAACAAAGAGAAAAATGGATTGGGACAAATCCGGAAAATATGAGCAAACAGAACAAAGAGCAGGAAGGAGGTGATTGGCATACAGTGGCGAAGGCTCCAAAAAAAGTAGAGCAATACTGATTGATGGAGTCTCAGATAGAGAAGAGAAGAGAAAAGAAAGAAAGAAAGGTGGAGGGACTTTTAAACAACTCACTGTGATGAGCAATAGCCATCTTAGGAGTTGGGCTGCAGTATTGGTTGACATGACAATGAGAACAGACTTATTGTCTTTCTTCAGTTTTGAAGGGGACTGCTATCGTACTGCTAACTAGTTTGGCCCTATGGAGGCTTTTCTTTCTTAGATTTTAATTTTGGCCTGGGTTTTATTCCCTATAGTTAAATGCATTTTTTATGCAGAAATTATGAATCATAAGTAAACTTGTGCCGGTATTCGGTAATGCGATATATCACGGTAATGAATATGCACAATATTGTTATCGTGGGCACTTCTAAATACCGTGAATAATTATATATTACAAATTATTCCGAATTTTGAATGCATTTTAAGAATACTTTTCCCATCAACTGGTCAAAATGCACAACATCG
>NW_015548126.1:2591014-2594190 GCF_001515605.1 Sinocyclocheilus anshuiensis | reverse complement strand
CTTGAGCAAGGCACCGAACCCCCAACTGCTCCCCAGGCGCCGCAGCATAAATGGCTGCCCACTGCTCCGGGTGTGTGTTCACAGTGTGTGTGTGTTCACTGCTGTGTGTGTGCACTTAGGATGGGATAAATGCAGAGCACTAATTCCTAGTATGGGTCACCATACTTGGCCACATGTCACGTCACTTTCACTTTCACTTTGTGAATGTTAATGCATTAACTAAGGTTAACTAATGAGGTCTTATTGTAAAGGGTTCTTTTGCACTTTAATCTGTGTAAAACGTTTAACTTGATATATTTTTCTGTATTTCTTTATTGCATTTAAATGTTCAGTTATTTTTGTTATAAGAAAAAAGTGATTAAACCTGTTATACTGTATTATGACAGCACTTTTTCTTAAACAAAATGTCAATACCGTGATAATACCGTATACCGTAATAAAAGCATTAGCAATTAATCGCAACATGAAAATTTGATACCGGCATATCCCTAATCATAAGTAAGTTTATTGCAGATATTTTTATCTTTTTTTTCAATTAATTAATACATTTATTCATCAAGGACGCATTAAATCAATCAAAGGGTAAGGCAAGGCAAGTTTATTTATATAGCACATTTTGTACACAATGGTAATTCAAAGTGCTTTACAATAAAAGAAAGTAAAATAATCATAAAAAATAATCACAAAAATAAAACAAGGAATTTAAAAACTTTGAAAATGATTTAAACATTGATTTAAAATGAATTTAAGACAGTTACAAATAGAAAATGATTATACGTAAAATACAGTGCAATCAGTTCGAATTGCATAAAATACAGTGCAATCAGTTCGGACATCGCACAGTGCTCATTCAATAAATGCACAGCTAAACAGATGAGTTTTGAGTCTAGATTTAAATGTGACTAATGTTTGTGATTTAACTGTGTGATTTAAATTATTTAAATGTGACTAATGTGACTAAAGTGACAGTTCAGAAAGCAGATAAATGCTGTTCATGATTTCCTCAAAGATATTAAGCAGAAAACAACATTTCAACATTGATAATTTTAAGAAATGTTTTTAAGCACCAAATGAGCATATTAAAATTATTTTTGATAGGTCATGTGACGCTGATGACTGCAGTAATAGCTGCTGAAAATTCAGCTTCACATCACAGGAATAAATTCGATTTTAAAATATATTAAAATACAAAACAATCATTTTGAAATATAAAATATTTTTCACAATATTAATCCAAAGTTCTGTCATGAAACTCTAGATGGTGTAGTCCAATAGGTCAAACTCAATATGACATAATGACATCATTATCACATGACACAGCTGACTGGTTCTTTTTGTATCAGCAGCCAATGAGCTCTGCACAACATTCAAATACTTGGCTAGTGCTTGCTGTAGCAGTTGCAGCACGCTTCAGAAACCCTCCACCTTCCCAAGCTCCACCTGTATAGATCTGCTTCGAGGTCATTCATGTATGCTATGGGGGGTTATTTCATGTAAGTTATATTTGCAGCAGCAGTATTTCTTACATGCTCATAGCAGCATGTTGTGGATGTATTGGCAGTAGCAATCCTCAGTACTTGCTCTGTCGCAGCAGCAGCGTAGCAGATGTATTCTGCCGAGACCAAACACATTAACATTGTCATGTACATTACCATGCCAATCCCTCCGAGAGTTGTCATGACAGAACTGTTTTTACTGCAATTTTGATCAAATAAATGCAGCCTTGGTGGATAAGAGCATTTAAAAATTGTGTGAAACCTTTTCTGCGCATCAGTGAATGGAACACACTAAGTGTGCATGATAAGAAGACAAGTTTTATTTTGAGAGTGCCATTTCTTGTGCTGCTGTTCCTTAATTATGCTTTACTATGGCCGCCACTTCTAGACTTTTTATTGGTTAAGAAAATAGAGCATCTCTGTCTTTGTGAAGTTCTTCATTGTGAACATGCCTAATTCAATATACTCATCAAAGGCTGCTTAGCTATTAGTGGATTATGTCTCCAAGTGAGTGAGTTTATTCTACAGAAAACCAATGAGCTGTTTAAGAGCACATACGTTTGTTGAGTCTGTTGAATGAAAGCCTGCTGCGCTCTGTGTGTTTATCTAGTATGTGTGATGTATGCCTGGCCGACAGTGGCAGCAGCAGGGCACGGGTCACTGACGGCCAAACTCAAAGGACACACCGGCAGACTCATCTTACCCCCCTCTTCTTCCTCTGCTTCTTTCTCTTCTTTGTTTCCCGTTTGTGTACATATGAGGCGACTTCCTTGTCTTGGCGGATCTATCTCCCCGGGGTCCTGATAAGGGATCTGGGTGGTCTGATGAGGTGCCAGCGTGATTAGATTAAATTTATTATCTGTTTTTCACCAGACGGGGAAGAAGCGAGGCGCTATCGAAGCAGACAACACTTGTACTTTTGAAAGAGACTAATCTCACACCTAAATAATGTAGTCTCTCTTTTATCCGCATTCACTGATGAGCAAACACTGCCAGCTATAGGGTTGTTAATGGGTCATATATATATGATGCTTATTGTAATTTATTTCACATATCTATTAATTTATTAAAAAAATACATTTAAAAATGGTATGTATGCATTCATCGATTTGACTATAATAAGCATTATGTGGTGTGACTCATATATCGTGGTTGATTCATATATTTGTAATTTTTTTTACAATATTTACAATTTTATATATATATATATATATATATTAGGGCTGTCAAAAGAAAATCGAATTTAAAATAAAAATCCACATTCGGATTCAAAAACGTTGCATTCGAATTTTAGGTGTGCGTCAGGCTGCCTTATCAGTGGCGCACGAGATGCGATGACGATGTAAGTGTCGTTGCATTATAATGTTTTTGTTAGCCTATCCAGTTGAAGCCACTAGATGCGACGCTGCTGCGTTGTTCTTTACAAATACTGCGGGAAAAGAGAACATCAATGCAGAGAAGATCTTGTTTACGTCAAAACTGAAACCAAGCCGTTCATGCAGAACGCATATTTCGCGCATCTATCAGCGTTGCACTCGCGTCTTACACAAGAGAGCCGCATGTTTAGAAAGCCATTTAAAATTAATGCAAGTTCAACTTTTAAAAAACATATCTAGAGACTTTATGGCAGGTTTTCTTCCCCATCCCACTGCAACTCGTGTTTTTAAATGAAAAAAATAC
>NW_015548126.1:2576723-2588920 GCF_001515605.1 Sinocyclocheilus anshuiensis | reverse complement strand
TACATACATGCATGATGCTGTTTTGTTTCTAATTGTTTAAGCAACTTTATTAATTATATAAGGTTTATAAACATAATTTTTAACTTTTAAAATTTTAATTTTTAATTTTTTAAATGCACTTTTTTCAAAGATAGCCGCGTTATTTTATTATGCTTTGAAGAAACGTTCATAATATTTTGCTCGATGCACCCTCTTGTGGCCTCGGGAGAGAAGCCAAAAGCTTTTTTCCTCCCTAACTGAAATTATGCTTTTTAAATTTGAATATAATTTGAATATTGATAATATTTAAGTAAAACATTCGAATTAAGTTTTTCAGCCATTTTGACAGGCCTAATATATTTAAATATTTTAAATATTTTATATGTATTTATATTATAATATATATAAAATATATTTAAAAAATGAAATTATTTTTTAGTGTTCACATGTAAGTGACATGTAAAGGAAATATATAATTTTTTTTACCTTTTTTTTACACCACATTACATTGTTAGAGTCATTAAATTTAAACTTTTTTGCAAAAAAAATATTTTTGAATTGTATTTAAGTTTAAAAAAAATATCTTTACTTGCTTTTTCATTGACACTTAATTCATCATTGATCCTGATAATAATATCAGCGGAATGAATGAAACTAGAATGAATTGCTAAAATTAATTCAATGTTGACATGGTAGAGAGATCTTTGTTTTCCAATATAGCTTTCACTGAGTTATGTTCTTTCCTTGTAAGAAGATTGCTGCAAAATCTACAGGATTTGGCCTACTTTGCGTCTGTGAACGTTGTCAAAAGATTGGCCAAAACACACAAATGGTGAGGATTTTTTTGGCATCAAAAATGCTGGAGTGTCGATCAAGTTGGCTAGAGCTGGCGACCATTAAAAACACCTAGCAAACCATCCTTTAATTAATTTTCTGATTTTCTCCCTGGAGCGAAACCAGTAAAGCTTAAGTGATTTGATTATATGTCACCTTTTGTTTGTGAGGGACTTGAATACGGGCCTGAGACGCTGATGATATTCCATAGTAGAGTTGAGCTCTCTGGTCCTACACAGACAGAGGAGTCTCCAAAACAATCCATCCGTCATCTCATTCAGTGAACTGATTGTTTCTTTTTGCTCTGGATTTTTTGAATTAGAAAAGAACCCCGCACAGATCCTCATATAGACCATCTGTTTTAATTTGTTCAGAGAAAGTGTTGATGATTGTAATCAGAGATGTTCTTAAATATTTATAGCACTTAGTAGGTAATAAATTCCGAACTACCTTTGATACAGGCAAATTGGTGCTTTGTAAAAGATTAGTTCTTGTGTTTCTCCCAGTGAAATACAGACTAATTCCCATTGGTTGAGAGCACTTTTTTCTGAGATCAGCATTATACACCAAAGACTAATTTAAAATGAGTATTTTTTTGGTTTTTGACCCAGTGTCTACACGACTAGAGGAGTGTTAAAGCCAAACTCTTCCTCTAAGGACCAGAGATTAGCTAATATTGTACATTATTGCTTACTTGAAAATGCTTTAATTTGTTTCATTAACATGGCAGCTGCCTCTTTGTTTACTTTTGGCAGGTGGTTTGAAGTGCACTATATTGGAGAATGAAAGTTTTTTTAAAGATATAACTATAAAAGCAGTCCCGGTTTAAAAGTTTTTAAGAACATGTCACGTTTTAGACCCTTTGTGATACTTTTTCCACTGTGCGTATGCTCCCAGTCGAGTTCATTACCCTCAGAGGCTTTGGTTCTGAGACTAGCACAGTTTTAATGAACACTTCAGACCCTGCTTTCGCTTTCAGTGCTTTGATATGACTTGTGGTGGTGGAGGCGGCTGCTTTCTCATGCTAAGCAACCATCGTTTTTCCATATCGTAGACCATCGCTGGCTCAAATAATGAAGCTCATTAAAGTCAACTGGTAGCTTAGTCTCAGCAATGCTGGAGACACCAGGGTTTTGTGTGGTCTTTGAAAAAAGCTTGGGAGGTGTGGTGATCTTATTAGCCGTGTGATGTCAGGGGATCTCTAATGGAAAGATCTGCGTTCTCTCTGTAACTATATTACAATATTAATGCCTACTTTTCAACAACTTCAAAAGACAAGCGTCTCAGTTGTAGGCATTGCAAGTGTTAGCACTTCTAATGGGGCATGTTAAATGACATATATATATATTGCTCTGTCATTTAATATATATATATATATACAGTGGTGTGAAAAATTGTTGGCCCCCTTCCTGATTTCTTATTTTTTTGCATGTTTGTCACACTTTAATGTTTCAGATCATCAAACAAATATATATATATATATATATATACACACACACACACACACACAACATACAGAATATATATTCTACACAGAATTTGACTTTCAAACATAAACAGCATAAACAGACCTTGAGAAATATTAAATGGAATAAAAACCTGTTACTCGTGATGGAGCTAGAACAATCTGCAAGTGTTTCTTACAACTAGAACGACTTCTGATTTTTTAAAGTCGACTTTTATGTGATGAAAGTCGAGTCAACGTCGACTAGTCGCTGATGACATCATTAATGAACAAATAAGCCTGAACCTGGAGCTGAGACTCAAACACCTTATGCACAGCTATGGCATATGACACAGTGCTGCCCTCATGGCTATTGCTCCCATAACAGCTCATTTTTATCAGTTCTTTTGTCTTTGGGTCGTTATATTTCTCACAGATTTCTGCTCGTTCTAAATCAGATACAGATAAAGTAGCACAGTAAAGATTACATTCATATGGATGCATTAGTGAGAGCGATTGCGTGAATTCTACCTGGCAGCGTCTCTCTATAGTGAAGCTGTGGGTTTTAGTTATTAAGAAATATATGCTAGAACTTTTCAGTTTCTAAGCTATTTTATTGAAAAATCACAGAACAGTGTTGACAATATATTTCCGCGCTGAATGATTCTGTGTGCACGCGATCTGCGCGTGATGTACGAGCTACTGTCTGAAGCCTATGTGTGTGCGCTACAGTGCAGCAGTGCATTAGATTAGAATGGCGATTAACTTACCTGCACAATAAGCTGTTTAAAACGTGCATTCTCCCGTTCAATTTCGAGCATCCAGTAATATAATCACACATCTTGTGGAGCCCTTTCGGAGTATGCATTTATTTGTCATTTAAACTGTTTGGAAATGGAGCGTAAATGTGGAAGTCCTTCAAAGATTTCTTATCCTGTTGTGCCCTCTATAGGACCAGCGACTAGTCGATGTCAAACTTAAAGCGTCATGGCAGAGCTTTAAAGTCGACTAGTTGATTAGTCGGTGCAACCCCTACTTACAGCATAATTAATGAATTCAAATGAATTCAGCCGAACCTCAAACCCCTCTCTTTAGCTCCCCTCTCAAAATCTCTCAGAGGAAGAAAGTCTGTTTGGGCACAGTTGCTATGGAAACTACTTTGATGAAGAACAAATGGGCGGGGGGAAGCGGGGTCCAAGTGCATGCCACTGTGTTTGGTGAGTGTTTTTTAAATGTTTTTGAATAATCTCTTAGGCTCACCAGGGATACATTTATTTTATCAAAAATTTAGTAGAAACAGTGAAATATTATTAGTTTATAATAACTTTTTTCTGCATTACTATATTTTAAAATGTAATTTATTCCTGTGATGGCCAAGCTGAATTTTTTGAACCATTATTCAAGTTTACAGTGTCACATGATCCTTCAGAAATCATTCTTATATGCTGATTTGGTGCTTCTTATGACGTTGAAAACACTTCATACTCACTTCAAAGTTCAAAAGAACAGCATTTATTTGAAATAGTTTTTTTCTTTTCAGTGACTGTATTTACAGTCACTTTTAATGCATCCTTGCTGCATAAAAGTATTAATTTCTTTAAAAAACATCTTACTGACACCAAACTTTTGAACAGTAGTGCAAAGTGTGGGAATATATGTCTCAAGATTCAGAAAGCAGACCTCAAGTTCTTACAGTCTTTGATTTTAGCTCATTAGTTTGAAATATTAGTGACATTTTTGGTAATTATGAAACACATTTTATAAATAATTTCAAATAAATAAATCAAGATAGTTTTGATTCTGTCAGTTGGGCTTTTTTTAATAAACTTCTATGGCTCTATGTTGAGTCTCACAAGTATGACCTGTCACCTCATTGCGAACAAAGAGAACTGTGAAGCTTAATGTTGTATGTATACTGATCCTTTAAGCTCACAATGCTAATACTGAGTCTTCATTGGCACAAAGAGTGTGCCGTGACAAATCCCCTCTCATCCAAACAGTTGATTTGACCTGTAAATTGCTGAAATTTACCTCAAATAATTTTGTGAAAACATATCATCGTGCAAACTGACACCAGCAACTCGAGGATCATTTAAAGTGGGGTAGATCTCTTGTTTACACCTTTATATTTGAATCATCAACACCAGGTTGTCTCTGTCTCCTGGGCGAATGGATGTGAGACGACCACATTGTGATGGTAAACATCCCGTCTGAAAGCAGAGGGAACCCCAGCTGGGGTCGTACACATAACCACATTGTACGTGAATTGACTCCTCATGTTGGATTAGCTGGTTAAATACAGTGATCCTTTCCCTCCGACGCACAATCGTGACATTTAATGCATTTGAATGCAGGTCTTAGAAAGGGCCACCATGGTCCTTTCAGAATCCGCCAGCTCCATTTCTACACACCGTTCAGTGCGACGATCACAACGGCGTGCTTGGCAACCCTGAAAGCGTCTACTTAAAATGCCCCATGCGGAAGTATAGAGACATCCCTCGTTTGGTGAATGCATGCCATTGTGTAGCATAGACGTTGAGAGATACCGATAGAAAAGTCATCAGAGCATGCAATGCGACAGAACTTGGTGTAATGCATTTGGACTCGGCTACAGCTGCCAAGGTAGTGTCGGAGAGAAAGTTTGGCAAGGAAAACAAATGCTTGTTAAAATATATTGGGATCCAGAAACCAACATTTTTTTGTCTGTTCCCAGAATCCCAGCTCACGAGATCAGGATAAAAAGGAGTGAGGGAACTAAAAAGTTGCGGAGACATGAAGAAAGAGGGGTAAAAGTGGAAAATAGAAGGGTATGGGGTCTGATAGTGACTGAAATAAAAATAGAGTCTGGATGGAGATGGTGTCTTGATGAGGACCGCCCGCTAACCTCTCAGGCGCCACACTCCCTGGCTCAGGCGGGCCCCAGGAGCGGGAGGGGCCAGACCACAAAACCATCTGGTTGCCGAGTCTGTTGTACCTCTTCACTTGGGGGTCTACAGCTACTACAAACTATAGATAGCTGTTGAGTTAAAACTGTATTCAGTTTGTTTGCGATTTCACTATTTAAGTGTGTTGAAATACACTCTTAAAAAAGGTTCTTATTGGAGTTGATGGTTCCATGAAGAACCTTCTGTAATATGCATGGAAACTTTCCATTTCACAAAAGTTTCTTTATAGTGGGAAAAAAGGTTCTTTAGATGATCAAAATATGAGGAAAGTTTTTTTTAAAGAACTGTTCACTGAAAGGTTCTTTGGGGAACAAAAATGGTTCTTCTATGGGGCTTTCGCACAGCATAGTTCTAGGAACTATGACTTTCTGTCATTTTCCTGGTTGCATTCGCAAGAACTCTGAAGTGGCCGTCATCGACGTCTTTATTCGCGGCATTTAGAAACGTCAACATCTGGTGAATGGAGGACGCCATGATTGGAGCTGTTCTTGTTGTGTGTCGTGGGTTTTGTAATAACAGAGATGGAATGTAAACTCACAATTTACACAATTGAAAGAGCATGGAAATCTGACCAAAACTCCTATGACAACTTGCAGTGTTACATATCATCAAGGCTGAGAAAAGAACATAACGCTGCAGAGAACAGGTAAATGCCATTATCGCTGTTTTCAATGTTTGTGGAGTAGATCTTTTTACATGGCTTTTTAAAAATGCTGGGTAGCCGGTGTTTCTTATGTGTTTGGCCCTAGACTAAAACTAAAATTAAAACAGGCCGCCAAAAACAACACTACCAGTCAGCATACACTTATGTCACTGGTAGTTCCTATAGAACTGTTTTAGATAGAGATGCACCGATTGACCGGCCAGTGATCGGAATCAGCCGATTTTTCTCACCGGCCGGTCAGTCCCACATCTTGCCGATTCCAAGCCGATCCTTTTATTACCAGCAGCGCCGGCAATGACGTCACAGCCACGCGCACACTCACAGTCACGTGTAAACATGTCGTTTTGCGTGAGAATTATTCTAATTTTAATAGCATTCAATGTAAACGGCGACTGATAATGTATTTGTCATACCAGATGAGGATTGCACAGCCTGAGTGAGTGTGAGAGAGACTGCAACAAACAAAGTAACTCACAGAAATGTATAGATGCATACTGCGGTAGAAAAAAAAAAAGATATTTACAAAATCTGATTTAGGTAAGCAACATTATACGGTCATGATGTTTCCCCGAATATCAATATCAACACGATTGCAATGTGACACTGATTTTATACAATAGTATTTCAATAAACGAGAAGTTAAAATTAAGTGACTTAGACTTTAGATAAAATATTGTGTTCTTGCTCAATTTCGCTGACAAAAATAGTTCCGATCAAAGCCACAGCAGAACTGTTGTGTGTCTCCGAGCAACACACAGCGGTGTTTCGTTACTGAATTAATCCACGTTTTTGAACGAATCTAGTGAGTCAATGATTCAGTGGCCCATTCATAAGGACAGTCACTTTCCTCATTTCTGAATGAATCATCCATTTGGATGAATCGGTTGAATGAGTGAATAAATGACACACTCATTAATACAGACATTATAAAATTATTTATGCATTTGAAATTTTGCAGTGTAAATGCATTTATGGCACCTCAGCTTCATCAAACTGTCTGTGCAAATGCATCTAATGCCGCTTCAGATGCAGCTTCTGTTTCCTCAGCAGTGGAAAGATAGAGTTTGTTAATACTAATTTCACTTGAATGTAGTGTTGTCAAAAGACCCGGTATTTCGGTACCAATTTAATTTTTGTTTAACATTATTAATAAAAATGTTGTTCAATTAGCATGTTTTTGTGTTTTGCTTTGGTACCGAAATTGGTACCGAGAACCGTGGATTTTCACTGGTATCGGTACCGAATACTGAAGTTTTGGTACCGTGACAACACTACTTGAATGGTAACAACTCTACAGTTTCTTATTATTCTAACTGAATTAATTGAAACAAAGTAAGAAAGATGACACATTTAATAAGGTTAGGGGGAAAAATGACCATTTATAAACATAGTGGGAAATGACATCTGTTTTGTTATATACAGCAACTCATTTTAAGTGAACTATTTCTTCCTTTCCAGTCACAGAGAACTTTATTTTGAGAGTTGTTTAAGTGAGAGAAAATCTGTAAATTATTCCAGATTGGGGGAATTGTAATGTTTGTATATGCTGTCAATTATAGCTCTTAGAAAGAAAATCGGAATCGACAAAAATCGGTATCGGCAGGTCACACTTCCAGGAAATCGGAATCGGCCAAGAAAATTGCAATCGGTGCATCTCTAGTTTTAGACCCTACTCTAAAGTAGGAGCTAATTTATTTCCCCCAAACAGAGTTCCTAGAACTAAAACCGTTCCTTTCACCAATAGTTCTAGGAACTATGAAAAATTTCCTCCAGTGCAAAAGCCCCTTTTGTCATATGACTCTTAAAAATTGCAGTGATGATACAGAAGAACCATTTTGGGTTCTCTAAAGTCAATATTTCTTTTTAAAGAACCATTTTTTTAGTTATAAGTACATTTCAATAATCTAAAGAATATTTTTCCACTATAAAGAACCTTTTATGAAGCCGAAAGTTTCCATATGTAAAAGGATCTTCATGGAACCATAGATGCCAATAAAGTACCTTTATTTTTAAGGGTGTCGTATCCATTCTGCAAAAGGCTAAGATAGCAGCAAAGCCGAGCAGAAAGTCTTCCTAACCCAGCTTTCAGAGAGACGTCACAGAGGAACAGCCCAACATTTGATTAAAGAGTCTCTACGGTTCTTGACACTGACCCAGCAGACTGCGAACGGATAAAATGAGTCAGACTGATACTCATGACTCTGACATTTAAGCAGAAAAAGATCCACCGTAGCATTGGTTTCTGTACTGAGGGGCCTGTTCCACCTGACACAACCCTGGGGGGATGCGGTGACCCTTTAGCTGATGACTTCATCACTTACAACATTGCTTCTTTAGGTTCTTCTCATAGGATACAGCTGAAAGAAAGCATCGTTTGATTTGCATTCAGGAAAACGTCACATTAGATAAGCTTTCAATCAGAAAAGAAAGGTTTTTGTGTACGAGTAGAAAAGACTCTTTCACTTAGATTTGAGTGACTTGAGTTGCTTATTTACTCCATTAGGACATGCCAGGTAGCATTAGTGAATTTGCAATTAACTTCAATGCAGCAGGGAAATGCAACAGAACTGTATATACATCCTCATATGGAATGCATTTAAAGGAAAAATATTTTCGTAACAGTTGGAAATTTTAGATTTTAAGTGGATTAAGGAGACTGTATGCCGTTTTTTCTCCTCTTTACAGAGAAACATCTGGATTCTGTTAGCTCTTTATGGGCAATATTTCATTTCTCTCCGTATGTCTTCTTGACACTGCTTCTTTTGATTGTCTGTATGTGTTTAAAGAGGGGCTGCTGGTTTTCTGTTTGTGAAACACAATAATTTTTTTCAACTTTTCTTCAGAAATATAAGGGAAGCAGAAAAAAACCACACACACACATTTACATATATTTATAAACACACATAGGCCTACATTTAGCATGTTAATGTGCACTAATGCTCGCTACTTAACTCCATTGATAATTTATTCCTGGTATTGCATACCTGACTGTTATCAAAGTGATATTAATCTTTGTCTCATAAGCTAAACATCAAAAAGTAACCGAACATCATAGCTCTGTGTTGGCGTTTTTACTTTTTTATGCTTGCAAATTTATTCTTTCAGATCTGATCTGAAAATTATAGATGGATTTCTTCTTTAGTTAATCGCAGATTGTAGTCGTAGATAATGGTTAGGAGTATCCGCCTTTCTGTGTCTTTGTTCCATTTGGTGTGTTTTTGTTTTCTGTAGGTCATTTGATTAATATGGATAGTTTTGGTTGTTTTGGATAGTCTTTTCTGAGTTTCAGGCACTCTGAAAAGCACTTACTTCATTTTACTTTATAACCCCTGGCTGCTATCCTCTCTTACACTGTTGGTCTTGTTCTGGAATATCTGTCACCATCTTCAGTCTTCTGCCACCTTTCTTATTGACTTCTCCAACTCAAACAGTGAACTGTTTTCAGTCTCTTTCTGTTTTCTCCTTAACACCTTCCTAAAAAACCTCTCAAGCCACAGGATGGCAGTCCTTTTCATTACTGCAAATTCTTGAATGAGCTTTATGAATATTTAGCGTACTATTCCTGTCGGGTATATGCAGTAAATGCCACCGCATAATGTGTTTCCCTGGAAGCCTGCTGAGTTTGAGGACTAGACGTGGCTTTACCAAAATGGGGGTTTTGTTTGCCTAAATATTTAATTACCAAAGCGAGCCCTCAGTTCTGGCTCGGGACACCATTCATTTTGATATTTGAGAGTCGAGTGTACCATCTCTTGAAGGAAAGCAGGGGGCCGATGACTTTATCTCCAGGCAGAAGTTAAGACCCTTCATCTGGTAGCAATCTTTCTGTGAGCCTGCTTCATCCAACCACAGTCCAATTCATCAGAAACTGTCATCTGCCCATGGAATAGTGAAAAAAAGTGAATGGATGGGGGGAGGATGTTAAGTGTAAACGTGGGGAGAAATAGATGATCTTTTAAAATGGAAAAAAACCAACTCAGCTTTGTCATTTGCATGTAATTGCTGTAGGATGAAGCCGATGCAGGTCTGGATTTGTAAATGCGGCGTGTTTATTTTAAAGACGAACTCGACCTCTTTAATGCGACATGGAACCTCTGGTCAGCAGTAACTGTCTGCTCATTATTCTTAAGAAAACAATGGCTTGTGAGGGTAATGAGGCTAATTTTTTCAAGCACTGTGCGTGGAGTTGATTGGGTCGGCCTTTTCATGTTGGACAGACTGTCACCATGCTCTGGTTGGTTAAAGTCAATTTAAATTGCCCACGAATTGCAGCGGCTCCTGAGAAAACAGTGTGAATAGGTGCAGGATGTGATGAATGGCATACAGAAGATCAAAGATGGGATCCTTATTATTTAGAGAGCCTGTTCAGTATTGCTGCTCAGTAGTACTCTCAGATTTTTTGACCTAGTGTCTCCAAGCAGTAATCGCTAAAATATAGACTCATAATTATTATAATATATACATAGAATGGTATAAACATTTTGACAGATACCAGTAAGCCAATAATTATTGTCATGTTCTGGATGATAAAAGATAAATGGATGATAATAACATTTCATATATTCACTTATAAATATTTGTAAATTATATTCATTTTGGAATTGTTCAATTAATATTCCTATTAATATTAATAATTAATACAAATAAATAATATGCTGTAATAGTAGTATGATTGTATACAACTTCTATTTCTTCTCTGCATTTCTTCTTATCTCTAGCTTGCTTCCTATTTTAGTTGTCTAATAGGCCTGGAAATGTATGGTGTATTATGAATATTGTTGGCTCTTTGACGAATAGTTTTTGGATAAGTGGCTTTGGATAAAAGAGTCTGCTAAATGCATAAGCACAATATAAATGTAATTAATTATTAGTGTTTTTTAGGAATAATTTTAAATGAGCATTAGATGATGCTATTTAGTGGGTAGGACACAATGTGTCCAAATGGAAGGCCATTCATCTGCACCATTGCAGATTATGAGGGGTGTTCCACAGGGATCTGTTTTGGGCCCTCTGCTTTTTATTATTTATATTAATAATCTTGATTTTAATATTGGTCATGTTAATTTTCATTTTTATGCTGATGACACTGTGATTTATTGTAGCGCACCTAAATTACACCATGCTGTGTCTTTACTCCAGAGTGCTTTTGATGTTGTGCAACAAAGGCTTTGTGGCCTAAAACTGACTGTGAATGTGACTAAAACTAAAGCCATGTTATTTTCAAGATCAAAGAAACAAGTGGCAAATCAACCATCACTCAAAACCTCACAGGGTACTATAATTGATGTAGTGACAAAATATAAATATCTCGGTTTTATGCTTGATGACTCCTTATCTTTTAAATCCCATATTAATCAACTAAGGACAAAACTAAAGGTAAAGCTTGGGTTCTATTACAGAAATAAACCCTGCTTTTCATCCGAGGCAAGAAGAAGATTGGTTTCTGACAGTCCTTGATTATGGAGACATTCTGTATAAATCGGCATCTACTAAACTTTTAGGTTTTCTGGACACTCTGTATCACGGTGTGCTCAGATTTATATTAAATTGTAATGTTAGTACCCATCATTTTGATTTGTATAATAGAGTTGGTTGAACGTCATTATCAACACGCAGACGTAATCACTGGTACATGTTTATTTATAAAGCCATCTTGGGGTTACTGCCTCCATATCTTTGTTACCTCACCCAGCCTAAAGCTCCTGGAGCTTATTCTCTGCACTCACAGGACTTGTACATTCTTTCAGTTCCATTTGTACAAACTGAACTTGGAAAACAAGCTTTTCAGTTTGCAGCGCCCAATGATTGGAACTTTTTACAACACAACTTGAAGTTGCAGACCTTAGTGTCAGTGAACAATTTTAAATATTTGATTAATGAGCTGTTAAAGGAAGAATTCATTTGTAAATGTTTTTTAATTGTTGTCAACACATTGTTTTAGTGTTCTTCTTATGAAATGTAGTGCTGCATCTTGGCCAGGTCACTTCTGTAAAAGAGATTTTTAATCTCAGAAAGTTTTACCTGGTTAAATAAAGGACAAATAAAAATAAATAAATAAATAAAATACTAAAGATGATGGCAAATGCAATCTAAATGTAAAAATGAGAAGCAATATATATAGAAATGAGCATGCAAAAAATCTCTAATATTGGCTGATATGGTACTGATATATCATGCATCCATGATATATTATACTATATGTGCCAAATAGGGCTGCACGATAAATCGCATGCGATATTTAACTCGCATCTTGTCAGTAAAGCCGGTTCTGTAATCAGCGGTAAATCTCCATCACCTGCGTGCTTTCACATTGAGCAGCATTAACTACACA
>NW_015548126.1:2535463-2576500 GCF_001515605.1 Sinocyclocheilus anshuiensis | reverse complement strand
CCGCGGATTACAGAACCGGCTTTCTGACAAGATGCGCATTAAATATCGTATGCGATTTATCGTGCAGCCCTAGTGCCAAACATATTTAATTACCCTGTTTTTACATTTTTATTCTCAATAAAAGGATCTTAGACGTGGATGTTTTCAATGATAATGTCTTATAGAAACAACAGGTTTAAAATGTGTAAAATTTGTAGTTGTTTTTTGGTGTTTGGCTTAATGTTATGTTAGAATCATTATTATACTCATACCTTTTGTTCTTTTAATATTTTGAATTGTTTTTAGCTTTATTTTTTTGTTTTTATTTAAATGTTTAGTTTTGAAATGTTGTTTGTATGCATTTGTCATTTATATTTTATTTATTTTCTTTTCTTAAATGTGTATATATATATATATATAGTATTTATAGAGTTTTAGCTCTTAGTTTTAATTACTTTTTCTTATTTGTAAGTCGCTTTGGATAAAAGCGTCTGCTAAATGACTAAAAGTAAAGTAAAGTAAAAGTAAAATGAAACATAATAACTGACATCAAAGGCAATGCATTAACATGGAAATTCCAATGGAGAAAAAACAGAAGAAGAAAGTTCTGTTTCTTATAGTTTGAATTTATTTGGGTCAAAACTAATGCCACAAAGGACTATGGAAGTTTAAGATAGCCTGTAGCTATCAAAAAGATGTGAGCCAATCATATCCGCTTTGCCCGAAAGACCTAAAGCACCAGGATCCAAAGTAATATTAGCAGGTCTTGCGTCAAGATAAAACGCCCATCTCTGAACTTAATATCTGTCTGAGACGCACAAAAAAGACATCCGATGTGAGCCTTAGAAAGTTTCTCGTCAAGGAAAAAGGGTAAGTTTAGTGCAGTCCTGCCCCTGGGGTTTGTGGGCTACTGGATGTCTGCTCTTAGTTGTGCAGTAGGGAGGAAATTAAGAGTCTCTTCGCAAAGCCGCCCAAAATGAGTCGGGCAGAACATGCATGCAAGGGCTCTTCTCGCCAAAGCTCTGGGAGTCAATAGGCCAGAGATGGCCCTCTGTGATTAGTTGGAGGGAATAGACCCATGTCAGTAACCCAGCTGCCTGGCACTGAAACTAGAGGTGCACAGATTTCCCCTTCCTTATTACATATCTCCTGGGGAAAGCCAGGCAGTGCCAGAGGTTAATATCCTTCACTAAAGGCCTCAACCTCGAACTGACAGACATCATGTCAGATGACACTAATGTGTACCACAAAAATCTCTCTCTGGTTCATAATATCTTTGTCCTCCCACACCCCTGTATGGAGTGAAATTCGCCTTTATACCATTTCTTATACTGACCAGGGTGATACTCGAAACTTTAAGAACTTTCCAGATCGTACAACATCAAGAATGACACTTTCATCCAGCTTTGAGTGGTTCTGTTGTCATAAGCAATTATGGATGAAGGAAGTGCAAAATTCTTCCATGGAAGCAGTGAAATTTATTCAGAAAAGGGTCAGGTTTTGCAGTGGTGAATGCATAAGTTTTTATCTTTCTCAAAAGCCAAACGATCACACGTTTCATGTAACAGCGCAGAGTTGTGTGCCATTCAAAACATAATCGAGAATTGCGTCTACATTCCAGCTGAAGTTGAATTGAGGTAGCTGACAGGAAGTAGAATTGCAGTTCATGTAACTGTAATTTGTAAGGATGTTACCTTGACAAGCTTTGTTTAAAATGTAAAAGGTTTAGTGATCATACTTTTCTGAACGTTTAAAAAAAAAACTCCGTGTTTGATCGACTTTTGCATACAAAGTCAGTGCAAAGAAGCAAATTCGCACCAGGTGACACGAATTGGACGACGGGATTGCCGCGAATGCAAGATATATGCCTCAAATGCGTTTTCTGCACAAATTGAAAAATTTCAGCTTGATAGGAAAATTTGTATGATGCGTTGTCGCGCAAGCCAATCAGCGAAGAGCTTATCACACACACCATAAGGGCAGGGACTTGGTTCTATACATAGGTTGTTGATTGGGTTTTGAGAAATCAAAAAATGAATGCAAGCTTCGTCAATTGTGGAGGGATGGGGTTTAAATGGACTAAATGACTTCATGACTAAATGATTTCAAGCATATGTCACCGGAGCAAAGTCTGTAATTTTTCACCAATTGAGTTATGACAGTTTGATTAAGAATTATGTAGGGCTGTGCAAATAATCAAATGCGATTTTCATGCGCATCTCGTCAGTAAAGCTGGTTCTGCTGGATATTTACTACTAATCACAGAAGAGCTTTCATGCGCATCTTTACTGACGAGATGTGCATGAAAATCGCATTTGATTATTTGCACAGCCCTAGAATTATGAGGTCAAAGAATCTTTTTAGGAATAAATCATACATACGAATGAATAGTTCACAGTAAGATCTATACAATGCTTCATTACATGCTGACTTGAAGTATCCTGGGTAGTTGCCAGTGTGTTGCCAGAATGTTGCTAGTCAGTATGTTTTATGTTGCCAGTAAGTTGACTTTTTAAAAATAAGCAAATAAAGCAATATTCTTTCAATACAATGAAATTTTATGTGGTCTGGTGTTGTTTTGAACCCGATTTGTTATAAAAAAAAAAAAAAACAGTTGGAACATTCTTTCTATTTGACTACCCCTTTAACTAGATGACACCTCAACAACAGGCTTAACTTGTCAACCTTAAGAACATCAACCACTTTTTTATTTTGTTTGTCGAGGGGAAAGGTTAGCATAACTCTCTGCGATTCCACAGCAACACAGTCTGAGGCGTCCAGAGGGTGCTTCCGAGGCCAGCTGTCCTGACTCTTACTCCCCCAGCGAGCATGTGTCTTCCCCTCAGCTCAGATTTTTAATATTCATCTCATCATGCAGAGCTTGGCCTGCTCATGCAGTTGCGTCTGGTCGTCTGTGCTAAGCCTGGTGAGATGTGTGTGTTATTATGTAGCGCAGATCATTTGCCACACCCAAACAAAGGCGCACATGTCGAAGCCGAGAGTGTGTGATATGACCACACACAGCGGCACATTTGGCCGGCTTCACACATCCGGACACACATACATACACACACTTCACTCACACCTTTGCTAATACGCTTACAAATTAGTGTGTTAGCAAGTGTGCTAACATATCAGTCAACAGCTTGAGTGTATAGATTGAAGTTGTTTGAATTTTCTCCACATTTCATGCCTAACAGAGAGATTGTTGTTGGGTTTCAGACGCTCGGGTCGCTGGGTCTTGAGAACTGCTCTGCCCTTCCATGCTTGGTCTTCATTCATCTGGGGTGTCGTTCACCTCTCAACCCCCACATCCTGAATCACACTTCTTGAGCTTGTTTATGAAATGCTAGGAGAGCGCAACTCCCGGAGGATTGAAACTGAGAGGAGGGATGTCTGTGACCCACAACTATCACCCCCCGCTAGTCATCATCCCACAGGTTCAAATTCTGGTCTGGCAGGGGTAGCGGATGGACGGGGATATAAGAGGTGAATGTCAGAGTGAGTTAGTCCAGTTGCCTGTTGTGGTCTGACTAGACCGGGGAACAATATTTTTCTAAGATTGTCCGACAGGTTCAGTTAGTCTTTTAGCTTCTTCACATTCCTACAAATCGTGTCCAAATCCAGCGATACGTTGGAGACGCTCCGCAAGTCTCCGATTCTGCTGATTTTAATCTTTTCACTTGCACCGCTTGGCAGTTGCGTCCGTCTTTCTCAAACACTTCGGTTAAGAGCCACACAGAGGGCTTCTCATGACCCAGACTGAATTTGGGATTACAAAATAAAAATTCATTTGGAACTGGAAAAAAATGTATTTAAAACAGTAAATCATGTATGTTTCTAATTAGCTTGCTATCTAGCTACTTTCGCAAATGTCTTGTTTCTGCTTTCTCTCAGTGTGTTTACAAATTATTCGGCTGGTATCTTCAGGATACACCAGACTGATGAAGTGCGTGTATGTGTGTGGGGGAGGTGTTTCAGGGCAGCCGCTGCAATAGCTTCCAGCCTTATCTGTGAGTCTTTGACTTCTGCTGCTTTATTCGTTCTAGTACATTGTAGTTGACCTCACAAATCTTCATTCACTTCGTCATGACTTTACCTTTTACCCAGTGCACCATTATTCATTGGTATTGGCATCACTATTACTAATGTTCATATTTGAATAAAAATTTTAATATATATTTATATATTTTAATATTATAAAAATAATAATATATAATTGATCTAATTAATTGCTTTTCAGCATGCAATTCTCTCACAGTGCAGTGCTACAGACCTGAATGATACTTCAATTCATGCTGCTTTAGACTTTAGAAGCAACCAGAATGCCCTATCAGCCATATTACATTGCCCTAGCAAGCACCCAGGACATTTTTGCAAATGCATAATAACTTTTTAAAACATTCAGGACACCTTAGTGACCACATGTAGTTGCAATGCCTTACCCTGGACACTTTCTAGAAAACAATCAAAAGAAAAACTCCAATGCTCCAAATACCGATGCCCTAGCAATCTCCCTCTTGACCCTTCGCCAAGAGCTTGATTGACAGGCGATCTGACCAATCATAACACTGAATCCTCCATTTTGTCCTACAAACAAATTAGACAGGAGAGTAGATTAACTTCGGTGGACTTAAACTTGAAAAATGTTGTGTACTGATGTCTTTCCGTGGTTGAAATAAAATACTGTCTGATGTTCATTAATGTTTATTTCATGCTTCAAGTAAATATGCAAAGAGGATTGGTTCACATGGCACTTGAACTGAGGCACTACGGTGATCTGTCACAACACATAGAGATAGAGCCACAAAATGGTATTTATTGTTTGAATTTCTTGAAAAATGTGAAAGCTGAGACCTTGTTTCATACCAGAAGTAACCTGCTCTGTCTTGTCTGTCGGCGTGTTGTCAGTTTCCTCTTTGCTTCGCAATGTATTTTTCACTGCGTGAGAACATGATGTATGGCATGAGTGTGGCATGGCTTGTCGTATATAGCAACAGTAACTAAGGAGGGCGAGTTTTTGCGAAGGATTAATTACTTGTGCAGCCACATAACAATACACTGTTAATTAACCAGAACCCTTTTTTTAAACATTGTAGCAACTTTTAAAAACATTCAGAACACATCGGCGCCGATAGCCTTGGGGCCAGCAGGCCGACATACAGCGTCATTGCGCTATGGGCGTCCCAAGTTCGAATCCTGACTCGAGGACCTTTCCCAACACCCCCCACCCCCTTCTCTCCCACTTTGCTTCCTGTCAGCTCTGTTCTGGCCTATCATAATAAAGGCAAAAATGCCAAAAATAAATCTTAAACAAAAACAAAAAACATTCAGAACACTTTAGCAACCACATGCCCTAGCAACTACCATAAAGCTTTTTTAACTGTATTGCAGCTTGCTAAAAACAATCGGAACACCTTAGCCACATACACCACATACAACAACAAACACCCAAACACTTTTTCAACAATTTGGCAATTTTCAAACACATTCAGAACCTTAGCCACCTCATAGCAACACCCTGGTAACCTGTGAACACTTATACAATCACATAGAAAGTTTCTAAAAACATTCAGTCAGATAGTCTTAGTGACCGAATAGAAATACCCTAGCAACCACTCAAAACACTTTTGCAACCGAATAACAACTTTTTAAAAACACCTTAGCAACCACCCAAAACACCTTAGCAACCACCCTAACCACACTTGCAGCCACATAGCAACATCCTAAGTTGTTCTGGGTGTTTTTAGCAACCACTGATGTTAACTAATTACATATTGTTCAGTGAATGTCACAATCTGGATGTTCTTTTGAAATCAAATAAAAGTTTTGAATGAAATACCTTCTGTAGATGTCTGCAGAGAAATAAATAAGAGCATCAATTCCAAGTAACAGTAATAAATTAGATTTCTAAAATAACAGACTGAGGCAATTTCTCTGCTCACTGATTTGGCCTTGTTAGCGCTCAAACAAAATCCTTTGAGCTTCGCATGTCGACTGCCAAATCTGCATATATTTTTGCTTTGTTAATAAATCACAGAATCTAATTCATCTACTCGCCCAAGTCGAACCTCATTGTGCGGCCTTTGGAAACAAAGCACCTGGCTTGAATGCCATGACACTTGTTGAGTAATACAAATTATACAGTCCCTGGAAGGAATCGTGTGGTTGTGGCTGCCAGTTAGCATTGTTGTTAGCTTGGCAATCATGCAATCGGACCCAGCTGCCTGAATATTGTGGTCCAAATGGGCGGATCTATCTATCCCGTTGCACGAATTCGGGAGTGCCATTACACTGAAATGCCAGCTTTAGCAGTGATGCTAGTTTTTAGCAGGATTTCCATCAACACTTAGCATTGCTCCAATCTGGAGAGGTTTTGTAAATCAATGATCAATTAACTGAAAGTTACATGATATCCTAGCTCTCTTAGGTTGTCTGTGATATTTAGCCAAATGCTAACAGAAGGTTTAAATCTAGAATCTCCTATAATTGTTTTGATTGTAAATGTATTTATTGCTCATGCTAGGTGAAGTAGTGCTATTGGCCCAGTCTGACTGATACAACATAGTGACTCAGTGTTTTACCTCATGTCTTTCCAAAAAAAGTAGGCTTTACCCCAAAAGTTATCTTCTGTTTTCACAGCCTTTGTAAATAGAGTCTCGTTACCCGGCCAAAATTGGACAATTGGGACATTCATGGTGACTGGTTGCTTGTTTCAAAAGTTGTAGACATTGAAGCATCATTTTCATTGGCAGATTTTGGTGTTCCATCATTTTCAATCATTTTGTTCAATGTTTTATATTTACTATGCAGTTGAGTTATTGCCCTGGTGGCAAACGTCAGCCTGACCCTGGCTAACCTCTACATAATCTTTGTGTTATAGAAACCAAGAGTGGTTTGTGTGAGTCATACTGAAGCTCTTTTTTCTCTCTCTCAACCCAAAAATTATTTGGACACTTAAAGGAGAAGTTCACTTCCAGAATGAGAGTTTCCTGATAATTTACTCACCCCCGTGTCATCCAAGATGTTTATGTCTTTCTTTCTTCAGTCGAAAAGAAATTAAGGCTTTTGAGGATAACATTCCAGGATTTTTCTCCATACAGTGGACTTTCACTAGACAATACTCTTATTCCTCAGCTGGGTTTGTGTAGAGCCCTTTGAAGCTGCATTGAAACTGCAGTTTGGACCTTCAACCCGTTGACCACCATCGAAGTCCATTATATGGAGAAAATTCCTGGAATGTTTTCCTCAAAAAACGTAATTTCTTTGCGACTGCAAAAAGGAAGACATTAACATCTTGGATGACATGGAGGTGAGTAAATGTTTGTTATCAGGAAATTTTTGTTTTGGAAGTGAACTACTCCTTTAAACCACATTTAAAAATGCATGAATGTCCTTCAATTATAAGTAATATAAAGATAAATATATAAAATATACATTTCTAAAATATGCATAATCCAGTTACAGCCCTATTGCCCAAATACTTTTCGTATCCATCGTATATTTCCTCGCCAGCGCTCTCTCTTTCTGTCCAAATCTCATTTCTTCTCTCATTTTGAAGACTGCATTGTGTGTCTGCGTCTCCTGGGCCGCCGGCCCACCGGGCTAATTCAGACAGCCCCCTGTAACCGTGAGAACACTTTTGGCTGGCTATTGGATTAGCCTTTGAGCACTATGTGGGCTAATTGATGAAAATGACCCTGGTGCGGAGAGCAGAGCCATTGTCTCCGCTGTCACAAAGTCTCAAGCCATCAACAGAGCATCTAACAGGATTTCTGCACACACGCCATCCATCCCTAATTTGTTGGCCCGGGAAACTGTCAGAGCCCGCTGGAAGCAAGCTCGGAAGCGGGGTGTTTGTTCTGGTTTTAATGTGGTAGATTAATCAGCCGCTGCCAACCCCAAAAGCTAAGTGTAAATGTAATGAAAGGAAAGTTGACTTATGTGATTGAAAACAAATGGGACTTGTGATTTGGACTGGTGCGGTTATTTCTATATGGTTTCTTTGAGCCTTTGATTTAGTAATGTCATGATTATTTAACAGCCCCCAAGGTTTCTGATCACACCAATTATTCACACGCACAATGCAGGCTCTGAAGTTGTTTTATTAATTAAAAGAGCTGATTTGCCTGGTAGACATGTTGACGTATTTGCAATATAGATGATGTTTTTCAGATCTTGCTCTTTCTCTTCGTTCATTCCTCGCTTGCTCTTTCAAATACCCTCTCTCCCACTCAACACAACCACACACACACTTTCTAGAGCTCTATGTGTGAGAATGGAGCCCTAAAGAGTTCTTCTGACCTGAGAATAATGGCTTGCTTGGTTTCCAGAGTGTTGCATTCATCTCGGTGGAATGCGGTAACCATAGATTACCTGACAATTAAACCCACTCATCTTACCACAAACCCTGCAGTAAGAGCAACCAAATATGCAAGGCTGTCAGGTAAGGCGTTGCTAAACAACATTAGTACAGAAATAGCTCACAAATGTTACCCAACACATGCTTATTAGATGATTACACAACAATTCACATACATGAGGGGTGGTTGATTGGTGTTTATTGCTTTTTAAAGATGGATTACCTTTGTGCGCTGTTTATGTATATATACTACTGTTAAAAATTTTGGGGTTGGAAGATTTTTTTTGTTTTGTTTTTTTAAAGAAATTCATAATTTTAGTCAGCAAGGAGGCATTACATTGATCAAAAGTGACAGTAAAGACATTTCTAATATTACAAAAATTATATTTCAAATAAATTCTGTTCTTTTGAACTACATTTTTTGTTTAAATAAATAAAAAAATATGAAAAATCAAACTGTACCAAAATAAAAAAAAATCACTTACAGTTGTCTGTTTAATGTTCTATTCTAGTGCAATAATTATTTTTTAGTAATAAAATGATGAAAAACAACAACAACATCACAGTCATGCATGAACTTAAATGTAAGGGCTTTCAGTGTTTTTAATGGTCATATTGGTTAATTAACTAATGTACCACAAAATTAATTATATTAATGTTTTTAGTCATTGACAGCCTTAATTTAATGCTCTAGACATTTAGGGACTGTGCAAGTATGGGTTTAATTAGCAAATAAATTTTATTCAGAAAATCTATTAATTGTGATAAATGGACATTTATTATTTAGGGTTTATAGGGTTAAATTACACTGTTGCATGTCCATCAAGATTATATGCGTTCACTTAGAGGAATTCTTGGAATCTGCATTCTTTATTGAAGTAATTGCAAAAAAGGTGCTTTTGTATGGGTTTATCATCATGGTTCATTGGTTTGGGCAGACCTGTTAATGTTCCCTCTGCATGACGACACATCGCCTTGGCAACTGTTGACAGATTACCACAGCAACACACTGCTGATGTCACAAAACCTGTAGGCATTCACATTTTTAGCTGTTTCTGTTTTTTGTTTATCTCTCATACGATTGTCCTTGTCACTTGTTTTGGCCACAGCTGGTTGGGAAACAACTCAGATTTAAACTGAAGAAAGAGCTTGTATCACTTCATCATGTTGCGTCTGGATGTTACCCTGTAGTTTCTTTGTCCCTGTTGAACTTTTGAGAAATGCTTAAGTTTACTCTTGTTTCAAAAACACACAAAATAAACCAGACTGATTGGATTAAATTTCACCTGCCTCCTCCTGCTGGTTGATGTAACACAGTTGTTAGTCTCCTCAAACCGACATTATGCTACATTACATCCAAAGATTTCCCAGGAGTCCCATAAGCACACAAGAAAATACCACAGATGTGAGACACTTGAGCAGACTCTTGTTTCACTAGTTGAATAAACTTTTCTAACTTCATGTTTAGACATACACACATATAAGAAACCACACCACTATACAAGCATTTTGTAGTATTTTATCTTCTAAGTGTCGCATTCTGATGTTAATCTTTATTTGTCAGTTATTTTGACAAGTATCACCCATTTACAGTGCAAGTCCCACTTTGGGAAGTCGTTCAACATTCTCTTGTAGTTTGATACCCGGACTTAATCTCTGTTTTTTTTTTATATATATTTCTAACTGACTTCAAATCAAGGTCTTTCCTCAGGCATTTTAATTAGTTCTTCAAAGATAATCCTCACATTTGAGATTTAAATTGCATGAAACGCTTTTAGACTTCCAAAATGTATTGCGGTTTTAGGGTTTCACTGCTGTTTCTCAGAACACAGATTAATGACATTACAAAATGGTTACTAAAACATTTCAGGAATGAATATTGTATTGTTTGGGATAAGCTTCTCTTTGGCACTGATTGTTTAACGGGCCTTACACTGCTAGTGTAATGTTTGCTGCATTTCAGAGACAAAATATGAAATAAAAGAGCATTTGGAAGGTAAAACTAGTTTCCAACATTCGTACAACAAAAACTAGTGTGTAATGCACATTCCTGCATGTTATGATCATTGAAAGAAAGCTTCTTTTTTTTTTTTAAGTTTTCTTGTGTCAGGAACTATTATGGCTTTTATAAATGATCTGAGGATCAAATGCATATTTGCTTGTTGCACACTGAATGCATTTATTTGGAGTGAACAGTAAATAATCCCTCAGTTTGTAAAAACAAACAAAACAACGTGTTGACAGAAATCCACTTACAATGGAAGCCTTTGTGGCTATTGTACATTTGCCCCATAGGCTTCCATTGTAACCACGTAACTGTCACCACATTTTGTTATTTGTTTTTGCAAACTGAGAGACAGTTTGAAATTATTTTCTCTGGCTGAGCTTAGCTCAGATTTATCCTTGAGCATTCATGGAGAATCAATCAGAATGCATTGGATTAGACAAACAAAGGTCATGTTTAAGGGTCAGATTGGTTCAAAATGGCTCCTAAAGATCACAACAGCACTTTTTGCTTTTTACAATGTAATGAAATGAAGAATCCTTAGTATTACAACTAGGTATTACAACAGTTTGCCATGAGTTCACAGCGCTCTACTAGGAGAGTCAACAATTAGCAAATGAATAGGTTGTGTTTGTGTGTGTGTGAGAAGAACACAGACAGAGATATGAAAGAAAATGCAGGCATTGTAGAGAGCATGAGAAGAATTTGGTGTAATGCTACAGTAGATATCAGCTAGTTCTCAAGGCCGTTTCCCAGTGTTTGAAGAAAGACAGAGGACTTTTTGTTCTCTTAAACAGTGACTGGTATACTTTTGCTTGAGAGTTGGCTTCAAAGGGTCTTGCTTTAACATTCAGTTCACATACAACAGAAATATGAATTGGTGCACACCATGGTACAGCTAGCAAGTGTAAGATTTTCTAAGTTGGTGCTAAATATTCATTGCTTTATTGAAGATTTTTGACTAAAACCCATCACTTGGAATGGTTGCGTGAGGTCAATGTTTTCTTACCCCTAAATGCCTTTTACTGTAAATACTGAAAACTTATGTTCAGGGCCAGCGAATCCATTATCCATTCTATATGTAACATCTGGAGAATCAATGAAGTCGAGGACATCTGGAGCCCCTCTTCGCATGCACAGCCAACAAGAATACTGAAGTTCAAAGTCTGGTCAGTCAGCTGTAATTATAAGCTAATCCTGTCTTTACAGTATACTAGAACTATGGTGTAATTTTCGGCATCACCACCGAAGTTTTATGACTGTGTGGTTTCACGCATGATCACACATTGGTTTGACTATTCTTAAATTTAAGCTACTTCTGAAATTGTGTTTCTCTACTGTTTCTTTAAGCAGTTCACGCTGTTATACTCAACCTCATCTTGTTCTAAACCTGTATGACTTTCTTCTGTGGAACATAAAACCATATACACTACCATTTAAAAGTTTGCGGTCAGTAAGATGTTTTAATGTTTTTGAAAGAAGTCCCTTATCCTCACCAAGTCTACATTTATTTGATCAAAAATACTATAAAACAGTAATATTATAAAATATTATGGTAACACTTTCTATGAAGCCCGTATTTATAATACATTATAAGGGTATTCTTAAGGCATTATAATGAATGCATAATGCATTATAAAAAACTTATAATATGTTATATCAACTCATGAATAATCATAACAACAGTTCATACTCTTAAAAGCTATAACCACAAATAAGTAAATATTATAATATATTAAAACTGTTCTTATGAATATTCATGAGATGATACAACATATTATAACAACCCTCTACGGACACCTTGGCAATTGAATCAGTTATAAGTTATGCCATTTTACAAAAACACTGGCGAGTAAAATCTGAGAATTTATTAGCCATTGGCTAATATTAGACATCATTTAGTCGCCCAGAGTGAAGATATGCGAGTGATTTACTCGCAATGTAGAGGGTTGTATAAGGTTTTTTATAATGCATTATGCATTCATTATAATGCCTTAAGAATACCCTTATAATGTATTATATATTATAAATACGGGCTTCATAGAAAGTGTTACCAATATTATTATAATTTAAAGTCACTTTTTAAAATTTATTCCTGTGATGGCAAAGCTGAATTTTCAGTCTTCAGTGTCACATGGTCTTTCCGTAACCATTCTAATATGCTGATTTAATGCTCAAGAAACATTTCTTATTATTATCAATGTTGAAAATAGTTGTGCTGCTAAATTATTTTAGTTGTGAAACCATGGTGCATTTTTCAGGATTCTTTGATGAATAGAAAGTTCAAAAGAACAGTGTTTATTTGAATTAGAAATCTTTTGTAACATTATAAATGTCTTTACTGTCACTTTTGACGAATTTAATGCATTTAATGACCCATCTTACAAAAATCTTACTGACCCCAAACTTTTGAATGGTAGTGCATTTTGAAAAATGTCTATATACTGTATGTGTGTAGTTTTTTTTTTTGTCGATATAGCTAATGTAAGTCTGTGAAGTCCAGTGATTGATATTCATTATTGTATCAGTTTAAGGACAAAAACAATGGAGACATTCTTTAAAATAAACAGATTTGGAACAATATGAAGTAAATATTGACAGTAGTTTCTATCAGTACTATATCAGTACTATCTCTTGAATGTAAAATAGCTGAACTTTAGGTAGCAGAGAGAAAAACATTCAAGTTTGTTCCCCTATATATAGGCTTGTCATGGATGCACGTGTACCACAGATGAAACTTGGCTATTTATTTAGTTAAAATCTAAATTTATCTTCATGATACTGTCCCTTCAAGTGCACCGGGCTTCAGTTACCTCCCTCTTCACCTCCCAAATCTTTGGGAGTACAGACAAACAGTGTCTCGAGTACACCAGGTACCATATTTCCATTCACGCTGACCTTATTTTACATGTGAATTATATACACTGCAAGACTCCCTGAACCTAGAGTGAACCCACTCTTGGATCACGGTGTTCATGGAGTTGTCCCAAGTCTTTATGAAAGGCATATGCTTGCATAGGCCTTAATACAAAATGTGGCATACATCTTCATTCTGCACGTCACTGATTACAGTTAAGTGAACATTAGTCACATTCCTGTACGGAAGGTTGCGAGAGGTCATGTTGTCTTCGCAGAGGAAGTTGTTTATACTTGGTTTGATAGCTCAGGTTTTGCTAGGTTTACCGTGGTTTTGTTTGTAAAGATCACCTCATGCACTTTCAATACATACCATACAGATTGAGAAACGTGTAGGAGCTGATGTAAATACTCATTTATCATTTGTATGGGCTATTTAATATCTAATTTGTACCATATTCAGGTTATATTTGCTCGTAATTCAGGTTCAAGGGTCTCAATAAATTGCAGTTAGTTCATATTCCTGAGATGTTATGACATGTTTTGCATCATTTGTATTGCGTTTGTTTCCCAGTAGATATATCTGGCCTGTCATAACATATCCACACAGACTTTTATTAGCGTACCTGCAACTCTTTTCGTTTGTCACCGATACGCTCTTGCCAAATCTTATGTTGGTTTTCACTGACCGCTGTACCCAGCGGTCTTGCCAATTTGTGATTTCATCTGCTTCTCAAAAGCCTGTTTAATAAGGAGTTTGATCTTGAACAACACAGTGTAGCTTTAGAAAACAAGAAAAGCGCTATGTCGATTGCTCAAGACAGATTGCAAAAACTAAGGAGGAATGATCTCTGATAATGTAAAATTATATAAATGTTTACAGGTGAGAACATTTTAGTCAAAGGTTGGGTTTACTTCTAAACTGATTAGAAAAATGCTGTATATGTTTTAGATTGTACTTTTTGAATGTTGAATAAAAATAAGGTTAACAATGTTCCTCTCTGAACGTCTGGTGCAGGCAGTTTCAAAAGGCAAGAAAACAGTATTAAACGTCAAGTGCTGTTGAAAAAATGTTGATGTGTCATGTAAAACCAGAGAACTGCGAACATGGAACAAGAAGAGCGGATAAAACTGCACTATTTCCTATGAGAACCACAGTTAACTCTGTATTTGTGGATATTGTGTGGTCCAAGGAATTTAGTTTTTTGGCCATTGTGTACAGAGACTTTGTTTGAGGACTCGCTAGCGCAGTTGCATACGTCCAGCCTCCTAAAGTGTGTAGTTAAACGTGAGATATAGGCTGTCAGAAATAGTCTCCGTAAGCAGCAATAAATCAAGACAAGTGCTTTTTTCCGTGACTTTGTCAAGAGAAAGGCGAAGGAACAGACCTAAAGTGATTTCCCTACCATAGCGGTTTCTATTCACATTATGTTGGGTTTCTTGGATAGAACTCTGTGGATGTACTCGTGAATGGACAAAAGTGCAGTGTCAGCGGTTTTCATGATTGATGAGGAGAAAAAATGCAAGAAACATTCCATCCACACCACCCACAAATCATGCATCTTGTATCTTTTTTTTGTTTACATCTCAACTGCCCTCACAACAAAATTTTGCATTTGGTTTAAAAGATAAAGAAACTCACATATGAGCTGTAAGAAGTCTTGATATTGGTGTTTTGGTGTAAATATGTGTTATACACACTGTTAAAAGTACAGCAGATGCCTTCCAACAGTACTTTCACACATGTACTGGCTCCAATTAGGCCCTTTATGTCTTCAAAAACAAAGAACTAGCTCTCGGGATACGCATAATTCACAGAATACAAAGTGTATGGCGATTGCAGATTGTAAAAAGCTGAATTTATTTCAAGTTCAAATGTAACTTCATGTCTTCATATGCCATTATGAAAAATAAAACCTTGCTGTAAGTTGGATTTTAAATGTGCTTTTGAAGTTACTGAGAGATTAGTAGTGAACGCTCAAAAGTTTGGTCTCTATGTCAGCTCAAACCATCTTTAATTCAACCAAACCGTCCGGATGACAGCTGTGGCCCCCCATTCTGTCTTAATGTATTATAAGAGTCCAGCCTCAACTCTTTAGCTCCTCATAGCTTTTATCTAGTGGTGTCGGGCTGCCTTGAGCCCTTCGCCGTGTACCAGAAATGAGACGTAATCCTCTTGAGTATCGGACCCCTTCCTTCTCCATACCCTTCACACACTTTCTGCTGTTTTTTTTTTTCTTCTCAAAGTACATTGGCTATCATGTGAGACCTGAGTCTTTAACCCATCAAATGAGCTTAGGTTTTACTGGTGAGGCAAAGTGTGCTAGATCCCATGATTCATCATTAATCCGTCTCTCCCTTAGTTTTTTCTTCATCTCTCTCTTTCTGTCGCTCACGAGCACAATGCACTTGTTCTTTGAGTGAGTTCAGCTTTTCCACTTAACACTTGCCTGTCCTGAGCACCACTCGGTCTTACAGGATGCATGTTCAAATCCCTCATTAGCCCCAATTCTGCTGTTTATATGAATAAGGACCTTAGTTACATGTGTTTGTGTTTTGGGAACTTTTTCTAAATTTCTCATAGATGCCAGATTAATTGAAAATTTCACATCTAGCTAAAAAGACCTCTTAAGGTCATTGCACACTGAGTCTGAAATATTTATATATGCGTTTTCCGTTTTTTTTTCGTATTCGTCATCCTTTCCTATCAAAATGCTTGCTACGGATGCGAACACGCAGAAAATCAAACCTGGTCCGAATTTTTTTTTATGACGGACGAAAGTTTCAGAAGGCAGTGTGTAAATGTGATTAACACAACGTGAGGTCGTATTTATTTTTTAACGTACAAAAATTTTGGACAAGAATTTCGGACTCAGTGTGCAAAGACCTTTAGAGTGAACTCTATTTTTGTTTTAAAAAGTTAGCCAAACCAAATGTGACAACAGCATCTTATGCTTCCAGGGAGCAGTTTAAATTAAATAGCAGGGATTTTGATATAAAGTTAAAGTTTCATAACCTTTGACCTCCTCCATTGACGTTCCATAAGCCGAATTTTGAAGAGCATTCAGCACTATTTTTCATACTGTATCTGCCGTATCTTTTATTCTTTATATGGCAGTAGTAGTAAGAATAGTATGCAAGTATGCTGTTCCAAATTCAGCCTTAGTGAACTGCCTACTTAGGCAACATTTTAAGGCTTTATAGAAAGCACTCCTGGTGCAAAGAAAGCTTCTTTTGGCAAAAGTCTAATACAGAATTGCATGTTTTTGCTGAAAAACAATCCCGGAATGCATGGTGACGAGCTCAGTCGAGAGAAGTATTAATTCATTTTTTAATTATTTGTTTATTTTTTAAATCTTTTAGAGTGTTTATGCACTTATTTCATTCAGTATCAAAACATTTTAATAATAATAATTCAGTATAGTTAAAAATTGACTTTTTTTGTACCCACTGTTTGTGTATTTTTGTGTGTTAATGCATGTTTTTTATAAATGTATTTTCTGCTATGCGTACTCGTGGCTTACAAGTTTTTGGGACAGAGTCTTACTTTTAATTCATAAAGAAGCGACTAGCTATTGGTGATGCTTTGGATTTAATAAACTAAACCCAAATTATATTATTCGTAACATGTTATTTCAGTACAGAAAAAGAAAATAATGATGCTTCGTTTCTTGTTATTAGAGACAGACCAGGACCTCCCAGGTTCACTGATCTGATGTTTTTATAGGTGGCGGTTAGTAACCTATGATGATTATTACCGCCAACATGGCAATTAAATACAGTGCAATGCGTACAGTAGTCGACGTTAAATGGTGCTTACTTTCTTTTTTGGAAAATGCAATGCTGTAGATTTGCAATTACTGCTAAATTATTAAAGTTAACGGTGACCTAATATTGGCTCTCTGTAATTTAGGGTCATGTACTTGCGTTTTAATGTGGTTCAGTGTCTGTGACCAGTGGCTTCTCTTTGCCCCATCAGCAGATTTCCCCTGTAAGCCGGAAAAATAGAAAAACCATAATTTCCCTTAAGTATTGCAAAGCTTCAGTAGCTTTCAGTCCAACACTCTCAAATCTTCCCGTAAGACCTGTAATTTCTGCAGTGCCAACTGGAAGTTTGAACCCTATTCCTTCAGTAGTTTCTTCTTTATCTACTGTTTGCTGATCTACTCAAGAGAAACATATGTTTTTACATTGATAAAAATAGGAAATAATGAAATGGAACATAAATAAATAAATAGCTTATTATATATATATATATTATTTTTTTTTCTTCTTCACATCTCTTCCTCCATCTCCCTCTGTCTTTGCCTCCCTCTTTGCTTGTCAATAGTTTGGGTCAGTAAACCTCACAATATTGCTCTAGCAAAGCTGCATCCTGTTGAGGAAGCATATTGACAGTTTAATACCAAGAGGCCTGCATTGGAAAGAGGCTTCAGAAGCTGCTCCTACAAAGCCAGAACAAAACACACGCAGATACGGGCGCCTTTCATGTTACAGGTGCTTTAGAAATCTAGCCTGTTTACTGCTACTGATATGAAGACCATATGTAGCCTCACGTGGATGTCCGTATAGAGGTGTATTACAGATGGCATAAATCTTCCTGTCTTGAGACCACGTTCTCTGTTATGCACATTCATGCTTGTGCTTCAAGTCTTAAAATGCAATTCACAGTATTGCGTAACTTGAGAACAGAAGGATGGAAGTCAAGATGAAAGGGAAAGAGGAAGCGAAAAGGATGATCTTGTAGGAATGTGGGCTTAGCTGAACCATATGACCCCTGAAAGTTGGGAAAAATAGAAAATAAATAGTTTATAATAAAATGTATTTTAATTTCAAATGTATTTTTCCTTAATGAAAAAATAATAATAAAATGTATTATTATTTAATTAAATGTATTTTATTTTCACCTGAAATCCATTGGTATTAAAATTTACAATATTAATTTACATAAATTACATTTAATTTTACAATAAAAATGCTTATATATAAATATACAATAAAAAAGGCAGCCAAGAGACGAAGCATCATTTAACCTGAAATCCATTGGTATTAAAATTGAATTTTTATAGGATATTTTAGCAAATGATTAGTTTTTACATAATGTTACCTCTACATATTTGTGTGGTTAGAAACAAGATGAATGAAATAAGTAGGTCAAAGACCAAAATACATCTGAAAGTTGACAATTGACCCAATTGTTATTTTATATTTATAATGTGTTCAGTCTTTTTGTAAATTAAATATACAATAAAAATGCTTATTTTCATAATCTTTCATCAAAATGTAATAACTTTCTCTAAAACCATTTTTTGCGGATGTAACCAAGTCCATGTGGGCGAGGAGAAATAATATTACCCAATAACCATTTTTATCCAATAATGTCCAATAAAGCATCTGGAAAGCAAACACAAGGTATTTAGCATCAGCGTGAACCTCATGGACATGTTCTCATTATTGCATCTCAACTCAATTAAACAGAAGTGGAAGAGGCCACTGAGTCAAGTTACAGGTCAAGTCTCTGGAGAGCTGCAAGCCGGCTGTCAGCAAGTTTTTGAACGTGTATAAGCTGGGCTGGATGGTATAAAAATGTGTGTGTGTCAACTGCTAGAGATTTACCTACACCATTTATACCATGCTAGATATATTCATGGCATAAGACTGCTTCACTTCATTTAAATCGAGCAGAACGTGTCCTATAAATGTCAAGATGAAAATAAATTAGTTATTAAAGGTTGTTTATGGCTGCATTAATATAGAATTGAATTGATGATTGAAGTTGTGTGTATATGAGCTATTTTAAGACGTCAAACAGGGCTCATCCAATCAGAATTTAGAATCCATCTTGGTGCAGGTGTGTGTTGCACATGTTTAATTTCCTTTTGCATGTATGCTTGAGTGTTTTGTGACAGATATGGCCTGAAAGACAAATTGCCCAGCATGTGTGTGTTGTTATAACCCGTCCCCTCTTAAACGGCATCGGTCACTGCGTGCACACTGTCATCATTGGAAATCAAACACACACATCCTGTCTAGATTTTTATGCTCATCTCTTTCATATGCCTAAGCTGTTGCATGTAATGTTTTCATGGAGATAACAATATATGCCCTAACATTAAAAGACCCAGATGTCTTCACTCAAAACCGTGACCCGTCCAAAGTCATTGGAGTGACAAATCACTCATAACAATAGAGCAGGCTGTGATAGAGACTCTGATTTATGAGAAACACCAGGCTCAGTGAAAAAGAAATGTTTTTAGATGAAAAAGCCTCTTCAGAAAAATGGCAAAGTAACAGCTGAATCTGATCCCAGCCTGGGACGGAGTTGTGTGGTTCAGACAATCCTCAAGGATTCTGAATTCATTCTGAAGGTTCTACTATAGGATTAGGCTTTAAACAGCACTGTCTCATATTAAGGCTGAAAAATTATATTTGCACTCACTGAAAACTTTCCATTGTTGGGTTTCTCCTTTAATAATGACTTGAGTGGAAGAGATGTCTAAAGATCATTTTCTTTATTTAGAGGCAGGAGATATTGCATATACTTAATTACAGAGGCAGATGAGAATTTTTTTTGAAAAAATTTGAAAAAAGAAAACATTATATGGACATGGATTTGTTGTATTTCATGGAAGAATTTCACTACCCATAACCATTGGGTTTATGCTGGGTTTCACTACCCATTTAAAAGTTTAGGTTCTGTAAGATTTTGTTTAATGAATACTTTTATTAAGGATACATACAATTGATAAAAAGTGATAAAGATTTTAACTTGTTATATTTTTTTTTCTTTGGAATAAATGCTGTTCTTTTGAACTTCCTGTTCATCAAAGAATGCTTAAAAAAATCTATCATGGTTTCCACACAAATATTAAGCAGTACAACTGTTTTCAACATTGATAATAATAAGAAATATTGTTTTTTGTTTTGTTTTTTGAAGGATCTTATGACTCTGAAGACTGGAGTAATGGCTTCTGAAAATGCAGCTTTGCTATCACACAAATAAATGTTAATATTAAAATAAATATTAAAAAATCTATAAAAATATAAAAAAATATATTAAAACGAAACAGTTATTAAATTAAAATTGTATCATATTTTTAATTTATTTTTGATCAAATATATGCAGCCTGCTTTCTGCTTTCAAACATATTAAAAAATCTTATTGACCCCAAACTTTTGAATGTTATTGTATTTAAAAAAAAGAAAAAAAAAATTATATCCAAAGGTGCTATAATTCAAGAAAATGTTAGAATTTTTTTGCTAGTTCTTTCCTGTTCTTGTATTACCTTTCTTTGTAGAAACTGATCTGGACATCTCAGTTTTCCTATCTCATTGCAGGTAGATACAGACACCCACCATGTGGTACGTGCTTGGGTCACACATAAAAGACAGAATGGATAGTGTTGGGGTTAAGGGTCACAGGGGGGCAGGTGGCCGTTTAGCTGACCTTTGATCCCAGACCTCACATGGCAGTCACACCCACGACTGATCATATTAGACTTAGATTAATCTGCCACGAGGGGGCAATATAAAACATAACCAAGCACTTAGCCTTTGCAGTGGGATAACTAAATTGTTTTATATCATTAAATGGGTTCATTATTCAGTTCCCTGACATGTCTTATCTCTTCAAAATAATAAATAGTATAAACCACAGTCACACATTATATTTATGTGTTTTTAAAAGGCTTAGGTGAGATTGTGGTTTGTACTGGTTTATATACACAGAGAGAATGCGAACGCTACGTCACCGAGTTAATATTCATGAGCTAATCTGATAACTTACAGATCGTTCCTACGCTTCTGGCTGCACGTATGAACCCTGAAACGTTTTCAGTGACATCTCTCTATCTAGAGAATGTGTGATATCACAATCCTCACTTGTGTCCGACACATTCTCTGGCCGTGTGCGATCAGATAAAATGTTGTATCATCAGATCTGTGATGCATTAGGGTTGAGTGTGTGGACGCCCTGTTGTGCCTCAGTTTGTTTATTATAGGAAATGTTTTATCACCCCTCGTACCATTAAGCAACCTAATGAATGATGCAGAGCATGCAGACTTCTTATTGAACAAATTTTTGCTAAAGGTTTGTTACATCTCTCACTGCAAGCAGCTCTGAACTGCAGAGGACACAGTGTTAAAATGTTCAATATGTGATATTCAGTATGTAAAGCTTATATCTGTAACATATTTCTATAAATTTGAAATGCTCGTAAGTATCAAAAATTTCCTCCAAGAGAGGGATGCTGTGAAGACCTGAAGACTTCATCATCTTTTTTCAAGTGAAACTGATGGGGTTTTTTTGTAATGACAATGACAGATTGTAATGACAAATTTTACAGAACTTTAAAAGTGCATAATGTTATACTTATTAGCATTACTTACTCACCTACAGTGAATGGGTGCCGTCGGAATGTGAGTCCAAACAGCTGATAAAAACATCACAATAATCCACAAGTAGTGTAAGAAATCAACAAGTTGTGTGTATTTAATAAACAAATACAACAAAATCATCTACATCTTGGATGGCCTGAGGATGAGTACATTTTCAGCAAATTTACATTTGGGTGAAGTATTCCTTTAAACCACATCAAAATGAAATCAGAATGACCTTTTAATTGTTTTTGCAGCTGAGTAAATCATCTTTAAGACATATTGCAGACACAGACCTATAATAACGGTCATATCCTTTTACAGTTTAACTCAAAAGTATTTATTGCCATCATGTACTCATGGCTGACCCTCAGGTTAAGTGCATTTGGCTTTGCTTTTGAAAGTCTAGCAGACAGTTTGTATGTACAAATTCCATATTCACGAGAATCATATATCAGAATCAGATCTGTTTATTTGAATATAAGCAGGCTTATACATCAGAAGCGAGTCGATCCTTAGGATAGTCATCAGGATGGAAGAAAAGCACTCATGTTATATCATCCATATACAGACAGAAACCATAAGTGTAAGTGATACTTTTATCTAAAGTAAATTTCAAATCCCCACAGAGAGATAACGTGATGGAATGGGAGGATGCTGAAGATTTGAGGATGTTTTATGTAGGTCTGGACCAGGATGGGAGAGGTTGTTTTAAAGATTCCTCAAGAAGTGCATCATCTCCATATCGCCACAGCCATATCACCCTGCAGCCCAAGACTGGTTGCCCACTGAAGCTAAGCAGGGTTGAGCCTGGTCAGTACCTGGATGGGAGACCTCCTGGGAAAACTAGGTTGCTGTTGGAAGAGGTGTTAGTGAGGCCAGCAGGGGGTGCTCACACTGTGGTCTGTGTTGGTCCTAACGCGCCAGTATAGTGACGGGGACACTATACTGTCAAAAAGCACCGTCTTTCGGATGAGACGTTATACCGAGGTCCTGACTCTCTGTCGTCAATAAAAATCCCATGGCACTTCTCGTAAAGAGTAGGGGTGTAACCCCGGTGTCCTGGCCAAAACTGCCCCCCTGGCCTTTGTCAATCATGGCCTCCTAATAATCCCCAACCACTTGATTGGCTCTATCTCCCTCCTCTCCACCTGTAGCTGGTGTGTGGTGAGCGCACTGGTGCCGTTGTCCTGTGGCTGCCATCGCATCATCCAAGTAGATGCTGCACACTGGTGGTGGTTGAGGAGAGACTGTAAATTAACAGGGGGTGAATTAAGTGATATAGATCAGGGGTTCTCAAACTTTTTGGGGCCAGGGACCCCTTACAGGTGAGAAAATTTTCCAAGGATCCCTTCATAATTATAACAGTGATTAAGTATATAATTTGTACTCTTAAATGCTATAAGAACTTCAGTTTTTAATTTTCCTGGATTCTAATTTAATGGGTTAATTAAATGTTATCAATCAGTCATCTTAAAACATATCTGATAAGTTGAATTTATAAGTCTTTAATTTTATTAATTAAAAATGTTTTAAAATGTTTTACAATAATATATCCATATGGAATGTTTTACTTATTTCAGAAATTGCATGTTGTTTAAATATTTCTGTCTATAATTTATTACAAACATAAAACATTTTTAAAAATGTAATCAAATGAAAATTTAACAATTCCTTTCAATTTTGACAGTGGTTTGACAGAGGTTTACAGTAAAACTAAATTAAAATAAAATTTAAATAAATAAGTAAAAATAAAAAGTGCGATTATTCCTTTAAAAATAAAGTTTTAATAATTGTATTATTATATTCTTCTTCTTCTTCGTCTTATTCTTATTATTATTATTATATAATCTAATACTGCTACTACATTGAGAACATTCTACTGTACAATCTGTACTGTACTTGCCATATAGCTGTGCTGCGCTGGTCAGAAACAACACGAGATCATGCTATACAGCGACTGTCAAGAGCTTCGGTGTTTAGTGTCGTCGCCAGCGGCAGTAGAAGCGAGTGTGCCTTTAGCGCAGCTGGAAGAGTTATAGAACAAAGGAAGACTGAATTAAAACTGGGGCTTCCCCGTTAATAGATCGCTAGCCTATTCTGCGTTCAAGCGCAAGCATAAAACTTGCCGCAAAGCACCATCAAAATGAATGACTGCCTTGAAAAAACAGTAAGGAGATATTTTTTATTATTTATTATTAAACTAGTGTTCTCTGCTTCGATTGAGATGCTTGCATGGAGATGTTTCGATTTTAATTATTTCTTTTTAAATAAGACATTTCAAGCTTTCTATCGATATATTTCTCATGTATGTGAGCCAAGTAGCCTATACACTGAGTTTAGTTTCATTTTTGTAACGCGCTCCAGGGGCCCGTTCCTCGCTTAATACCGTATTGGCCCGAATATAAGATGACCCTGATTGTAAGACGACCCCCCTTTTTCCAGATGTACCTTTTTAAAAACCAAATCTTGTCTTTTAAATCTTAAACACATTTTGTCTTCAATTATTTTCATATTGCATATTTTTCCTATTTTAATTTTTGTTTTGAAAGTATGGTAAAAACTGGTAAAATGTACCAACAATCACATTTAAAAAAATATACAACTGGTAAAATGTACAAACAATCACATTAAAAAAATATACACTTAAAAAAAAAAAAAAAAAACAGGTAGCCCATCTGAATTAGGACATTCAGGCTATCCATCTAATAGTAGCCTACCAAAATCTTATTAACAGTAGAAGTTAAATCTTACTGTAGTCTTAAAATCTGGGTACTGTCTTACGTTTTAAAATCACAAAGGGAGTTTGGTCCTATCAGGCTAACGTGACAGTCACGACTCATGCAGCTGTAAGGTTTTCTTTTTCTATTATTTTTACTCGCGATCTTTACAACACGCATTACATTACGTATTTCATGGCACACTCGTTTTATGCGTATTTGGCGCCACCTATTGTTGTGGGTGTATTATTGACATGTCAAAGTCTAGAGCCTGAATATAAGACGACCGCGTTTTTTCAGATGTATTTCCAAGAAAAAAAACATCGTCTTATATTCGGGTGAATACGGTACATCTGAGATGATTTGAAAGATGCCAGATCTTCTAATCGTTATAACTGATCTCTGGCTAATTTGGTTCTTCAAACGAATTTGCAAATTTGATTAAAATATCTGGATTAAGTTGTCTAAGATTACTGCGCGTTCTCGTGTTCCCCGAAAAGGGCAGATGTATCGATACTCGAAACCATGTTCAGCAATGCAGCGATTGGCTGGCGGCAAGACAGCGATGTAATGACATCATATAATTAAAAAAGACACCTGACGAAAAACTTGACAAATTTCTGGACTTTTATAAGGAAACAGCCAAGCAAACAAAACTACATAAATGGTATAATAGATAAATGAAATGTGCACTGTTTTTATTTTATTTAACAGTTTTTTATATGATTCCTAATTATTTATATTCACGATTTCTATTATTTGTACAGGCTTTACATTTTTATTTTAATGTTGTAATTAGCGATTCATTCAATGTGATCTTTGAAACAGATTTGTTACGTGACAGCATTAATTAAAGTTTCTTAAGGGTCAAGATCAATTATCTGGATCTCCTGCGCTCCATCAAGCCACTCCCATAATATCTGTCAGCACTCAAATTAATGCACGGCTCAGATTAACTGTATAGCATGTGTGTAAGACTCCAATACAATTATAAAGTAATTATTTTATGATGAATAAATATTTCAACAAGTAAAACTGGCTGTGTCTATAGTATTATAGACTACACAATAGGGCTGCACGATAAATCGCATGTGATTGTCATGCGCATCTCTTCAGTAAAGCCGGTTCTGTGATTAGTAGTAAATCTCCATCACGTGTGTTCAGATGGAGCGGCATTTAATACACAGAGCTGTAGTTCATGGACAAGCTATGTAATATCACGTTCATAATCGATAAATAAATCTGCGATTATGAACGCGATATTGCGTAGCTTGTCCGTGATGGAGATTTACTACTAATCACAGAACCGGCTTTACTGACGAGATGCGCATGACAATCACTTGCGATTTATCGTGCAGCCCTACTACACAACATTATTATATTATTTTTCAATAAATTTTTCAATTATTATTATTTTCAATTACTGTCCCTGGATCGGTAGGGTACTCTTCTAATAAAGTAGCAGTGGCTGGAACAGATTTAAAGTATCAATTCTGCTTAAAAAGATGCGATCTAATCCTGTTTACATGAAATAAGCCTGCTCCCGATCAGGTTTAAATTTACGGACCTGTTGCTATGACAGCAACTCCGGGATGAGCTTTGAAGAACCAACCAATCCAAGATCAAGCCAAATCGTCAACAATCAAATCCAGCTAACTGAGTTAGCGACGTACGAAGAATGGACCCCATACCGGAGACCAAGATGGTGCATCCTGTTTTTACAAAATAAAAAAATAAAAGTAGACCCTTTACAATGTAGAATGTTATATTACTCTTATCTATATGAGGAAAAATTATGCCGTATTTTAGGTTGTTTCCACTGTTATTATGGGGAAAATGTGATCACGCCGGCACCTTCATGTCCTGCATTAAGCGCACTTTAGCTTCCACGCGCCGCACAAACACTCGGATATGCGCTAGTTGGTTTAGGATGAAGTGCATCCCAAGGCCAACAACATCATCCAGTTTGCCCTGTGCACAAAATGAGATGCATGAAAACAGTACTACAGGGCTTCAAACGGTCAAAATAATCCCTGATGTTTTTTTAGTATCATTGGGATATTAGAATTTTTTTTTTGTAGTAGTTTTGTGTTTTTATAGCTATTCTAATATGTCTATATAGGTTTTATTAATTTTTATTTTAGTTATTTTAGTACACAAAGTTAAATGAAAATTAGAAAATAAATAGCTGAAGTAAAATATATATTTTTAAAAATGTTTTTATTTCAGCTGACATTTATTTCAAGTAACAAAAGTGTTTTTCATGGTTTTGGTTGTAGTTAACAATAACCCTGATCAGCACAAATATGTCAGAAAATTAATTATCAGGTAGAGCTTTTGTATGACACACAAAAAGCTATTTGGAAAAATGTGTGTAATTAATTGGACCCCAACGTTGATGAAAATATATTATTTTGTGTTCGATAGATGAGAGACAGTCAGGATTAGAACAACATGAGGGTGAGTAAGTCATTCTATAATTTTTCATTTTTTGAATAACGTATCCCTTTAAGAAAGAGCTGTCTTCATACCAGAATGATTGAAAACCCCCATGAGGAAAAACCCCATAACAGAGAAAAGCATTTCCAGGTTTTCCCGGATTTCACCCTCCAAAGTCTCCTGCATTGCTTTTGTATTTAGGGTAAGGGTAATATATATATATATTCAGATCTGGAACGCAGTGGCTGGAAATAGCAGTTCTATCTGGGCACCAGCTGTTGTTTCGTGAGAAAACATGCCATTTCTTTTTGTTTTCTCGCCGAAGAGGCGGCTGGGATCTGCCTGAAGCAGCTGGACCAGAGCACTGGTTCTGTATTACATAACACAGAGTTGTGTGTGTGTGTGTGTGTGTGTGTGTGTGTGTGTGTGTTACCACAGCACTAAACAATTTGTTTTGCTTATACCAGTGATGTAATGTTGACATCTTCAACCAGTGAGTGCACATTCAAGAGTTTTGCTGATCTTAGCTGATTTAAGTTGGTCAAGGTGGTCTCTAGATCTAGCAGACTCATTTCTAGCTGGTTGGTCAGTTTGAAAGAAACCAAAACTCCTTTAAAACACTCAAACCAGACTGAGAGACCATCTAAGACATCTTATACTGTTTTTTTTTTTAGCAAGGGATGGAATAATTGGCAGATACTGAAGCACAAACTCTGTCTCTGAGCTTTTGGAGCTCTTCATGAGTGCGAATTGTTGTGGCAACAAAAACCAGAAGTTAACACGTAGCAGAGACTAAACTCTCTGTCTGCCAATACAGTGAAACTTGGATGACTGAAAAATAAGAGAGAATGCATCAAACTTCACAGTTGTTGATAGGCTACCTCCTGTTTTTTGGATTTATTTGTCAGGAGAGTGATTTATTCATCTCCTCTCGATGCTATATATTACGTACAGCTTATTTTACAATATCATTATGCAATTAACTCAGTATAATGAAAGAAGTGTGCTTGTATTTAAGTGGCAATTGCATAAGTTACATTCTGATCATTCATCAGTATAAATGTTTAGGATTAAGTTAAATATTTCCCAGTGTAACATGCGTGCAAAAGTGAATAAATGGGTGTGTTTAGGCAGACAGCTTAATAATTTTATATCTGAGAAGAGGTTTAATTTTATTTTTTTTCATTTTCGCTTGTACATACAAATGTGCATTAGTCACTTCATCTATCATAATGCACACCACCCAGATTCGTGTCACACCTTATAATATGCCAAACATGAATACTTTCCAAGCTGTAAGAAACGGTGAATCTCTATCACATGTTTTTATTACAGGATGTCTACCGACTTTGGCCCAACAGATTCAGTTTTTTGTGTCGCTTTTAAAAGCAACTTCACTGTCATTTTTCACAGAGGTCATTATTCCTCTAGCGACCATGTGTAGGCTGCTAAATGAATAGTCTGTTTACTTGCGCGAACAAGTGCCAGCGAAACTGAAGAAATTGATCTAAACACACTCTGGCCTGTGCCGTCTCCTTCACCAAACTGTCTGTTTTTCTATACTCGACCCTGGCTTGAACCAGAGGAGGAATGACCTCCGCTGGGACCGTCCCACTGCTCTAAAAACAGTCGTTTGAGGGCTGCGGCCCAGAGCGTCTTAGAACGGCTTGTCACACGCCAGTAAGCAGCCCCGGCGGGCCTCACAGAAAGCCGTGTTTATCGGCCAGTGGCACGGGCCCATGTGTGTTTATAGGGACGGCTCCAGAGAGCTGATATTATTTTTATAATATATAATAATTTTTAAATTTTTTAAGTAAAAAATAAGGTTAACTATTGCAGTTTTGAAACTGTCTTGCCAAAATCTACACTAAAATTGTTGTTTTTATTAGGAGATAAACGATTTACAAAGGAAATATATTCGGGTCTGCTAATAAAAATGTACAATTTTCATATTGCTCAGTGTTTCAGGAAAAGAGGGAAAAGAAAACTGTGAAAAAGTACCTCCCTTTCCATTAGATGCAAATCCAGTATCTCCAGGCTCACAGTAGCCGCTCACAGATCACTTTGAAACGACAATAGAAAGTGGACAACCTGATCTGGCTCCCCCTGCTGTGCTGTGCAACATTAATATCAGGCCAGATTGAGTTCAGGAGAATGGCTATTAGCTTTTGCCTTGAGGATATTTATGAGTGATGTGGCCAGTGACTTCTATTGACCAGCATCTAAAATGACATTGAACTGAAAGCAATATATCTAGTACTCAAATTATGTGTACATAATGTCAAGTCCACTTACATTCCATGTATTTTCATGTAAGCCACAGACAATTTTACCACTATCATACTTTAAAGCACTGACCGTACTACATTTGACCCGTATAAAAGCTGTGCTCTCTGACTTTTTTCAAGGAAGGCATGAGTGGCACGGGCCCATGTGTGTTTATAGGGACGGCTCCAGAGAGCTGATATTAACTGTGTGACCTAAACAGTTATTTTAAAATGATTGCGTCCGGCTCGCCACACACAGTAATGGCCCTCTGTACCAAATGTTGCTGGTTCAGATCTTAACTTGTTTAGGGGTCGTTCTGCAGTGTAATCACACATATATTGTTTTTGAGATTAAAAGATGTGGGAAAAATGATGGACAGGCAGGATAAAAGAACCTTGGAATGGGTAATGACAACTGAAAGTTAAAGTGCCCCTATTATACCATTTTGAATATTGCCTTTCATGCAGTGTGTAATGTAGCAGTATGTGAATACAAACGATCTGCAAAGTTGTAAAGCCAACAGTGCACAATAAATGAAATTATTGTCTCCCAAAAGAAAGAATCATCTCCGAACAGTGTGTGTAGTTTTTTATGATTATAGTTTTTATTAATTATTTGAATTAGGTTTTATTTTTAGATTTTAGCTTTTAATATTTTAGGTTTTCATTTGACTTAATTTCATTTTAGTAATTGTATGTGCTTTTGTCATTTGTATTATTATTTTTAACATTTCTGTTTGGCTTTAATCAATTTTTTATTTATAGTTTCAGCTTTTATCAATTTTAGTGCTTCAACTCAAACTAAACTAAATAGGGAACATTTCTTGTTTTTGTTAGTTTTTCATCTAATATTTACATTTTATTTTATTTCAGCTTTATTTCAGTTAAACAAAATGTTTCATAGTTTCAGTTAACAGTGATAACCCTGATATATATTCAATGTATTTAATATATTGAACATATTAAATATATTTCATCATTTGGATTGTTTGTTTAACAGTTGGCACTTCATTTAGCTTTATACTCAGTTTATTTACTGAACACTATATGATTTCTCATGCCATGTTAACTAACTGTGACTTTCTTTTGTCTGTGAAACCCAAAAGAATATATTTATAAGAATGTTTTTGTCCATGTTATCAAAGTCAATGAGGTCTTAAATAACGCTGGACTCCATTGTATGAAAACCCACAAAATATTTTTTAAAAGATTCTTCACAGAAGAAAGAAACCAAAACCAAATGGGCTTTTAAACAGAATTGTGGTGTAAATAGGAGTTTCCATTCCCATACTATGCAGCAAGCTGAACTCAGTGTGCCAGTTTGTGATGAGCTTGAGGCAAGCGAGTGCTTTTCTCTCCAGCAGTGACTGTGATTAAAGCATGCTGAAATTAAAGAGCGTGTTTGTGAAGTGGTCTCCAGGTCCCAAATGCAACAGTAAAGCACCTTTCCATTGTCATATGTATCTGGACCATGAAGGGCCTGCAGCCACAGAGAGAAAGCAAGAGTTTACTGCATCCCATTTCAGGAACTTGTTGTTTCAGAGTGTCATGTACAAACAATGGAATCGTGGAATTTTCTGCTCAGGGAACATTTCTATAGAGGTTGTAAGAAGTTGATGATGTCAGATGTGAATAGAAATATTTTGAGCCTAGAGGTTAGTGCATGTGGAACGACACATTGTGAGTAAGCAATATGAGCTGGAGTTTGTCTTTTTATGTTTCATGTCTCCTCTCTCACTATTTCAATCAACAAAGTGGCAAAAAGGTATTTAAAAGATATTAAAAACTACATTTTTATAGAAAATGTGATGTGTATGCGTCTACAAAATTGCGAACACAATTCCAAGATTGTCTGTGAGGTTTTCAGTGTGTAACATCTTAAAAGCGTGTTGATATGGTGTTGTGGTCTGTTCTCATCACACATTTTGAGTCAAATTATACACCATAGTTTTAAATTTGTGTTATTGGTTTGTTCGAATTACGTGTTTGATGACAGCTGTATAAAGTCAAAACATCAGATCTTTCGTAGAAGGTCTTTTTGATTGAAATACATTTAAATTCATACCTTACTTGGCATGTTTATAGTTACGAATTACTTTTCCTTTAAACTCACAATAGCTGTTTTTCAATAAATAAGACCCATGCCACTGAGGAATGAGCCTAATTTTTTGTGGGCATTGTTGATTTTGTTTGTTTTCTCATAAATATATGCTTTGAAAGTTGATTTACAAATTGGAAACAACCATGAACAAATCAAAGACATCTGGCCATGACAGCAACCCAGCATTCATGCATCTTTAGGAGGAGAACACAATCATGATTGCTATAACTCAAAAACACACTCAAAACAGATGCAGTATACTGTATATAAAGTATATAAGCTGATAATGGAATGGCATAATGGAAACAGATGAGTGGATGAATGTTTCAAATAAAGTCCACTTTGGTCCATATGCGTGTGAGTGATGTGGCCAGTGACTTCTATTGACCAGCATCTAAAATGACATTGAACTGAAAGCAATATATCTAGTACTCAAATTATGTGTACATAATGTCAAGTCCACTTACATTCCATGTATTTTCATGTAAGCCACAGACAATTTTACCACTATCATACTTTAAAGCACTGACCGTACTACATTTGACCCGTATAAAAGCTGTGCTCTCTGACTTTTTTCAAGGAAGGCATGCGCAATCCATCGGAAAAACCCTGCTGTTCTCTGCAACTGGCCTCTCAACAACCCATCCAACACGGGTGCCAGGCGGCAGGGCTGCGGGTGGAATTTGCTACCGTGTGCGTGTTGTGTTTGTGCAAGCAGTCCTGTAAGGGAGTTATTGACCAGCAGAGCGGTGCCATAAGCCACATCAGTACCGTTAGATCCCATAGCGAGCATGGTTCGCATTATTCAATCTTTGCTGACATCCCTTCAGCATCCTACTAAACTCTCAGTGCAATTCATCTGGGTTCATTCAAGTTTCTGAAGAGTGGAGTTGGTTTACAGCTTCAAAGGCAACATTGGTCAACAATATGCCTGAAATAAGCTATTTGGCCCATTTTTCCAAATGAGTGTGGTCAAAAAATAAAATAAAATAAAAATAATAAGAATTAATTAATCAATAAATTAAATCCACACTTTTTTATTTTATTTTTTTTTTAATTATGTATTATATTTTATTTTAGGTATTTATTATAACATCAATATCCACATCCGCTTAGCAGGTTGTTGTTCAGAATAATCACCATCGCATATGATTTTGCCATTTCCTTTTCTGTCTTTTTAACAAAAACATGGGCTTTCATGCTTGTGTGAAAACATAAAAGAGCCGTGTCTCTTATGTGGCATTTCAAAAATAACCAGTGGGGTCTGAATGGACAGTGATTGGGACTCTAGCATAGAGCTTCTTCTGAGACGTAAGGCATGATGGGGTCAGTGCAAAGGGTCACCCGGTGTACATTTCCAGAGGTGCTTTTGGCATGTTTATTGTTCCTGTTAAAATGACCACTGGAAATGCTTGGTCTTTTAATTCTCAAGGGGAAGATTTGTCAGAGGTGGCACAAGTCTTAGTTTTGATAGGGTTGGCTTCCTGCTCACTCTGAGCTTCAGTAGACCTTAGAGAATATAGGTAGGTTTCATAAAAATGCATATTTTTGAGCAAAAAGGTGAGAAAATCACATTTTTATCAAAAACTACATTTGGATAATATTCAGTACGATTATCAAAGCATAAATCCAGTAAATCACTTCCATCAACAACTCCAAAGCTTGCACAGACATATACCACTTCCTGGATCAACATTTTACTCTGTAACATTATGCAGTTTTCATTTATATGCTGTCTATTGCTGATGATCGCATTATTTTTCATATGCATCTGTTTACATAAGAGATCGCTCGTTTCTCCATCCTGTTCACGTGTGTTTTTGTTCAGAAGATGCGTAATAGTGCAAAAACTCATCTTTGGCAGGGAAAATACTTTCTTGTAAAAGACGAGATAACTCGTCAATGGCGGGGAAAGAGTTAAGATATTGTTGAGCCTAATGGATATGCTCGTTGTGAATTTGTTATGAAATCATTGTATGGAAAGAGCTAAAAGAATATTTTTGTTTAATGGAAAAACAAAAACTGCCTCTGGGTTTGGAACATCATGAGAGAGAATAATTAGTGCCAGAATTTTCATTTTTGAGTCTAATTTGAACTCTTGACTAAACTGCGCAGACATTGTCAGCACATCAGTGTTTATTCAAATGCATTTTCAAACATTTATTCGAATGTCACATTCTCTGAAAGCACATCAAGTTAGTATTACCCCGAGTCCATTTTGAGCACATAATTCCTCTTGCAGCCATTAACCCCTCTGTCTTTGCTTCTCCTCTCTGATATCCCCAATCTATCACTTTTCTCCGTACATGGTTTGATGCCTTAATCGCCTCCAGCTGCGGAGGCCAGATGAAAGACAAACACTCACAGTTATGGAGACATGAGAGAAAACGGGGAAACCGTACTCTATAGTCCCTCCGCACCGGTCCTCCTGGTGTCATTAGTCCTCTTTATGCTGAATTGGCCCTTCTATGATCTTCTGCCAAAAATCTGCACCTTACCCCAGCCGAAAGTACCTGCTGTTACCCCTCCCGTCACCATCAAGGCCAGAGATGAAAAGCTCGAAGCTGTGTTATTTTAGAAACCAACACCTTTCAAAATTCTTCCAACCCCAATATTTACATCCAAAACTCTGGCCTTTACACCATACCTGACATAAATTGCGGTCGACTACCAGAATACGAGTCTGCATCTGATAAAAACGCGAAACATGACCAGTCCGTGTCAGCTGCTTCTTTCAACCTGAGACTTTTTTGACACTTTCTGGACATTTCCTGATGATAGTGTCCTGGCGGGAGGCTTGTAATGGGATGGAGCCCAGCTTCCTTGCGTGAAGAAATAATTAGAGTGCTCAGTGATCTTGACATGTATATGATGTTTTACAGGCATCCCATTATACTGCAGATCCCTTTTAATGGACATCTGGAGAGTGGAGGAGCGCCCGATGATGTCATGCTGATCCATTACTCAAAGGAAGGAAATATGTACAAGTGATGTTTGCTAATACGAAAGCGCCATATTGCGCCCATTGAAAGCTTGTTCTGAGGTGTAACGTTGCAGTAGATGCAGGTCACGGTGACCTTTGGGGTTACTGCCAGCCACTTGAAAGTGCGTCATAAAAAAATTCACTACGGAGAGAATGCATCTGGTATGTTTCATAACACGTGTCTGTGTTATGTTATTTGCTGTTTTTGTCCAAATGGACGTCCATTGGTGATTTTTGAGCAATGCTTGGCAATGAGTGAATGCAGTGAATCTGTTATGTTTTATCAAGCTGTAAGCTGTTTTGAAAGCGGGGTAGCTTATTGGAAGATGTGATTGTCAGAAAAACAGTGATAAACAGCAGTATTTAAAGGGATAGTTCAGCTAAAAAGGAAAACTCTGTCATCGTTTATTCACCATCATCTCATTTCAAACCCATATGACTTTTTGGAACACAAAATGAGATGAATTTAATGAATATCTGTGCATTAAGTACAGTGGCAGTGTACATCATACCTCACTTCAATGATTAAAGCAATACATGTTCCAACTGGTTTTGGCTGAAACACAACCCAAAATGTAATCATTTATACTTTAATCACGATGACCACTATTAGCTATTCTATTGTGTGCCATCCAGCACTTTTCAGTTCAGAGGTGGCAGGATAGATAGATAGATAGATAGATAGATAGATAGATAGATAGACAGACAGACAAAAATATATACATTTGATTGAGGTTCTTGAGGTTTTTATACAGTATTTGCTAAACTATATTGAAAACATTTATCAAAAAAACTCTTAGGCCCTGTTTACACTAGAGCGTTTTCGTTTTAAAACAGCATTTTAAATTAATAACGAACTTGGTCTACACTGGCGTTTTCACTGCATTTCAGAAACCATCTCCATCCACACTACACAACCGAAAACGCATGTCACATGACCATTCATGCAGGTACAACCATAGATATATAGGTAGATGCCCTATTATTTGGATGGCGGCCACGCCATCATTTTCAAAAGTCTTCGTTTTGGTCCGTTTACACTGAAACGCAACCCTGGAGTTTTCAAACGAAAATGGGGTCTGCAGTGTTTTCAAAAGTCTCTATTTTCGAGGTTCGAAAATGCCAGAGTAGTGTAAACGAATAGCGTAACCGTAGCAAAAGTTATGCATTTTAAAACGAAAATGCACAAGTTTAAACGTAGCCTTAGATATACCTAAAAACATTGTTTTCTTCAAAAAGAAAAAAAATTTCAACAAGTCACATGACTGAATAATTCAAGATATTTGGTTGCTTTTAAACATATTGCTATTAAATAATAATAACCTGTCGCTCCGAGTCATAAAGCATATGCAATACTAGAAAAAGTCATAACATTTTGTCTGGGTGTTCTAAACACCAAGTCATTTATTATATTTTATAAAAGAGCCACTGTGGTTTCCCTAGAGGCTACAACTCCCATTTACATTCCAATTTTGCACCAATATGTGGTAATTTTGGGATGGAAATGTTGCAATATATGTAAATTGTTTCTGTGATATTCAGATCTTCCACATAAAATAAATTTGCAACATGGATAAAAAAAAAGAATGCTCACTGGTAGATTTGTTTTTGTAGTCTCGGTCTTAAAGAAGCAAGACGTGTTACATGTCAGATACTTCAGCTCTGTGGCTGTAATGAGCCGAAGGGATGTACGGTTTTCACTTGGCCGCCGGTCAAGTGGGCCAGAAAGTAGTAGGAGGTATCCCGTTTCCCCCTCTTCCTCAGCTCTCTGAAGTCATGCCAAGAAGAAAAAGAAAGGGAGAGATCGCTCAATAAACAGCTGTAATAACTCATAGCATGTCCTTCAATATATATCAGTCCATGTCTTTCTGTCCCCTTTCAGCACTGTCTGTGAGTCACACACATCTCTTTACACTTCCATCCATCTCTATTTTTACTCAATCCCTGCTTTCATATTTGTATCTGTCCATCAGTCATTGTTTGTGCATGTCCTCCCGTGGGTTTGGGAATCGTTCATGAGTGTGCTGTTTTTGTCTGTCTGAAGTCATATGATGTGAATGATAGCTTCAATAAAATGCTGTATTGAAATTATTGGGAGCATAGTATGTTTATGGTGTGCTTGGCTTTGTCTGGAAGTAGCCTTCTGAGAAAAGAATGTGCTGTTTTCTGTTTGATCTCTTATCTTTCCCGCTATGGAATGAAATGAGATATAGCACCAGATTGAAAATATGAAAGCCATATTGTGGCTTAAACTAAGAGACTTTTGATATTAACTCTATATTTCAGACAGTAACCTGTATTTAAACACCACTTTTAAACTAGAGGCCTTGGTTGGTCAGTTTACCCCCAAATTTAAATCTTGTCATCATTTAATAATTTCAATCTATATATTATATTTAGAGAATTTTCTATAAATTTCTTTCTTCCATGAAAAAAAAAAATTTTGCATCTGCTCTTTTATTTTAATGTTTTGTGTTTGTCATTGATAGATTTGAAGTGCAGTATAGTGTACTGTATGTGTAGTACAGTGTTTAACTACGCATTTATTTTATCACAGTAAAGATTGTAAAATGCTGTGCATGAATATTAGCCAGTGACTCAAATTTACTGGTGAATCATTTTCTTTAATTCATTGAAAAGATTCATCCAAACAATCTAATTCGCTAAAATGAATCAGACTTCCCAATGAATAAATGAGAGACGATATTTTAAAAATGAACGTTTGGTTATGTATTTGGTTAATCTATAAAGTTATGTGAGGTGCTTACTTTTTGTCAATTTGTTAATCTACTACATAGGCGAGGATTTTATTTGTTTAAAAGTTTAGCCAAGTTTAATCACTTATATTGTCAGGACTTTTGTCTGTTAGCATTGTTACTTTTTCTGTTTTCATCAAACTCTGCATTGGACACATTATAGTTGTTAACTGCTTTTACGATACTTTTTTCAAATGCTTTTTGGTCCTTTTTTTGTGGTTTGACAGTCTCAGACCCCCACTACTTTCATTGTACTGCAAATAGCTGCTTTGAAATTGAGCTATTTTTATTTTTGAGTCAACTATTTCTTTAACTTTTATTTGTTAGTTCCTGTATTGTGTTTTAGCCTTTTATAGTTTCCTAACTTAACCACATTTCCCATATGTGGAACTTGCTGCAAGTTTGTGCAACATTTAAATAAAAACAACTATTTATTTCGTTCAAAGCTCTTGACATTAGCTGCAAAGAAGACAAGATGTTTGAAACTGAGCTCTTTTACGTGAGATCACGCTGTTTCAGTTGGATCACTCTGTGGGTTGCTTGTTATTTAAGCAAAGTCACCACTGTACTCTCCCCATGTCATGTTTGTATAAGAAACGTTGCTCCAGATGACCCCAGTGCCAAGTTACACCAACTCGCTGTCTTGTACCGCTGTTATTTGGGGGTTTTGTCTGTGTTTGGCTGATGTAATCTTTGGTTTTATGTTTACTGATGTCTTCACTGAGAAGATCAGTAGTACAGAACGGGCTTTGCAAAAGCGTATTTGTCTGACACACTCTGATTGGCTTCTTAGCAAGGTCACAAACTATTCTGTCGACTACAGTTGTTTGGTTTGGCTGTGAAAGCTTCCTGATCAGATGGTTTGTTCTTGAATGCTGTAAGATGGTTTGTTTGAATGGGAACGTGCCACAAAATTAAATGAAGCAGTTCTGCATGCTAAATGAGCTATATGTAGCAAATCGACTTATCTTGTACCATTGTTGGATGATAGATCTTGAATTTCATTTGCATGGAAATTGTCCCACAGAACAGTTTCACAGTCCTCTATCAATCACAAAACCAAGCAATATTGTGATCAAATGACCAACTTACAGGTGACCTTGAGTCAGTGGTTTGTCGAAAGACATTTTACAGACATCTAAGTAAAAGTTGGGCATTTTCATTCCAAGGTGGTCAATTAGCAAATCAAAAACCTTCGTTGTCATATACGGCAGTTCTTCTTGGGAAAGCATCAGTCAGGTCACTCAGTTATACATTAGTCACTAAATGAGCTGTGTAGCCTTGAGAAAACCCAATGCAGTGAAACCAGATCATTGCATTAGCAAAAACTAACAAGAACTGGACAACCTTATTCTTTCTCCCTATTCATCTTATATTCGCTTACTTGAATGTTTCTTTTTCTCCCCAAAAAAAGGAGTCAAGAGGAATGGTGGGTGAACCACAAAACTCTACAAGTTAGCATTGGATTCCTTTGGCTTGTTTCTCAGTAACAGTTTGACCAGCCAAAGTCTCGCTTGGCTCGCTCAGGGTGGTTCGCATCTTTCGCTTGCACAAGGAGAGAGAGACGAGGGAACCATTAGAGCTCCAAAATGTGTCCAGTGTCCTCACTCTTGCCTCACTTTCACACCTTGAAAATAAATTATGTATGACATTTAAACCACACTTAACTTAAAGACCAAACCTCTGTTTGTTTGTGTATCCCAAGGCAGTAACATTGGCTCAACCAATGGTTTGAGTTTGGGGGCGGGACTATCGGTTTGTCCAACCAATGTAAGACGGAGATAATGTGTTCAAATGTTTGGAATTCACATCAGTGGTGCAGAAATGACACATTTTAGCTTTTCTAAACAACTGTGATGTAGTGTTTATAACTTTTGAGATGAGTTAAGAAATTTATTGGGGTGAAATTCAGTTTTTGAGGTCATCTAGCTCTTGTGTGCTGTTGGTGTGTCTGAGTCTACGTGTCTTCATGAGTTAAGGTGAGGAAAAGCACAGGATTTAGCAGAGATTTCGAGAAAGCAGTGCAAGCACACTTTGACCCACTTATGATTCAGTCAAGATTGAGATTCTACTAAACTTCTTATGAACTGTTATTGTACTGGCAAAGGCAACCCAGTTCTTGAACAGTACATCCCCAAATCCCTCGGCTCCTGTGTCTGTGTGTGTGTGTGAACACGTATATGCGTATTTTTGTGTTTGCATGCATTTTAGGTGCCCCCTCAGGACCCAAAAAGACAATCATTCAATCAGTCATCATGATTACTGGCATCTCACCACATATTCAAACACACTCTAAAAATTATGAGCTTGGGTTTCTCCCCATTTTTGAGAAGCCACTTTATTTAAATCCTTTTTGTTGGCGAGATGGAAAAAGAAACTCAATCCCACTTCTGGTTTCAGTCTTCTACCTTTGAAGCTTTTACGTGCTTAATACCGATTGTTTCCCATCTACTTATTTCATGTACCATACATATAGTCAACCTGACCGATGTTTTAAAGATGGCTTGTTGAGTACAGTAATAAATACATGATTTCTTATTGTGACCAACATGCTTCCTTTTCTGTTCGAGCAGCTCTGTGACCAAGAGGAAATATTTATCTTACAGTGCTGATTTTGGAGCTCTTTAGTTGGACTACATTGAGACCCACAAGTCCCCCAGACATTTCCCAGCTTTCTCTGCCCAAGCCAGGCTTTTATGGAAAATGGCTTTGTCCATGAAGCAGATCCTTGGTCAAACCGCCCCTTCCACGGTTTGTTACCTCAAGCTCTCGCTGTTCAGGCCTCAGGCGTCCAACTTCTGTCAAGCTAGCATGAGGGGAATAAAGATAGGTAGTGTGGTGTTTATGAATATTGTGCCCCCCCTGCTCGGTTGTAAAATATCAGGGTTTGCTTCAGGGGCTTGGATGGTTAAAATGTGGAACATCTCTCCGCTGTGGGCTGAGACTTCTCGTCTTCATGATGATTATTTTTCCAACACTTGCTCCACGACCTCTGCCAGAACCCGATCTCAGACTCGGATACCCTCATCTCAATGTCATTCAGGATCTGTTTGCACAGTTTCAGCCATCATCCACTCCAGACGGCCCATGGCTGAAGTGTAATGTTGTTTGAGAGTTGGTAAATGTCAGCCGAAGCTGGATTTTTCCTTTTATTTGATGAATAAGAAGCTGAATAGTAAGTAATTTCATTTTCCGTATTTGCATGGAATGGCATTTCATTTTCTCCCAGATAGTCATCACCTCTATACAAGTCTCTTTCTGTCTTTCTTTCTCTCTCTCTCTCGTTCCATTTGTTTATCTGTCTGATGTTCTCTCTCGAGCTGTGCGCTGTGGCTGTGAAAGTCTTTATGTCGGCTAGCTGCCAGTAGCTTCCCTCCTTTTGGCTTGATTGATCAAACCCAAGTGTAGCAGAGGAGCTCTCCATGTGCTCTCTTAGTTTACCGCAGTATGTACCTCCCGCAGAGCACCAGAGCAACGTTTGATTGCCAAAGGCTGTGAACCAAGTTATATAAATGTGTTCAGTGGTATTGCTCAGTGGAGTCGCAGGTTTATTTGTGACAGGAAAGTCCTGAGTGTTGTTGAAATATAAAATGAAGAATATAAAAATGTAAATTCGAGCTAGAGCTGGAGGGTATGTTGAATATTCACAATATACTTTTACTATTTTTACATTTTTTAATATATACTTTAATATATTGTATTACAATGCACATATTATTTAGACACGTTTCTTGAAGATCAAATAACTTTGTTTCACAATCTCTCCTTTCCTTGTGAAAGTAATGCATTTTGACCGATGTTTTAATATCTAGTCTCATTTATATACTTAACTTAAATATTTAATATGTAGTCTCATTTCAGTTTCAACCATTAAGTTTAATTTCTTCTAATCAGTTCAAGCTGTTTTAATTAACTGGTTTTAAATGAACCTTAGATTCAATAATTTGTTTACATTTGTACCTAAATGTTTTACATGAAAATATATGTTGGTAAATACCGTATTGATTTATTTTAAAAGTATTATCATATTGGTATATTTAAATTTATTAATATAATTTATTATTATTAATATATATATTGAAAAAAACAACAACATTGTAAACATGCCTTGAAATTTTTTTAGTATATATATATATTTTTTTTTTTTTTTTTTTTTTTTTTTTTTTTTTTTTTTTTTTTTGAAACAATTTTTT
>NW_015548126.1:2532947-2535082 GCF_001515605.1 Sinocyclocheilus anshuiensis | reverse complement strand
TTTATTTGGCAACAGTTTGTTTAAAAATGATTGTTTATATGAAACCATTAAAAAATTATCATGATTCTGAATGATTTCAGGGCAAACGCATATTGCATATAAATTATTGCATATAAATATTGATATCGGATGTGATAAAAAAGGATGAAAATATTGAGATTTCTTTGTTTTGTTTTTTTCACTAAGTCTACCCACAAAAAGTTATCTACTGCTGGTTGGATATCAATTCATACATAATTATTCCTGTTCAGTATAAAGACAATCATTGTTTAACATAAATAAATTTCAGGACCTTTGATTAAATACCATTGAAACTTGGTTCCAAACACTGAAAGTGCCTGGCTTCTCTCCTTAAGCTTTTCGGGACATTTGGCTAAACATTAATCTAATGTGTTCTCTTCTCTTCCAGGTTACAGCTACTGATGTGGATGGTGGCTCTTTTGGCTCCATCTCCTACTCTCTGGGCTCTGGTCCAGGCAGTGTGACCCCGTCTCAGTTCACCGTTGGCAAGCACAATGGACAGATCTGTACTACCACCAGCCTGGATCGTGACCAGGGACCAACCAACTACGACTTCACCGTCACAGCTGTGGATGGGGTGAGTGTCCAGTGATTCCCAGCAACCACATCCCTCACCAATTCAATTGTGACATCAACTGTGACTGGATTATTTTCAGAAGTGCATCAAATATTGTCTGTTTAGGAAGCCAGTGAGGAAAAAATTGCCTGCATAGTAATTCTTCAGTAGCGGTTTAGCATCCTAGTAATACTTTGAAGCGCCAGGCATCAAAGAAAGGAAATTTCAGGAGACACATTAAAGCAATCAAGGGCAGCTGGGCCCTAAAGAGCATCAGCTTGTAATATTTAATAAGTTGAGGCTTTTCCTGACATGCCATTTGCTCCATATGGGATGCCAGGCGGGCAAGATGTTTAGCAGCAAGAACCGTATCCCACATGTACACTGTGCCCTTGACAGATTGCAGTTCTCTACAGGGAATATAACCAATCTATTTCCTCCCTAGATGTAGCCTTTGAAATGTTTCAGTGTTTCTTGCTAATTTTAATCCAAATATTTTGTCTATAGTTACTCTAGTCAATTGTGAATGTTTGCTGTGTCTTTTAAGGCTATGGAGCCTTCATCAGTTGGTTGTATTATTATCTAGTTAGATTTTGTTGTATGTTCATATCGGTTCAATCTTTAATGACCATTAAAGAACATTTAATCTTGACTGTGTTTTTCTAGGGTGGACTGAGTTCAGTGGCCTATGTGCGTGTGGACCTGATAGACATAAATGACAATCGACCAGCGTTCTACCCTCTGAACTATGCAGTGAGTCTGAGTACGCAGAGCACCCCAGGAACCTCCGTCCTGAAGGTCACTGCTCACGATCCAGATACTGGAGATAACGGCAGAGTGACATATCGTACTGTACCTGGAGGGAGCTCGCCTTTCTTCACCCTCAACAAAGATACTGGTGAGACTATTAAGTACACATTCATTTTAGTTATTAATAGCTTGGATGTATTTTTAGTTGGTGTGTATGTGTGAATACATACTACCATTCAAAATTTTAAAGGTTGGTATTTTAAAATGTTTTAAAATAAATCTTGTACTTAACAAGGCTGCATTTACTAGATCAAAAACACAGTAATAACAGCAGTATTATTACAATTTAAAGGGGTCATATGATGCTTTTTTAAAGATAATTATTTTGTGTATTTGGTGTAACAGAATATGTTGACATGCTTTAATGTTCAAAAAACACATTATTTTTCAAATACTGTACATTATTGTAGGTCCTCTATGCCCCGCCTCTCTCAAATGCTTCGTTTTCTACAAAGTCCCTCCTTCCGACAAGCGCAGTCTGCTCTGATTGGCCAGCTGACCCAGTGCATTGTGATTGGCCGAACACTGCAAGCACTCGTCGGAAATGTAACGCCCCTTACCATAATCGCGAGCTTCATCTTTCAAAATAAATGTAAAGACAGTAAATAATGTCATTAGTTTTACCATCAGTTCAAGCCCAAAAGGGGAACAGAGTCGCGTGACAGACACAGTGATGAAGCTGGTATGTGTTTGCAGTTAAGACAGCTGACTCTACTGTGATGTGACGCTCTCTCTCTCTCTCTCTCTC